>NC_134575.1:141808886-142153052 GCF_050947875.1 Dermacentor variabilis | reverse complement strand
GATTTTGAGCAGCAGAGAAGCTGTCAGTGGTGCTGTCACTGGTGCTGGCGTAAAAGGCGACAGAAAGAAGCTGCGAGCCCCCACTTTAGAAGCTGTAGAGAAGGCGGCCTTCAAGTGGTTTTGGACGCAAGAGTGAGCGGCACTCCTGTGAGTGGGGCACTGTTGCAGCGCAAAGCGATGGACTTTGCGTGCATCATGGTGCACGACAATTACGTGGCGAGTGTCGGCTGGCTGCAGCGCTTCGAGGAGCGGCACAACATCGTCAGCAGGGCTGTCAGCGAGGAAGCGCAGTCTGTCAACCACGAAGCTGCAGTGGTGTGGGTGGAGACAAACGTTGGATAGCTGCTAGAAAAATACAGTGCCAAGGATTTGTTCAGTGCAGATGAGACCACCCTGTTCTACCACATGCTGCCACAAAAAACCTTGGCCCTCAAAAGTGAATGCTGCCAGGGCGGTAAGCAGAGCAAGGTCCACGTGACCGTGTTGTTTTGTGCCAATATAGATGGGTCGGAAAAGGTGCTGGCCCTTGTGATTGGCAAAAGTGTGTCACCATGATTTTTTAAAGGCAAACAAAAGCTCCGTGACCATGTTTGTGCCAACATGGATAGATCAGAAAAGGTGCCTGCCTTGTGGTCGGCAAAAGTGCATCACCACAATGCTTTAAAGGCAAACAAAAGCTCCAAATGAGTTATGAGTTCAACCATAAGGCTTGGATGACGAGAGGAAGCTGCGGGAGTGGGATGAGCGGCTCAGCAAGCAGAACTGGACAATATGCCTCGTATGCCTCATACTGGACAACTGCGTGGCCCACCACACTGCCTCTGTGCTCAAGAACATTGAGCTAAGCTTCTTGCCGCCAAACTGCACTGCAGTTGTGCAACTCCTCAACCAAGGAGTTATAAACTTTAAGTCAGGCTACCGCAAGTGTGGGATCAACTGGATTCTGCTCAATATGAGCATGAAGCTCGAGTCCACGATCGACTTGTACATAGTGATCAAGATGCTACAGGCTGCTTGGATGGCTGTACCGGCAAGCATGATCACCAATTGCTTCCGGCATGCCTCATTTGGCGTCAGCAGCGGCGGTTACAGCGAAGCTCTCGGTGCTGCCGCCAATGAGGGTGCCGTGGGTGACCGAGGCCTAGTGTCGTGGGACCCTCTCAGTGACGCCGGCGTCGTGCCCGACTGCGACACCTTCTGCAAGTACGTCAGTGCCCATGCTGACACGGTGACAAACAAAAAGCTGACGGAGGTAGAAATTGTGCTCGCAGTGACAGGTGTGCCTAATGACGACAGTGACAAATGTGTCGACGACAGCCCAGAGCCTAATATTGGCGAACCCAACGTACCGATGCCAGCACAAGCGCTAGATGCAGCAGACCTGCTGCGCCGCTTCTTTGGCACTCACAATGACGGTGAGGACGAACTCGAAATAGCGGCTGCAGCTGAAAAAGCCAACATTTGCCTGAAGAAGACACGGCAAAAATATATCAAGGACTTCTTTCTTCGAAGTGAGCCACCAGCTGGTGTGCTGTTGATCGGTCAGTGATGAGCCATTTGGTGTGAATAAAGTAGCAGTTCCGTGCTGTTCTTCCTTTCTCGCTTGTTTTTTATTTTTCATGCGACGGCTATTATTCTTTCTCGCGTGGCAGGCTGCTGTGAGATTTCGTAGTCAGTACATCCTCTCTTGCTTGCTAATTGTGGATAGAAATGAATGGTGGCTATAAAGAACTAATGGTTATAGCAAAGTAATTGCGACCCCCCCCCCCCTTCAACTTAGTTATAACGAGGTTTTACTGTAGTAAAAAAGAAGCATAACTGTCTTGGGTCATTTTTGTGTTCGTGATTGCAAACGTTGGCTCCGAGAAATCATACCTAACGTTGTTGTATCGAAGAGGTTCTACTGCACTATGCACAGATGAATGAAGGTGTTTTTTTTTTCACATATTCCTAAAATGTTTTGGCAGCATAGATGGTTCTAATAATGGCTTTCTTGGTATGATGAGAGAGCAGTGGCGTCAGTGAGCGGCAGTTGCACGGATAGTCTGTAGTCAGCTGCAGTGCGGGTGCTGTTTGCGTGCTGAACACAAGATGGGGCTAGGTGTCAGGAGGACAGTGAGACACGCTAGAGCAATCCTGGCAGCAAGTTGGGAAGAAAGGGTTGTTGTAAGGGCAGCGCCCGTTGTTGATCACTGAACACTGAATCACACAACTTCACAGTGCAGGCGTGTTCCACATTTATGCAGATTTTGTTTCGAGTGGTGCACTTCACAAATGACAGAATATGCA
The DNA here is from genome assembly GCF_050947875.1 of Dermacentor variabilis. Lineage (NCBI taxonomy): Eukaryota > Metazoa > Arthropoda > Arachnida > Ixodida > Ixodidae > Dermacentor > Dermacentor variabilis. The sequence continues at coordinate 142,150,763 of NC_134575.1, read as the reverse complement.
CTGACTCAAAAGCAGGCGAATCATCAGCGTTTGCAGCACCAAGGCTAGGTGCAGAGCACCATGGTATTGGGCTACTGTGGTGGCTTCTTAACAGTTTCCACCTTCACCAGCGGACTCTGCTGGAGTGCTGCCAGTTACAGTTGTCTATATCATCAAGGCGCTGTGCCAGGTACACAACATTTAACCGAGAAGGCAGCGCTGCTACGTGCTGCATCAACTAGCCATTTCTTGCAGTCATTAATTCAAATCTGTGCCAGCAAAACACTCTCATAAAGAAAAAACTGAGTTGAGAAGTGACCACTGCTACCAAAAAATGTAGCGTGATGGAATCAAGGTCACCCTTGCTATGCCTGCATTAAATCTGAATAATCATGGCAAAGCAATCGGGGGCTCCTGAATTTAGCCAAAGCCCTTCAAACTTTCAGCAGAAACTCTTCCAGCAACATATAGTACAGACAGTGGCAACAGCCATTACACCTATTTTATCATTGTGCCATTTCCACACCATACATTTGCATAATTTAACGGGCTGTGTTATGTGGTGCCTGCCATGCCCCATCGGGGTAAACATGGCAATGCCCGTTGAAGCAGTGCACTCGACACTGAAGGTACGTTAACCTTCATACCGTATCATCCGGCTAAAATTGTTGTGTTTTCAGCCCTGTCAGCTGCTCTTACAGCATACCTGCCAACTAGGCTTGTACAAATATCAATTTTTCGGTTTGAAGCAAAGTGGAAGTGAATAGTAATTGGTAAGAGTAGCATGCGAATATTCGATTTCAAATGAAATAGTGGACCAGGAGTGCAGATTTTTGGGCTAGTTGGTTTGTTGGATCAATTGAAGTCATGGTGCTGGATTGACATGGACAAGAAAGGCGACAGGATGTGCGCTATCAACTGAATTTTATTTCAGAAACGCGTGGTACTTATACTGGTTCGCACGAGTGAAAATCATCGCACGTGCAACCCAGCAATATCACATGGTTTAAGGGGGAATGCGGGTCTTAGAGTGGTCAAAAATGGCCAAAAAATAGTTTTTGGCAAAAGTGCATTCTTCAAATGTTTGCACTCGGAAGTACCTGTCATCAAAATGTCAACGCTGAATTTGATCGGCGAATGTGATAAAATCGCATTTCAAAACACCGTGGGAGTCGCGAAATGCCCAGCAACAGGGAATATTTGGTCAAACTTCCCACGCGCGCCAACGGCGAAGCAGCCGGCCAATCGCCGCCATCTTGGGCTTATTTTGAAGCCGATTTCTTTGTGCTTATTTTGCGGCCCCTCAACATGGTGTCACCTCAGGAGAACGACAGCTCTCTCCCCTTTTCTGAAAGCCGCTTCTGGAGCGCCGATTGGCTAGAGCACATGCCCGCAAGGCGAGCCCCCCCGTCTTGTGCTTCCCGTTGACTGGCGCAACCAAGGCCAACCGTCTTTTTTTTTTTTTTCGCTTCACTGGTTGTCGCGGTGGCAGTAGTTTGTGCGCCCAGGTGCTGTTCGCCTGCTTCCAACTATCACGCCATGGCCAGAGCGAGCAGAAACACTTGCCTCAAAAAGGACTCATCAAACTTGCGGCAAGAAACGAAAGCCTGCATAGCACGCGCAGCGAAAGAAAGTGAACGACATTGTGCTGCCAAGATCGCCTGGTGCGACCGAGGCAGTTCATTCTGACGACGGCACTCTGCCGCAACCACCTGTTGTAGCCGAAGCGGTGCCACCGGTGCTGCTCTCTCCTGGTCCTAGCTGCAGCACCTTCTTGGATAATCCCATCACCGGATCATCTGGCGCTTCCAGCAACATTCAAGACCGCGTCGACGTGGTATTCTGTATCGGGGAGAAGACAGCCGGGCGCATCAGAAATGCGGCGGACTTGAAGGAGTCCTTGGCATCGCAGTGCGCAAATTAACGTAAGTTCAAGCTACTGGACGTTCAGCTGGAGAGTGACGGCAAAGAAAACGGCACGGAATTCTCTATTATTGATATGGCTGTGATTAACTCATATTTTGGTCTTGTCGTCTTCCCGGATTGCGGCGCGAAAAGCATTACTTTTTTGAAAGCAAAAAAAGACTTGGGCTGTGTTCAAAGCTTGTGCTCCCGTGCAACGACTGCGACTTTCTTGAGGAACGTTTTTCGTCCCCAAGAGTATCCGATGATAGTGGCGCTAAGATGAGGCCTTTTGAAATAAATTTGCGTGCCATGAAAGCAATCAACAGTATTGGTAAAGGGGCAACAGCTCTATCGGGCTTTTTCGCAGATGTGAATGTTTCACATTGAGGCCTTCACCACAAGACCTACCAAAGCCACATGAAGACTATGCAAAAAACCTGCAGTGCGACTGCCGCGGAATGCGAAGCTGCTAGTGTTGCTCGCATCGAGGACTTGTCTGCGGAGTTGGGCAATGCACCCAGGAACGTCGACGTTATCTACGACGGCACCTGGTTGACCCACGGGCACAGTTCGCATGTATGTGTTGGCTGTATCATTGAAATGTATGCAGGCTTAGTAATAAACCATGTTGTGTTGTCTAACTTTTGCCTGGGGTGCACCTTGGGAGCTAAAGAAGACGACGAAGGACCTGCTGCCTGGCTCATCCAGCATTCACTTGTGTGCCAAAAAAATGTTGATTATAAGGCTGGCCAGATGGAAGTAGAATCAGCCCTCCAATTATTCCAGCGGTCACTCGAGATGCATAAGCTTCTGTAGACTACAATGCTTTCAGATGGTGACAGCAAAACCTACCATGCCCTCACTGAAAATGCAGTCTACGGCTACATCAAGGTTCCCAAAAAAGACTGCATAAGCCATGTGCATAAACGAATGTTTGCCAGCTTACGCACCCTCATCGACAAAAAAAAAAAAAATGCTCAAGGTGGGTCACTTGGTGGTAAGGGTAGGCTGACTTCAGAAAAAGTCAAGAAGATCGCCTCCTACTATAATTATGCCTTGCACAAGCACGATGTGCCAGGCACGCAAAAGGCTGTGCTGGCTACACTAAAGCGCATGTTGTCCACTGACCAAACACCCAGACATGACCTCTGCCCTGAAGGCCCCGAGTTGTGCTGTAGTAAATTCAACAGGGCCATGGCCAACAATGAGGAGGCACCACCACACAAGCATAGCCTGCCTGACTTTGTCTGCGAGGCATTGGAGCCTGTGTTTACGCAGCTTAGCGACAAAGCCCTTTTGTAGAGGTGCAGTGATGGGATCACTCAAAACCCAAGCGAAAGCTTGCACTCTCTGATTTCGCAGCAAGTCTCAAAGACACAGCATGCCTCATTACGCAGTGTTGAAAGGGCAGTGGCTGAAGCTATCAGCCGCTACAGCCCAGGAAGTCGCTTCGTGCTCCGCAGTCTCAAAAAGGACAACAGCAGGCTTGAGAAGTGCAAGAAAAAGCACATGAACAGCAGTTCGACAAAGGCAAGGCTCGCAAAACGACACAAGCCAGCAAGGGACTCGGTGTACAGTCCTGGCCTGCTGTAGGGCAGTCGCAGTACAGAGCAGTTGAAATTTTTCTGCAAAAATTGTGCTTTAGACTCGGGATATTGTGCATAGGTTTACTGTCAGTGGAAGAGCCACTTTACTATACTCTTCAAGTGTTTATTTTGCTTGCTATGTACTGGAACAGACACACAACATTGTAAAGTTTCTTGTGCTAGTTCAGTAGCGAGTGTGCTATTATTTTGTAAGTGTGCAGTCACGCATTTAGTATCGCCATTCTTACAAAACATAGAGCTTCAAAACAGTGCCATTTGTATTACTGTAGATTCACTTCAGCAAAAGCTATATTTGTTTGAAACTTCAAATGCATTTATTTCAGTTTGATGTTTTTGCACACTGTACTCAGCCTTACAGGTGTTTTTTCTGGGTTGTTTTTGGCCAAAAATGACAAGTGTGGTATCATTTTATTCATATTGAAATGGTCTGGGGGTGATGCTATTTTTATTACTCTTGCACCGGCATGAAAATTACATTCAGGTATAGTACTCGCTGCTAATTAGAAAAAGATTTTCAAAATAAATGCAAGATTGTTTTCCTGTCTGTAAAATGCTTCCAAATGAATAAAAATAGCACCACCCCCTACAGTAGGTTTAGCAATGGTGTCATGCATTTAGTTTTTGGTTTAGCAAGACGAAATCATCAAAAAGCCCTGTAACGAGTTTGAAATTAATTTGACTTCAGACCTCAATATTTTTTTAACTGCTACAGCTATCAAAAATCTAATTACAGATTTGAAATCAGCACGAAAAATTACCCCAGACAGTGGAGTTTATTAAAAATTCACACAAAAATAAGAAAAAAAATTTTAGGACTCATGTCATGCCTGCTTCCTGCTTGCAGCGCAAGATTGTTAATGTATATTAGGTAAAGAAGCGGTCCCAAGAATGAACCTTGAGGGATGCCTGAAGTGACTGGGAGAGGTTTGGAGGAGTAGTTATTAACAAGGACAAACTTAGAGCAATTAGGAATTCATTTATCCATTGTACTAAGTGAGGATATAAGTTCAATTGGGATAATTTTATTAGTAAGCAGTTATGAGGCACTGTATCAAAACTTTTATAGTAGTCTGAAAAGATAACATCGGTTTGAACGTTTTTATCAAGGTTAACATAACATGCAGATCATGAAGGAAGATAGGTAGTTGCGTTTCACATGAAAGCCTCTTATGAAAACGGTATTGAGAAGGATGAAAGAAGTTTACTGAGTCCAAAAAGTTCATTATATGCGACTATATGACATGTTTTATGATTTTGTAAGAGATACTGGTTAATGAAATGGGGTGGTCGTGTAAAGGGGGAGTCTTTGTTACCTGCTTTGAATACTGGAACGACCTTTCCCACTTTCCAATCATCCGGTAAGGCACCTGTAGTCAATGATTGTGACAACAACAGAGTGAAACATGCCACAGATATATGCTTAGTATTCATTAGGATCTTTGAGTTAATTTTGTCTACACTAGAAGAAGTACATAATTTGTTTTTTCAATGATTGACTGTATACCATTTACTGAAAACACAGTGGGTGGCGTATGCAATGTTATTTTAGTAGGTAGCGGAAAGTCGAGGGGTAATTTCTTTTGTAAACCCGGAAAAAAAATGCTGTATTTTTCTGAAACGCTGCAAAAGAGCAGCTTGACCAGGTCCTTGCCCCTTTTCTTGGCAACAGGCACAGATTCATACATACATTCAGAGTACATATAATATGCACATACACACACTCATACCAGAAAACTTCCTGTTATTTTGTCAATGAGAGAGAGAAAAAAAAAGAAAAAAAAGAGGTGCGCACATATTCACCAATAGAAAAAAAGACAAGTACATTTATAGCATTTTCTTGAAACATTGTTACAACATTCATTTTTCAGAAACTTGCCATTGTAACTCATACAACCGCTTATAAGGGTATAATTTAGTACAGCAACATGCTTTCATACAAAGGATACTCAAGAAATGTAAGCAAAATACCGTTATATAAGTCAGTTTAATCAAATTGCTCAACCGTTTGTGTCCACCGGTTCCGCGCACATGCACCGTATTCTGAATGCCTTTAATATAATAGTGTCTAGTATAGAATAATAATAATAGTATATAACAGTATACTAGCATCATAGTAATAGTAGTATACTAGTGCCTAATATAAAGTGTGCAATATATAACAGGGTCCACTGTATAACTGCTATCGCAATAAAATAAAGACAGTGAAAAAGAACAGAAACCTGGTTTGCTGTGCACATGGCCACCAGTCATTGTGTGCGTGCTCGCTGATGGTGTTCTCTCTGCACAGAGCTCAGCAGGAGGTGGCGGCGACATTGTGCAGCTGAGCGAGGTGGTGCAGCCACACAACGACTACTTCCAGGCCCAGTTCCTGGTTGCGCTCACAGGACAAGGCCTGCACACGGTCACCATTGATACAGCCGTGCTCGACGCCCAGCACACCCTGTGGAAGACCGGCCCGCAGGCGAGTTTCCCCACCTTCCTCTTGAATTTAGTTATTCGTTTGTTTGTTAAACATACTCTCAGGGCCCGAAGGCACTACAGAATGGCTTGGGATAATATGCATGTAATGTTCAGTAAAAAACACCGAAGAATATCACAAGTCATCTTGCAAGGCAATCTTGACTTTTTCGGTTTCAAGAGATAGTGGTGGGAAGGTTATTCCAATCTGGCACAAAAGAGTTGTGACTCAAGTTAGTGCGACAAGTTTGCAGTCAGACCACTTTGTAATGCTGGTCACCTCGGGTGGATTCAGCTTCTCACTGTTGTGGCACTGCTTGGATTTAATGCTCAAGTAGAGGCACCTGGAGCATAGTCAAGGCGAGCAAGCGTACACTGCTTCAGTAGCCTGTAGAGCAGCCACAGCAGTGGCTTGGCGGCCATGGCGTTACACTGCTGAGCACGAGGTCGCAGGTTTGGCTCCCGGCCGCACTCCAATAGGGGTGGAATACCAGGCTAAGGCATCCTAGAAACTGCCCGCCTATGTGTCGCCAGTAGTGGTGCCGCTGCAGTCGCTGACCATTGGAGGTGTGTAGCAGTGAAGTGCATTGCATACAGTCAGTCAGGAGCATCAGGAGGAGAGTTGCCTTGGCCGGAAAATTCTGTTTTAACTTTTTCGTGATATTGCAGCTGCACACAAAATATGGAAACCCTTCAGTAGGGGTTTCTTCCGAGTGTTCGTTCTAGGCGGAAGTTTCACAACATCTGAAGTCTGGCGCAAAAGCTTTTCAAGATAAGGGGTGAAAAAACAGATGGGGTTGACACCATGGTGGAAAAAAAAGTTGACGACTTATATTTTGACACATCAGAGTTCGAGTTAACAGGGGTTTATGTGTCTGGCAATGGCCAGTTTTCATGAGCGGAAAAAACAACAAAAGCTTAGGCTCGTACTAGTGTATAGGCACTGGCCAATACTGAATTAAGTGATTAACAATCAAATTATCGTATTTATTCTAACATTTATTTATTTTATTTATTTATTTACACATACTGCAGCCCGATTGAGCTATCGCAGGAGTGGGTTTGTACATTGCATTAAACAAAACATTCTTCTGCACAAATCAACTTCAACACCGTAGGAATCATGCTAACTTCAAAACAAAAGATACAATGAGTAATAATAAACACAGCATGAATCAAGTTAACTTATACAAAAATTCCTCTAAAGGCAATGACCTAATTTCACCTGTTAGTAAGTTCCACTTTTCTATTATACGAGGAAACAAGCTAAACTTTAATAGGTTTGTACGTGGTTGAAATGGTGCAAGGTTAAGTTTGTGGCTATTCCTAGTAGGTTTCAATTTATCAGGAGACAGAAGTTCTTTTGATGAGTAGTGTGGGGTGTTAATGAGATTATGCAACAATCTAAGGCATTCACAATCGCACTGCTTAGACAGAGTTTGTAGACCTAGTGCAACAAGGTGAAATGAGGGTGAGAAGTCCCAGTCGTAACGGGGGTATATGAAACGGGTTGCTTTGTTTTGAATTGATTCGAGTGTGTTAATGTCAGATACTTTATAAAAGTTCCAGATGGGGCAACCATACTCAAGAATGGGTTAGATGAGTGACTTATACGATAGCAATTTTGTTTCATGCGGAGCTTCTCGCAATGTACGAGTTAGATAGCCTATTTTTATTAGTGCTTTATTGCATGTGTATTCAACATGCCTAGACCAAGACATGTTAGGTGTGAAGATGAGGCCAAGGTACTTGTATTCAGACACCAATTCAAAGGAAGAGCCATTAAATGAGTAGTTAAACAAAGAAACAAAAGTGCGCTTACTAAAAAATAAAGTGACCGTTTTTACAAACTTTAGATTCATTTGCCATATGTCACACCACCTGAAAAATTTTGTAAAATAATCGTTAAGTGAAAGGTGGTCAACATTCATGTTAATTACATTATACATCATACAGTCATCAGCATAAAGGCTTATTTTGGTGGACATATGATTCGGCAAATCATTGATATACTACAATAAGAACAAAAGTGGTCCCAGCACTGAACCCTTGAGAACTGTGGACATCACATTTACTACAGACGAGTTTGAGGAATTAAATAAAACATACTGGGAACGGTTATGTAAAACGCTAGCAATCGAGTCAACTAAGGAAGAGTTATTAAGCGTAGCACAAAGCTTATGGAGAAGTTTCGAGTGTAACAGTGTCGAATGCCTTGGAAAAATCTGAAAATGGCATGTGTTTGATTTCCAGTGTCGAGAGCGTGTGAAATTTCATGCGAGAATTCTACGAGCTGAGTTATTGTACTAAACCCACAATGAAAACCATGCTGGGAATCACTCAAAGTGTTATCATTTTCAAGAAATTCGATAATATGCTTAAAGATTATATGTTCAAGAAGTTTACATGATTGAGACGTTAATGAAATCGGACAATAGTTTAATGCCGACTGTTTGTCTCTGGATTTATACAAGGGAAGAATTTTTGCCAGTTTCCAAACCAAAGAGACTGTCGAAGTAGATAAAGACTTATGAAAAATTACAGCCAAATATCGACTACTCCAAGCACAATATCTAACAAGAAAAGCATTGTTAATGCCATCAGGGCCACCAGATTTTTTAATTTCTAAGCGCAAGATTAACTTCAAAACACCTTCGAGGGTCATGGTAATATCGCCAATTGAATAATGCGAGGCATGACTGAAGGTAGGTAAGTCAGAGTTGTCCGTTGTGAATACCGATTGAAAATATTCATTGAATGCAGTAGCGATAATGGATCATTAAAAGGGACATTATTTATAACAACTGTATTTTTGGAGGCTGAGCTGGGTAAGATTGAAGCCCAAAATTTTCTAGGGTTACTTTTCATTAGACCTTGTAATGTAACCCTGAAGTAGAAGTCCTTCGATTAATTAATTTTGAGACAAAGTTCCGCCTTCGCTACGTTAAATTCGGCTATTTTAAGGGGATCACCGTTTTGTTTTAAATGCCTTAACCTAGCAACGCGACGCGACAGGTAAAATATGTCGCGTGAGATCCAGGGAAGATTAGGATTTTTCTTTCTTGCTTTCATAGGGACGAAACGTTGGATGCAGCTTGCCACAATCTTCTCAAAATAAACCACCAAGAAGTTAACATCATTGGATTCGCTGAGACGTTCGAAATCATCAAAAGAATCACATAAAAGATCAATACCGTATTTACTCGATTCTAAGCAACCCCTTTTTTTCATGATCGCGATGCCCAAAGTGAGGGAGGGTGCTTAGATTCGAAAAATCTAGAATGACCCCCCCCCCTCTTTTCGCTGCGACATCACGACGACACGGGTGTGAGAAATAACATTTTATTTTGCAAACATTCAAAAGAAAAATCGGTGCACACAGTGAACCCACCGCTTGTGTCGGATGCTCAGTTACGATCACTGCGACTCGAGTTCGTCGCACCGCTTGAACCGCCGCTCTCGGTATCCCACAGCAGGTCGTCTTCCGTTCCGTCAAAGTGGTTTGTGATCGAGCAGTTCTTAAATTATTTGACCACAACGTCCACTTAGATTCACATGCAAACTTTTTTCCCAATTCTTTTGCGAAAATAGAGGGGGGGGGTTGCTTAGAATCGCGAAAATACGGTAGATGCATCGTCGGCTTGTGAAAAAAATCAGGCAAAGTAGAATAAACAAAAGGAGTGTTACGAACCAGAACGGAAATGGATACGAGAATGGCCTTGTGATCTGAAATATAATATGTAACTTCACATTCGAAACCATTACCTAAGAGGTGGGGACTAACAAAAACTAAGTCTAGAACTGCAGCACCTCTTGTGTTCGATTCAACAATTTGCTTTAAACCAAAATATAATGAAAAATCTAAAGTGTTTTGCTTATTTCGACATCATAGCCGGTGAGCTATAAAGATGGCCATAAAATACCAGCGGCGTTAAAATCACCCAGGCAGATTAATCTTGCAGAAGACAAGATACGCTCGTGCACGAATGTAGCTAAAGAGAGCAGCTCAGTTATGTTCGGTGACGGCGGGCAGTATATAACACCAAATACTATAGAAATACTTCCGAAAAAGACCTTACACCAAACTGATTTGGTATCAGGTGGGCTAGGAACCATTGAAAATTTAAGGTCAGACCGCAAAAATAATGCAATGCCACCTCTTCTTCCATGACGTCGATCAGGTGTTATTTCGCACTCGTATATGTTATTATGCAGCTATGTTTCTGTTACACCAGCAATATATGGCGAATGGGAGGATATCACTGAAAGGAAATATGGAAACTATGGAAACTTAAGCTTCTGGTATTAACATTTAAGATACATAGAGGTTCTTGTGGTTGGTTACTCAGGCGTCAGGGGGTAATAGTGGAGACGTTGGAAAGAGCTTTTGATGGGCGAGAAAGAAGCTAAGTGAGGGTGTTAGTATGATCGTCCCAATTGTACCTAACTTCATCGATAAATGCGTGGTCAAAGCTTAAGTGAACGATGGAGTCATTATCCCGAAAGGGCTTAGACGCTTCCCATATCTTTTTTCTGATTGATCGTATGCGCAATAAAGAATCGTCGGAAATACGGAAGTCGGACCCTCTAAGTTTGTGACAGTTTTTAAGGATGTTTATCTTTTCGCAATAGTCAAGCAGTTTCATGATAATGGGGCGTGGACGATCGGCATGCCTTCGACAAATCCTGTGGCACCTTTCAATACTCGGGCAAATCGAATTGAAGTTTTTTCTTTTAACCATGCTGAAATTTTAGACAGCAGAAGATGATGGGTTTGATCAGGTGTTGCAGTGAAGCCATGCAGTTGCAAGTTGTTACGCCAGGATCGATTTTCTAAATCGTCATTACGCAAGGCAAGTTGGTTGATTTCCATTTGTAGCTGCTGAACTTTGCTATTCATGTTACCATTGCTTGTGGTCGAAGGAAGTACATCTCGGAGAGATTCCAATGCGGAGACCTGCGTCTTTAAGGCGTCAAACCTTGAATTAACAAGCTGATAGAAGTCACTGATGTCTGCGATTTCTTGTGATATATGTTTCTGACCCTTAATTAATTCGGCAAACATTTGAGACACTGAAGACAAATCAACATCCTTGCCATCCGTAGTACCCGCTTCATCGGCAGTGGACGAGCTTCACAAACAGTATCAGCCACCAGGCAATCTTTACCCTTGCTGGGCTTAGGAGGCCCTGGATTCAGTTCCGCATCACCGCTCAAGAGGAGACTGCTTACGTAGTAAATAAGATCAGAGCACAGGGACACAAAAATATAAGCACATATGCATTTGTGTGGGCGAGAAAACAGCAGCAGAAAGTGATTATCCGAACGAATGCACTTGGCATTTTTGAGGCAACCTACCTGCGTAAAAAGCAGAAAGTGTTTCAGCATCCCGCTAGCGCTGCTGTAAACTCGCCAACTGAAGAAGGCAGCTGTCGACGTTTTTATGTGTCCTGCTGATGAAGTCACCATGCCAGACTTGCCGGCGATTGAAGGAGCCAGGATGACATCGCAGAGGGTGATGGCACGCAGACTATCAGCTGTCGAGGCGATGAACAGGCCAAGGCTATCTTCAGCAAAGTAGATAGGGCCGTCCATGTCCCCATTAGCCGAGTTAGCCACGTACTGAAACATAGTCGAAGAAGGGTTGCCGGTGCCATTGGTATCGAGGCGAAGAAACCTGGTCGGGCCGGGGACGGGATCGGCAAAGCAGGCCAAAGACTGCGTAAAAAGCAGAAAGTGGTTCAGCATCCAGCTAGCGCTGCTGTGAACTCGCCCACATATAGGTCGACCTTATTTTTTTCTGGAAATGTTACCAGTAATTAGCTATCGTCCTATATTCGTGACCAAGGAATCTTGACCTATATTCGTGATCAAAGTTAGCAAAATTACCGAGCTAAAGGAGTTCCAGTGTGGAACTAGGCTGCTGCCACAAGGGCCAGGGCCGCAAACCAAAATGCCCTGCTATGCATGTCGATACCATACGTCGAAGCCACAGTCGTGTAAAACATAAATACTGTATTCACTTGATTCTAACGCGGCCTCAATTCTAACACGCCACTGTTTTCCATGACAAGAAAAAGAAAAAAAAGAAGTCCTTTCCAGTAGCAGCGAGTGAAATGACCTCCGTGCGCCTCTTGCTTCAACAAAGCATGTGGCAGACTCTGTCCTCATCGCACAACACTTTCAAGATCGGGCCGGGGCGATCGTATCACCGAAGTGAATCGTCACAGAATACATCCTGCTTCGGTCTACTGAAACCCTTTCGTGTTGCTTTACTTGTGAAAATCCTCTTTTTCTGTTCGTGCCAATCCCGCATGCAAGTTTTGGATACTCCGAACGCCCACGATGCGGCCTGATTTCTGTCCGTCTCCGTGCACATGATGACTTTCCTTTTAAATGCAGCATCATGATAAATTTGGCATTTTGTGTTGATAAAGGAAACGCTGAAAATGGGAAGGCAGACGGTAGACTAATGCCTAAGCATGCATACTACAGCACATGGAGGAAGTTACGGCAGTTTGGCTCGAAGCGCATACGAGGCGACGATTTTGAAATGCTGATGCCGATATGGTAATGTAGATTTAGGGTCTTACTCGACTCTAACGATTCTGATGGGTCAACTTATAACGTATGTACGAATAATTTTTTTTTTTAATTTCTCGGAGAGCACAATATATAGGGGTCAACCTATATTTGTGCTCGACCTAGTTTCAAGTAAGTATGGTAATTGCAGTTCAATTAGCCAAGCTCTGCTGTATTTCTGTTTAGTGTCTTTTGTAGTACGAGGCCTTAGCAACTAGTTACTGTGTGATCCCGCCTTCTCCTCTGTCCAGGTGTCCCTGACAGTCAAGTGCCATGATGAAGCCAAGACATCTGCATCGATGGCTGGACCATCTGGCATGGCATCTGCACTGAAACCCTCCCTGGGGGCAGCACCTCCCCCTCAGGCCTTTCCCACGCCAGCACGCGTGCCCTGAATCAGTGCGCGTGTGCACGAACAGTACAATACTAGTGGCAGCTGTTCTGTCTGAAGAATCATCACTTCCCTCTGTCTGAAGGCTAGTGTTTCATGGCTGCACAGCGACTTCTCCTGTGGCTGAAACTGGCTGCGGATGGCTCAGGCCTCTCACACGAGGAAATGCTGTTTAGGACATTGTACACTGGACTGAAAATACTTCGCAACATGTGTCGCCTTCAGTTTCACTTCTCTCAGGCATGGTAGAAGCACCTACTAGCCTGAATATTCATTGTATCCATTTATTTAGGCTAAGGATCTCAAGTATTCAACTTTCACTATGTCATTTGTAGGCAAACACCTCTGTACACTTGAAGCTCCTCTTTTCTCCAAACTTTTTGGTCTGGTTCCTGGGAAATAACAGTGTTTGCATGGGGCTCTTCTGATATCGAGGGATTTCTACTGGGAGTTTCTACACGGCATTTGTACAAACAACTCGCCATGCTTAGTGAAGGCCCGGTCGGGCCTGCCCATAGCCTTCTAGGCATACCTCATAGCCAGGCTGTGACTTTGACGCATAAAAATTCATTGAACAATCCGGCAGGACGAAATAGCAGATATGTGACGTTTTCCTAATAAATATGGTACTTAATTTTTAGCAAGTCAGCATTTCTCGACAATGGGTTGTTGCAATTCCATACTATGGGCAACACCATGCAATGGTTAGTGCTAGTTACTAAAGTTGGCTTATCTGCCACAAGGTCTGAGTCTTTATTCCAGACATGCATACAGAAAGGTCTGCCAGAAAGATCTGCAACCACTGACTTAGCAGGATTATACATATACCCTATTTATGCAATTCTAAGGCACCCCCTTTTTTTCAAGATCACGATGCCCAAAGTGAAGGTGGGGGGGGGGGGTTCTTAGATTCTAAATATCTAAAATGACCCCCCCCCCTCTTTTCGCTGCAATATCTCACCAAGACTGGCGCAAGGAATGAGATTTTTATTTGGCAAACATTCAAAAGAAAAAATGCTTAGGCGCAGACAGTGAACTCGCTGCTTGTGCAGTTAGCCCTCATCGAACTCATTCTGACTTTCGTTAGGGCTGTCAAACAACTGACAGCAAACAAAGCAGCACGTGCCTGTGATGCCCGCAAAACCTGCCGAGCGCCGCCGATACGAGGCTCACATGACAACATGCTGCTAGAGTTATTGGGGTCGCTTTCGGCCGGTTTTTGGCATTTTGTGCCGCCATCTGTCATGTAGTGTTGGAACGCATCAACACAAGAAGCCGAAGATCGTGCCGCAGACGCCGCACCACCTTGGGACTCCAGCGGCTCCGGCTTGACAGAGTGAGCAGGCGTGCTTGGCGGCCTCAGCTACGTGCTCTTCCTCACACAGAAGAGGGTGTTCACATTCACATGCAAAATTTTTCAAGTTTTAAATTTTTTTTTGCAAAAATGGGGGAGGGGGTGCTTAGAATTGCGAAAATATGGTAATTCTTCAACCGTATGAGATCAGGAACACTGCTTTTCGAACTTTGTAGGTTGAATGTGTCGGTTTCCTAAAGACAGAAAAGTAAAGGTTCAGTCGCTGTCTTTTCATGAGGACATCTACGAAAGGGAGAGAACCAGAATTTTCGCATTACACTGTAAACTGTATAGCTGGCTCTGTTGAGTTCAAGTGCACGTAGTGCACAAACGTTTGTGACTTTGGGGTGGAAGTGCTGAGCACCTGCTTTTCGATCTCCATGGCAAAGCGTTGACTGGGACGGAGATTGTGGTACCCATAGCAGTTCCACTAATTTATTTGTACTACTGGTTGTAAAATTAGAAGTAAATGCTTGAAAAGCAGGATTAAGATAAATGACATCTTGAACATACTCCAGTTCACGCACTTTGCAATTCTTTCATTCCATTCTATGTTTAAAAACACAGTTACTACATCTACCATAAACCCATAAAGTTTTGTACATTTACCTAGAGGGGTAAAGTGGTGCCACAGTGCTGTTACATGTAGCCGAGTGCTCGGAATTGGGGAACTTTGAATTGGCACATTGTTTAAAGAGCCAGGGCACCTTCAAGGTGCGTTCATCTGCCAAGCAGTGCCCTGTCTGCCACAGTAATCTTAGTCCCTGCATGAACAGCATGTGAAGTGCAGCTTCTGTCTTCATTTGTTATTACCCAATGCCCGAGCAGTAATGCTTAGAGTACCGGAGGGTTGCTGAAATTGGAAGAAGGATGAGGTGATCTGTGCTTACTGATCACTGGATTTCAATCTTATTTACATTTGCGATTGCTTACTGTTTAAAGAGTTTCTTCAAAGAAAGCTTTATCTTGTAGTCATGGCCACTTTCAACATTCAAACATTTCTCATGGTATCTCATTAAGGAACTTTAATAGCTGTGGCACCATGGCTGTTCGCAAGAGGGAGCAGATGTGCGCCCCACCCCCCTTGGAATTCCTGGGCAATGGGACCACAAACAGCATAGTGCATGCAGAGATTGTTGTGTACAGTCAACCACAAAAGTTTACAGGATGCAGGATCTGCCAAGCAGCTGAATTCTCACGAAGCGTGGTCACACAGTCTCGAATTAAATGTTCCAGCATGTAGTAGCCTTCGCCACCTACACAGTGATTCATTAAATACGAAGTGTCATGCCTTAACTGTGCAGGAATTCACATTTGAAGGAGAAACCGCATCCCACAAACTTTTGCTGTTGACTGTACATTCATGCACCATAAGTAAACCAGCGCTTGCGCCATGCCGTCTGCAGGCAAGAGCTTGCACAACACCTGTACTTCTTAAGGGCGGACGTGGCTTTGAAAATCAACTTCCTTATTTCTTCATATAGATTTTGATGAAAATTGGCACAAGTGTTTAGAACGTCTCCCTGATGCTTCCATAAAAGTTTCAGAGCATTATCTAGGGAATATTTTATTGAGCATAATTTTGCTCCCTCGAACTTTCTGGAGAGCCTGGGGAACTTAAAAACATGATAGAAGGCTTATGTTACCTTCGCATTAAGCACACTTTCGGGGTAGACGAATAGCCATATCGTAAACTTACAAAGGGTCAAGATAAGAAAGTGAGAATGTCACGACCTGCACTGTAGCCCAAGGAATGTGACAAAATATGTGAAACGGTAACAAAACAATCAGCTCCAGGAACAGAGCAGAAGGCAAAAAAAAAAACAGTTTTGAGAAAACAGCTCTCAAAGTTTCACCATCTCTTCAGTTCTCTAAAAAGCGCCAAATTTGTAGTCTTTTGGAATGTTTTGTGATATAGGGCTTTTTGTACATGTGGCTTCTGATCTGGTGGGCCTTTGTCCCCCCCCCCCCTTCCCTTTTTTTGTGTGGCATTCTTTGCTGCTGCTCTACTAAGAGCGTGGTGGAGTTTCAAACCGAGTGGGGTGCAGACCTCTGTGTGGGCATGAATATAGTTCCAGTGTTGTAGCTGCAGGCTGCCTGATAGCAGTCTGCAGTACAATCAGTGAGGAATTCTTTGTTATGATAGAATTCACCATGTTGCGGAATGAAGGCTCAGAGTGTCAGCAGCCTTCCAAGTCATCTTCACCTTACAATGACTATGGAACTTAGGATCAGAGAGCCAGTGATAGATATGCAGCTGCTAAGTGCTTTCCCGAATTGTACTTTTGTATGATGCCTCGATCACTTCTGCATCCAGGTGTCTGTGCCAGCCCAAGGGGCCTAGTGAACAGAGCTCATGATGAGGTTCTCTTAATGAAGGGGCGGTATGATAGATATTGTTACGAGATATCGTGACAATATGATAATAGAGTAAACGCCCAATATGCTTGGTTGCGGGTTCGAGGTGCCGACGCGCGAAATGCCTAGACGCGGGCTCGAATCGACACTCGGTGTGCTTATTCGCGCAGTCCGAGGTACCGACGCGCGAAATGCGTAGACGAAGGCTCTAGTTGTCGACACTCGATGCGCTCATTCGGGCAGTCCGAGGTGCCGATGCGCGAAATTCCTAGTCTAGAGCTCAAGGAGTCCGAGCAGGATGTCTACCAACCGGGAATTCTCAGGGATTTTGAGTAGTCTGGAAAAAGTCAGGGAAAACTCAGGGTATTTGGGCCTCTATCAGGGAAAATTAGCGCCAATTTTATTGAAATGGTCGAAAGTCGCGGTAATGCTGGCTCGAGCAACAGACAGGAGACGTAATGAATCGTCTTTGACGCGCTGTCGTCGGCTGGAGGAGTTGCCAGTATGCAGTCAACGACCGACTTTCCGGATTCCCGATCATTCGGACGGCACCGCCACGTAACCCATAGAGGCAACGTATCAGAACGTGTGAAATTTCGGACGCAAGAACTCTTCGCCATCCGATTTTACGGACGTTTTGCCGTGACCGCGGGTCAGAAACGGCTATAATCAAAGGTACCACCGCTGCCGTTTTGATTACTTCGCCACCTCGAACCGGCACTCTCGCACGTAGATCCGCTGGCAGCCGTTGCCACCACTGCGGCACCGCTGGGCCTAGCTGCTTCGACGTTCGCTATGAAGCTTCTTGCCGTTGGATGCCGAATTTTATATTGAAAGAATTAGCTGCTGTCTGCAATGGCACGGACTCCGAATTTGTGATCCTCGTGATTGGCTTAGGAACTTAGAAAACACGGTGCGTTGCATAATGCCGGTTCCCGAAAGTCAGCTTCGCCTCTATACAAAAATGTTACATGGTGAAGCATACGCAGAATTATTGCAACGAAGCATAACAAGCGTGGGAAGGGGCTATTGACACGGAACACAGTATGCATTCCTTAATTATACACGCGTGCACCCTGTATTTTCTGTCACACTACGAGCGCCGATATGCCTTATATGTGTACCGACAGGCCTTCAGAGCGTTTTCGAACGTGCCTGTCGCGGTTTGAGTCCCTAAGGGCAGTAAATGACACGCATTTATTTTTTTCCAACTGGCCGATTTTTCGAACGTTTTCCCGACCCCTAGGGAGTCCTAAAAATCGGTCGTGCACTATGCAAATGGCCAAGATGTTTCAAATGGTCCTTGGGGTGACCGAGTGGCAGAAGGAGGACAAGAACAGAAATGATGTATGCATTGAGGAATAAACGGGAAAGGAAGCTTGCTGCCGCCGTTTTGAAGACGTTTGAGCTCAAAAAAAAAAATTTTGGCTGATGCCGAGATGCAGGTGTCCCTCATCCAAACCAAAATAAACTCTTTAAAGTAGTGAAACACAACACTCAGGCGTCGTGCGCGGGCTGAGAGTATGTCAGGGCAGTTGAGGTTGACTTACGAGCGGTTGAGAGAGAATCTCAATTGTGAGTTCGGGCCTCATACCACTGAGCTTGCCATCAGTTGATAGAAATAGCTCATATTCGAATATATTTGCTTCTATGTGCATCTCCTTTTTATTCGTATTTGTGAATGTCCGACTTCATTTGCAATTTTTTTCGAAGACACTTTATTTGCTGTGCATATTACTAACCCCTGCCTTCTATTCTCTTCTTGAATAACATAAACACTACTCCTTAGTATTCAAATTGTATTAAGTCGCTTTTTTATTTTTTTCATGTGCTTACTAGAGTGACAGCATCAGGCGATACGGTTTCAGCCCGTCTTGACATAAAACATAGTTCTGCATCACTCAGGGAAGTGTGCAACGGCACTCAGGGAAAACCTGGAAAACTCAGGGAATCTGAAAATATCAACTTGGTAGACACCCCGAGTCGACACTCGATGTGCTTATTCGCGCAGTCCGAGGTGCCGACGCACGAAATGCCTGTTCTCGAGCTCGAGGAGTCTACACTCGATGTGCTTATTCGCGCAGTCCGAGGTGCCGACGCACGAAATGCCTGGTCTCGAGCTCGAGGAGTCGACACTCGATGTGCTTATTCGCGCAGTCCGAGGTGCCGACGCACGAAATGCCTGTTCTGGAGCTCGAGGAGTAGACACTCGAAGTGCTTATTCGCGCAGTCCGAGGTGCCGACGCACGAAATGCCTGGTCTCGAGCTCGAGGAGTCGACACTCGATGTGCTTATTCGCGCAGTCCGAGGTGCCGACGCACGAAATGCCTGGTCTCGAGCTCGAGGAGTCGACACTCGATGTGCTTATTCGCGCAGTCCGAGGTGCCGACGCACGAAATGCCTGTTCTGGAGCTCGAGGAGTCGACACTCGATGTGCTTATTCGCGCAGTCCGAGGTGCCGATGCGCGAAATGCCTGGTCTCGAGCTCGAGGAGTCGACACTCGATGTGCTTATTCGCGCAGTCCGAGGTGCCGACGCACGAAATGCCTGGTCTCGAGCTCGAGGAGTCGACACTCGATGTGCTTATTCGCGCAGTCCGAGGTGCCGATGCGCGAAATGCCTGGTCTCGAGCTCGAGGAGTCGACACTCGATGTGCTTATTCGCGCAGTCCGAGGTGCCGACGCACGAAATGCCTGTTCTGGAGCTCGAGGAGTCGACACTCGATGTGCTTATTCGCGCAGTCCGAGGTGCCGATGCGCGAAATGCCTGGTCTCGAGCTCGAGGAGTCGACACTCAATGTTCTTATTCGTGCAGTTCGAGCTGCTGACGCGCGAAATGCCTGGTCTCGAGCTCGAGGAGTCGACACTCGATGTGCTTATTCGCGCAGTCCGAGGTGCCGACGCACGAAATGTCTGTTCTGGAGCTCGAGGAGTCGACACTCGATGTGCTTATTCGCGCAGTCCGAGGTGCCGATGCGCGAAATGCCTGGTCTCGAGCTCGAGGAGTCGACACTCGATGTGCTTATTCGCGCAGTCCGAGGTGCCGACGCACGAAATGCCTGTTCTGGAGCTCGAGGAGTCGACACTCGATGTGCTTATTCGCGCAGTCCGAGGTGCCGACGCACGAAATGCCTGTTCTGGAGCTCGAGGAGTCGACACTCGATGTGCTTATTCGCGCAGTCCGAGGTGCCGATGCGCGAAATGCCTGGTCTCGAGCTCGAGGAGTCGACACTCAATGTTCTTATTCGTGCAGTTCGAGCTGCTGACGCGCGAAATGCCTGGTCTCGAGCTCGAGGAGTCGACACTCGATGTGCTTATTCGCGCAGTCCGAGGTGCCGACGCACGAAATGTCTGTTCTGGAGCTCGAGGAGTCGACACTCGATGTGCTTATTCGCGCAGTCCGAGGTGCCGATGCGCGAAATGCCTGGTCTCGAGCTCGAGGAGTCGACACTCGATGTGCTTATTCGCGCAGTCCGAGGTGCCGACGCACGAAATGCCTGTTCTGGAGCTCGAGGAGTCGACACTCGATGTGCTTATTCGCGCAGTCCGAGGTGCCGATGCGCGAAATGCCTGGTCTCGAGCTCGAGGAGTCGACACTCGATGTGCTTATTCGCGCAGTCCGAGGTGCCGACGCACGAAATGCCTGGTCTCGAGCTCGAGGAGTCGACACTCGATGTGCTTATTCGCGCAGTCCGAGGTGCCGACGCCCGAAATGCCTGGTCTCGAGCTCGAGGAGTCGACACTCGATGTGCTTATTCGCGCAGTCCGAGGTGCCGATGCGCGAAATGCCTGGTCTCGAGCTCGAGGAGTCGACACTCGATGTGCTTATTCGCGCAGTCCGAGGTGCCGACGCACGAAATGCCTGTTCTGGAGCTCGAGGAGTCGACACTCGATGTGCTTATTCGCGCAGTCCGAGGTGCCGATGCGCGAAATGCCTGGTCTCGAGCTCGAGGAGTCGACACTCAATGTTCTTATTCGTGCAGTTCGAGCTGCTGACGCGCGAAATGCCTGGTCTCGAGCTCGAGGAGTCGACACTCGATGTGCTTATTCGCGCAGTCCGAGGTGCCGACGCACGAAATGTCTGTTCTGGAGCTCGAGGAGTCGACACTCGATGTGCTTATTCGCGCAGTCCGAGGTGCCGATGCGCGAAATGCCTGGTCTCGAGCTCGAGGAGTCGACACTCGATGTGCTTATTCGCGCAGTCCGAGGTGCCGACGCACGAAATGCCTGTTCTGGAGCTCGAGGAGTCGACACTCGACGTGCTTATTCGCGCAGTCCGAGGTGCCGACGCACGAAATGCCTGGTCTCGAGCTCGAGGAGTCGACACTCGATGTGCTTATTCGCGCAGTCCGAGGTGCCGACGCACGAAATGCCTGGTCTCGAGCTCGAGGAGTCGACACTCGATGTGCTTATTCGCGCAGTCCGAGGTGCCGACGCACGAAATGCCTGGTCTCGAGCTCGAGGAGTCGACACTCGATGTGCTTATTCGCGCAGTCCGAGGTGCCGACGCACGAAATGCCTGTTCTGGAGCTCGAGGAGTCGACACTCGATGTGCTCATTCGCGCAGTCCGAGGTGCCGATGCGCGAAATGCCTGGTCTCGAGCTCGAGGAGTCGACACTCGATGTGCTTATTCGCGCAGTCCGAGGTGCCGACGCACGAAATGCCTGGTCTCGAGCTCGAGGAGTCGACACTCGATGTGCTTATTCGCGCAGTCCGAGGTGCCGACGCACGAAATGCCTGGTCTCGAGCTCGAGGAGTCGACACTCGATGTGCTTATTCGCGCAGTCCGAGGTGCCGACGCACGAAATGCCTGTTCTGGAGCTCGAGGAGTCCACACTCGTTGTGCTTATTCGCGCAGTCCGAGGTGCCGACGCACGAAATGCCTGGTCTCGAGCTCGAGGAGTCGACACTCGATGTGCTTATTCGCGCAGTCCGAGGTGCCGACGCACGAAATGCCTGGTCTCGAGCTCGAGGAGTCGACACTCGATGTGCTTATTCGCGCAGTCCGAGGTGCCGACGCACGAAATGCCTGGTCTCGAGCTCGAGGAGTCGACACTCGATGTGCTTATTCGCGCAGTCCGAGGTGCCGACGCACGAAATGCCTGTTCTGGAGCTCGAGGAGTCGACACTCGATGTGCTTATTCGCGCAGTCCGAGGTGCCGACGCACGAAATGCCTGGTCTCGAGCTCGAGGAGTCGACACTCGATGTGCTTATTCGCGCAGTCCGAGGTGCCGACGCACGAAATGCCTGTTCTGGAGCTCGAGGAGTCGACACTCGATGTGCTTATTCGCGCAGTCCGAGGTGCCGACGCACGAAATGCCTGGTCTTGAGCTCGAGGAGTCGACACTCGATGTGCTTATTCGCGCAGTCCGAGGTGCCGACGCACGAAATGTGTTCTGGAGCTCGAGGAGTCGACACTCGATGTGCTTATTCGCGCAGTCCGAGGTGCCGATGCGCGAAATGCCTGGTCTCGAGCTCGAGGAGTCGACACTCGATGTGCTTATTCGCGCAGTCCGAGGTGCCGACGCACGAAATGCCTGTTCTGGAGCTCGAGGAGTCGACACTCGATGTGCTTATTCGCGCAGTCCGAGGTGCCGACGCACGAAATGCCTGGTCTCGAGCTCGAGGAGTCGACACTCGATGTGCTTATTCGCGCAGTCCGAGGTGCCGACGCACGAAATGCCTGTTCTGGAGCTCGAGGAGTCGACACTCGATGTGCTTATTCGCGCAGTCCGAGGTGCCGATGCGCGAAATGCCTGGTCTCGAGCTCGAGGAGTAGACACTCGAAGTGCTTATTCGCGCAGTCCGAGGTGCCGACGCACGAAATGCCTGGTCTCGAGCTCGAGGAGTCGACACTCGATGTGCTTATTCGCGCAGTCCGAGGTGCCGACGCACGAAATGCCTGGTCTCGAGCTCGAGGAGTCGACACTCGATGTGCTTATTCGCGCAGTCCGAGGTGCCGACGCACGAAATGCCTGGTCTCGAGCTCGAGGAGTCGACACTCGATGTGCTTATTCGCGCAGTCCGAGGTGCCGACGCACGAAATGCCTGTTCTGGAGCTCGAGGAGTCGACACTCGATGTGCTTATTCGCGCAGTCCGAGGTGCCGATGCGCGAAATGCCTGGTCTCGAGCTCGAGGAGTCGACACTCGATGTGCTTATTCGCGCAGTCCGAGGTGCCGACGCACGAAATGCCTGGTCTCGAGCTCGAGGAGTCGACACTCGATGTGCTTATTCGCGCAGTCCGAGGTGCCGACGCACGAAATGCCTGGTCTCGAGCTCGAGGAGTCGACACTCGATGTGCTTATTCGCGCAGTCCGAGGTGCCGACGCACGAAATGCCTGTTCTGGAGCTCGAGGAGTCCACACTCGTTGTGCTTATTCGCGCAGTCCGAGGTGCCGACGCACGAAATGCCTGGTCTCGAGCTCGAGGAGTCGACACTCGATGTGCTTATTCGCGCAGTCCGAGGTGCCGACGCACGAAATGCCTGGTCTCGAGCTCGAGGAGTCGACACTCGATGTGCTTATTCGCGCAGTCCGAGGTGCCGACGCACGAAATGCCTGGTCTCGAGCTCGAGGAGTCGACACTCGATGTGCTTATTCGCGCAGTCCGAGGTGCCGACGCACGAAATGCCTGTTCTGGAGCTCGAGGAGTCGACACTCGATGTGCTTATTCGCGCAGTCCGAGGTGCCGATGCGCGAAATGCCTGGTCTCGAGCTCGAGGAGTCGACACTCGATGTGCTTATTCGCGCAGTCCGAGGTGCCGACGCACGAAATGCCTGGTCTCGAGCTCGAGGAGTCGACACTCGATGTGCTTATTCGCGCAGTCCGAGGTGCCGACGCACGAAATGCCTGGTCTCGAGCTCGAGGAGTCGACACTCGATGTGCTTATTCGCGCAGTCCGAGGTGCCGACGCACGAAATGCCTGTTCTGGAGCTCGAGGAGTCCACACTCGTGCTTATTCGCGCAGTCCGAGGTGCCGACGCACGAAATGCCTGGTCTCGAGCTCGAGGAGTCGACACTCGATGTGCTTATTCGCGCAGTCCGAGGTGCCGACGCACGAAATGCCTGGTCTCGAGCTCGAGGAGTCGACACTCGATGTGCTTATTCGCGCAGTCCGAGGTGCCGACGCACGAAATGCCTGGTCTCGAGCTCGAGGAGTCGACACTCGATGTGCTTATTCGCGCAGTCCGAGGTGCCGACGCACGAAATGCCTGTTCTGGAGCTCGAGGAGTCGACACTCGATGAGCTTATTCGCGCAGTCCGAGGTGCCGACGCACGAAATGCCTGGTCTCGAGCTCGAGGAGTCGACACTCGATGTGCTTATTCGCGCAGTCCGAGGTGCCGACGCACGAAATGCCTGTTCTGGAGCTCGAGGAGTCGACACTCGATGTGCTTATTCGCGCAGTCCGAGGTGCCGACGCACGAAATGCCTGGTCTCGAGCTCGAGGAGTCGACACTCGATGTGCTTATTCGCGCAGTCCGAGGTGCCGACGCACGAAATGCCTGTTCTGGAGCTCGAGGAGTCGACACGATGTGCTTATTCGCGCAGTCCGAGGTGCCGACGCACGAAATGCCTGGTCTCGAGCTCGAGGAGTCGACACTCGATGTGCTTATTCGCGCAGTCCGAGGTGCCGACGCACGAAATGCCTGTTCTGGAGCTCGAGGAGTCGACACTCGATGTGCTTATTCGCGCAGTCCGAGGTGCTGACGCACGAAATGCCTGGTCTCGAGCTCGAGGAGTCGACACTCGATGTGCTTATTCGCGCAGTCCGAGGTGCCGACGCACGAAATGCCTGTTCTGGAGCTCGAGGAGTCGACACTCGATGTGCTTATTCGCGCAGTCCGAGGTGCCGATGCGCGAAATGCCTGGTCTCGAGCTCGAGGAGTCGACACTCAATGTTCTTATTCGTGCAGTTCGAGCTGCTGACGCGCGAAATGCCTGGTCTCGAGCTCGAGGAGTCGACACTCGATGTGCTTATTCGCGCAGTCCGAGGTGCCGACGCACGAAATGTCTGTTCTGGAGCTCGAGGAGTCGACACTCGATGTGCTTATTCGCGCAGTCCGAGGTGCCGACGCACGAAATGCCTGGTCTCGAGCTCGAGGAGTCGACACTCGATGTGCTTATTCGCGCAGTCCGAGGTGCCGACGCACGAAATGCCTGGTCTCGAGCTCGAGGAGTCGACACTCGATGTGCTTATTCGCGCAGTCCGAGGTGCCGACGCACGAAATGTCTGTTCTGGAGCTCGAGGAGTCGACACTCGATGTGCTTATTCGCGCAGTCCGAGGTGCCGACGCACGAAATGCCTGGTCTCGAGCTCGAGGAGTCGACACTCGATGTGCTTATTCGCGCAGTCCGAGGTGCCGACGCACGAAATGCCTGGTCTCGAGCTCGAGGAGTCGACACTCGATGTGCTTATTCGCGCAGTCCGAGGTGCCGACGCATGAAATGTCTGTTCTGGAGCTCGAGGAGTCGACACTCGATGTGCTTATTCGCGCAGTCCGAGGTGCCGACGCACGAAATGTCTGTTCTGGAGCTCGAGGAGTCGACACTCGATGTGCTTATTCGCGCAGTCCGAGGTGCTGACGCACGAAATGCCTGGTCTCGAGCTCGAGGAGTCGACACTCGATGTGCTTATTCGCGCAGTCCGAGGTGCCGACGCACGAAATGTCTGTTCTGGAGCTCGAGGAGTCGACACTCGATGTGCTTATTCGCGCAGTCCGAGGTGCCGACGCACGAAATGTCTGTTCTGGAGCTCGAGGAGTCGACACTCGATGTGCTTATTCGCGCAGTCCGAGGTGCCGATGCGCGAAATGCCTGGTCTCGAGCTCGAGGAGTCGACACTCGATGTGCTTATTCGCGCAGTCCGAGGTGCCGACGCACGAAATGCCTGGTCTCGAGCTCGAGGAGTCGACACTCGATGTGCTTATTCGCGCAGTCCGAGGTGCCGACGCATGAAATGTCTGTTCTGGAGCTCGAGGAGTCGACACTCGATGTGCTTATTCGCGCAGTCCGAGGTGCCGACGCACGAAATGTCTGTTCTGGAGCTCGAGGAGTCGACACTCGATGTGCTTATTCGCGCAGTCCGAGGTGCCGATGCGCGAAATGCCTGGTCTCGAGCTCGAGGAGTCGACACTCGATGTGCTTATTCGCGCAGTCCGAGGTGCCGATGCGCGAAATGCCTGGTCTCGAGCTCGAGGAGTCGACACTCGATGTGCTTATTCGCGCAGTCCGAGGTGCTGACGCACGAAATGCCTGGTCTCGAGCTCGAGGAGTCGACACTCGATGTGCTTATTCGCGCAGTCCGAGGTGCCGACGCACGAAATGCCTGTTCTGGAGCTCGAGGAGTCGACACTCGATGTGCTTATTCGCGCAGTCCGAGGTGCCGACGCACGAAATGCCTGTTCTGGAGCTCGAGGAGTCGACACTCGATGTGCTTATTCGCGCAGTCCGAGGTGCCGATGCGCGAAATGCCTGGTCTCGAGCTCGAGGAGTCGACACTCAATGTTCTTATTCGTGCAGTTCGAGCTGCTGACGCGCGAAATGCCTAGACGCGTGCTCGAGGAGTCAACGCTCGATGCACTTATTCGCGCAGTTGGAGGCACTGATGCACATGTAATATGATGATTTATTATAAGGCACTAGGCACAGTCTAGTTGCACTGGCAGTAGACGAACGCTGATCGCGCGCATAGCCGACACAAGAGCGCTTTCTTCGTCTTCCTCTTCGCTACATTGGCCCCCGGGAGAGAAGAGGAGCCATCCTGGCGACTTACGGCGTAGGTAGGATGAGGGCCGGGGTCATAGTACGGCTTAAGTCGGTTGACATGGACCGTGTCACGCCCGCGATGCCTATGGTCGGGTAAAGGCGTCACAGGTTCTTCAACGTAGGTGACAGCGGAGGTACGGTCTATGACGCGGTAGGGGCCATCATAGCGTGTAAGGAGCTTGGTCGAAAGGCCAGGGCTGTGAGGCGGGACCCACAAACAAACAAGGGAACCAGTCGGGAAAACTGGTGTAAGCGCGCCACTGTCATGCCGCAGCTTTTGACGACCTTGAGCAGCGGTCGTAAGGGTTCGCGCGAGCTGCCTACAATCCTCGACGTATTTGGCGGCTTCAGACACAGGCGTGCATTCGGATGCGTCGGGTCGGTATGGGAGCAGTGTGCCCATAGTACACGAGGGCTCTCGTCCATACAGCAGAAAAAAGGGCGAAAAGCCGGTGGTAGCTTGTGTGGCCGTATTATAGGCATACGTTACGAACGGCAAAACAGTGTCCCAGTTACTGTGATCCGAGGCGACGTACATAGTCAACATGGCACCAAGTGTGCGGTTGAACCTCTCTGTCAAGCCGTTTGTTTGCGGGTGGTAGGCTGTAGACTTGCGGTGAACGATGATGCATGCAGCGAGAAGGGCTTGAATTACTTCGGACAAGAAGACGCGTCCCCTGTCGCTGAGCAGTTCGCGTGGTGCGCCATGACGAAGAACGAAGTTCCGCAAGATGAAGAACGCAACTTCGCGCGCAGAGGCTGCCGGGAGTGCGTCAGTCTCGGCGTAGCGCGTCAAGTGGTCGACGCCTACAAGTATCCATCGGTTACCCAAGGAGCTGCAGGGAAGTGGCCCATATAGGTCTATGCCGACGCGACCGAAGGGCCGAGCCGGGCAGGGCAGCGGCTGTAGCTCACCAGGAGGGCGCTGTGGAATTTACGCCGTTGGCACGCCGTGCAAGCGCGTACGTACTGGCGCACGAAGTGATACATGCCGTGCCAGTAGAAACGCTGCCTTAGCCGAGTATACGTTTTCAGAACACCGGTGTGACCATTATGAGGAGCAGCATGAAAATAAGCGCATATGTCAGAACGCATGTGTCGTGGTATCACCAGGAGCCATTTGCGACTATCAGGCAAATAATTTCTGCGGTAAAAGACGTTGTCGCGGACAGTAAAGTGAGCGGCTTGGCGACGAAGTGTTCGAGAAGAGGGTGTGGCGGATGGGTCGTGGAGGAAATTCAGCATAGTTGAAAGCAGGGGATCCTTACGCTGCTCGTGCGGCATCTCAGCGACGTGGAAGGCTGACATGGATGCGAAGAGCGGAGACACTGAAGCCACATCACAAGGTAGCAGTGATCGGGAAAGCGCATCGGCGTCAGAGTGCTTTCTGCCCGATCGGTAGACAACGCGGATATATTCTTGTAAGCGGAGTGCCCATCGGCCTCGGCGACCTGACGGATCCTTCAACGAGGACAGCCAGCAAAGTGAATGGTGGTCAGTGACAATGTCAAAAGGGCGACCATATACGTATGGACGAAATTTGACGAGCGCCCAAATAATGGCCAAGCACTCCTTTTCTGTTACTGAATAGTTGGCTTCTGCCTCCTTTAAAGTGCGGCTCGCATACGCGACGACGTACTCGTCATAGCCGTCTTTCCGTTGTGCGAGGACTGCACCAAGTCCGATGCCGCTGGCGTCCGTATGTACCTCTGTAGGCGCTGTGGGATCGTAGTGTCGAAGAATCGGTGGTGAAGTAAGTAGGCGACGTAGTTGCTGGAAGGCTTCGTCACAGGAAGTTGACCACGCGGAGATGCCGTTGGTAGCGGTAAGCAAATTGGTCAGTGGTGCGATGATAGTCGCAAAATTGCGCACAAAACGCCGAAAGTAAGAGCAGAGCCCTATAAAGCTGCGGAGCGCCTTAATAGTGGGCATCGGAAACTCTGCGACCGCGCGAAGCTTGGCTGGTCAGGAAGCACACCGTCCTTCGATACAATGTGACCCAATATTGTTAACTTGCGAGCAGCAAAACGGCACTTTTTGATGTTAAGTTGGAGGCCAGCAGAGGTGAGGCAGGTCAGCATCTCACGCAAGCGAACGAGGTGCGTCGGGAAATCTGGCGAAAACACCACAATATCATCAAGGTAGCACAGACATGTTTTCCACTTGTAGTTGCGAAGGATGGTGTCCATCATACGCTCGAAAGTAGCGGGCGCGTTGCAGAGCCCGAATGGCATTACGGTAAATTCGTGCAAGCCATCGGGCGTGATGAAAGCTGTCTTCTCACAGTCATCATCTGCTATCGGCACTTGCCAATAGCCGGGACGAAGATCCAAAGATGAGAAGTACTCCGCGCCTTGCAAGGAGTCGAGGGCGTCATCTATCCGAGGCAGCGGATAGACATCTTTACGAGTGATCTTATTGAGTCGACGGTAATCCACACAGAAGCGTATTGACCCGTCCTTCTTGCGTACTAATACTACAGGAGACGCCCAAGGACTGTGGGAAGGGCGAATGACGCCACGGTGCAGCACGTCGTCGACCTGCTCGTTAACGATCTGTCGCTCGGCTGCCGACACGCGGTATGGTCGCTGGCGTAAAGGAGGATGGGAACCAGTGTGTACGCTGTGAGTGACGGTTGCCGTACGCCCCAGAGATAGTTGTTCACAGTCAAACGACGAGCGAAAATTCTGAAGGTGGAGACTCGGCAAGTTCCTTGCGAATGGCCCGCCTAATGGGAGCAGCCAGAGATGTGTCAGGCCGGGGAGGTCCATCGTTGAGAGGCAGCATAGACAGTTGGCGCGCCACCTCCTCACGAATGACATCCTCAATCTCAACAGAGAGCGATGCTGCTGGCGTGGTGTTTGAGCGAAGCGTGAGGCCCGAGAGAGAGTCGCCAGGTGCGAGAGCGCTGCGCGCAAGGACCCTTTGTCGACGCAGCTCATCGAAGCTCTGGCAAAGAGTGACGACAGCTGCGACAGAAGGAGGGTTCCGCGCCAGGAGCATTTGAAATGCGTCGTCCTCGATGCCCTTGAGGAAGTGCTTCACGTTGTCCGCTTCAGTCATGGTGGAATCGACGCGGGCGCAAATATCAACGACATCCTCTATGTAACTATAGTATAAGTCTCGCCGGGCTGTTGAGCGCGCTGGCGTAGGCGCTGTTCAGCACGGAGTTTTCGCAAGGCTGGGCGACCGAAGACTTCCGCGAATGCAGTTTTGAAAGCGGACCAGGTTTGCAGTTCCCGTTCATGATTGTGGAACCAGAGGTTCGCAATTACGTCAGCAAGAGATGACGCTACGTAGCTTCGTCGGGTCATCCCACTTGTTGTGTTCACTGACGCGCTCGTAGCTAGAGAGCTATTCTTCTACGTCAGTCTCACCTGATCCGCTAAAAACAGGAGGGTCCCGCTACCGTTGCACGGCGCCGCACATGACAGGAGCGGCAGATGCGCCAAGCAGATTGTTGGGAGCGTCGTTCATAGTAGCGGCTGGAGCAGATGTTAAAGTTCGGCTGCGAAGTTCCAGGGTGAGGTCGGGGAGTGCAGCACCTTCTACCAAATGTAATATGATGATTTATTATAAGGCACTAGGCACAGTCTAGTTGCACTGGCAGTAGACGAACGCTGATCGCGCGCACAGCCGACACAAGAGCGCCTTCTTCGTCTTCCTCTTCACCAAACAGAATATGCTTAGGCGAGGGTCCAAGACGTCCACGCGCGTTGTGCTTGATCG
The DNA here is from genome assembly GCF_050947875.1 of Dermacentor variabilis. Taxonomy (NCBI): domain Eukaryota; kingdom Metazoa; phylum Arthropoda; class Arachnida; order Ixodida; family Ixodidae; genus Dermacentor; species Dermacentor variabilis. The sequence continues at coordinate 142,120,632 of NC_134575.1, read as the reverse complement.
CCGAGTCGGAGTCAACACGTGTTGGGAGTATAAACCTAGAGCTAATAAGCCCCTGTTATCGTATAAGTCAGCCCACTCGAAACTCGTCAAGAGGAGCATTGCCAACTTATGCTTTGGAAATGCTCTAAAGAAGTCTTGCCACCACAAGATCTATACGAGCCTTATGGATCAATCGGGAAGGTTATCAGCAGCAGGGTTTCCGGAATCAGTGCAAGTTTCGGTCGTCGAGGGGCTGCTAAAGAGGTGCAGGTCGGATAGCACAATTCAGGACACGGCAAATCAAGGGACGGAACGTAGAAGGAAGGTAGCGGTAGTGCCCTACCTGCATAGAACGGCACATAAACTTAAGAAAATGGCTAGCCGGGTGGACACAAAAGTGGTCTTTTCCGCACCAGATCGAAAAGCTGGCAAAAATATGTCGATTGACGGACCCGTACCGTAAGCCTGCTGCCGGATGCTCTACGAATCATCGGAAAGCGCCAGTGGGATGCGTAGAGACTGTACTTGTATATGAGCTTCCGCTGTCCTGTGGGAAAAAATACATCGGACAGACAGGGAGATGTCTTACTGACCGATTACGGGAACATTGCCAAACTGTGAAAAATAATACGGTCATCTGTCAACCCACTGTCAAGAATGCGGCTGTGCGCCGGTGTATGAATCCTGCCGGGTTCTTGCGAAGCACAAAGATAAAGACGTGCGAGAGATCATTGAAGCTCAGGCTATCTGGCGGAATAGAGACACGTGTGTTAGTGCCCCTTCAATCGACCTTTTAGACAAGGAAACGGCTTTTTTGGATGGGTAAGATTTGGATAAGGTGGCGCCACTGTGCATGGGTTATATAGATGTATTTCCTGAAAATCACGTTGTTGAAGTTAGCGCATTGTGTTGTCGTCTCCCTTCCGTCCTTGCTTGCTGGCGCTAAATATGCTTTCAGTCGCATGTCCGAGGATTCCGCGCGCGAATCTTGGTCGCGAAGTCCGCGTTGCCGCTGCTCGGAATGCCTAGCCGCGGCGCTGAGACGTCAATAGACGTAGGGATCGGCCACGCTACTGCGATGTCCGCGTAGCGCCCGTTTTGCCACGTCGAGATTACGGCATATTACGGCGAGTGGAGACTTCCAGGCTCGCGAGGTGCAAAGAGCCGAGCAGACGACGCGAGTGCGAGTGCAGGACCAATGGCGAACCGCGTTGGCGAGCGCGGCCCGCAGACTCCGGCACTACCTTCAATCATTTGCTTTTTGTGTGCTTGTTTCTGTATGGGGGAAATAGCTGAAGCGGCAAATTTGAAGACGCTCGGCTGCGCCGTTCCAGCGATATTGTGGCTTGAAAACGCTGTTCTTCTTGATTCCCGGGAATTTCTTCCCCACCCTGGCTCATCAAACAAATTTTTAGAGCACTTCTACGTGGTTTATAGTGATTATATATTTCGGAATCATATAGAAAAAGAGTTATATAAACTGAAAATGCGATTTATAAAAAAAAATCGATTTTTTTGCGATGCGAAAGCCGCGTCCCCCCGTAGCGAGTGCACAAAAACCATGAGCTCGTGCTGAATTGGCTTTTCACGAAGACAAATCAAACGAGTGTGTTGCAGGCACTGCACATCGCTCTCTCAAATTAAATGTAAAAGTGTTACGCTCCTTGAACCTGCGCAGAAAGTGCAGCCAAATCGGAGCGAGAAAAAAATATGGTGCAAGACCCTCACTCCCCCCTCCCCCGATGCCATTTCTGCAGGATCTTACGGATGTTAAAGTTAATAAAGTTTCTTGCAGCTATATATATATCTCAACTGATTTATTGCTTAGCACTACCGTGATATTTGCTCACTGGAAACATCTTACTGACCAACCCCGTTTATCTCATTGCCATTGTTTGTGCTGTATGTTGGCTCCCACCCGCCCCTTGAGCCTGTTCTTTGTTGCTGCACTTCTTTTTTTTTTTTTTCATCTTCCTTGTTGCACATATATTCGTTATTTCAGAGAGTGCGCCTTTCTGTTCGTTGAGTTTTTAGGCTGCAACATATATAATTGAAAGTGCTGAGCCTTTTATGATGAACTCGCGTATTCGGCATGGTATGGCCGATGGCTATAATGAACTCGCATTTTTGGCAAGAACATTTCTTCATTTATCTGATTAGTAAAATGGCTAGAGTTATATTCATTGCATGCTGATATCACTAAGAAACATGCTAGATTTACTCCATAATACCCAATTCCTTATTCTGTGTTATTTATGGTACTACCTTTGTCCGTTATGTTCGCAGAGAGAGCACAAAAACAACAATGTAATAAATCACTTGTGCAGCGCCCCTTAGACATAGTCTCCTTTGCAGTCTTGGAAGCATTTAGAAAGCTTCTTTTGGCAAGGATCGGCTCCTTTGTTGTGGCGTCGTGAATGGCCTCAACGCGCTACATCCAGTGTTTTTAGGGTTGTCCGCATGTGGAAACAGAAAAATCACATAGGAAGAGGTCGGAGGAGTATGCGGAATGCACAAGTAATTAAGCTGTGCTTGGTGAGAAATTTTGTGAAGCTCAGGGCAGTGTGCAGCGCATTGCGTTATTTTGCAGAAGACTCCACTGTCCACATACCCATAGGCCAGGACGACGACATCACAAAGAATCGTGCATGCATTTGAACATACATAAAAAACTCGATTCACCATCTGCCCTTGTGCGGTGTACGCCTCTGGCATTAAAAAAAAAAAAACATTTTTTTTCTGGACTTCTCCCGCCACTGACATTCTTCCAGAGATGAACCTCTATTGCAGGAGCCACTCCTGCAATAATGTCTCGTTTCCGTGTCACGGAGAAACTCGTGTTTGTGCGGCGCAGCCTTGCCAAGCTTGGCATAAAATTTTACGTTCATGTGCTGTTCATCGTGGACATCCATCTTTTTGGTCACTCGCAGTAATATTTGCAGACTACAGCGCAGTCCTGATTGTTATAACCGATCATCGCTGTGTCTGGATCTGACGAGAAAAAAAAATGTCGCCCAACGTACCTTCGTATCTCCAGGACCAAATTTGCCACTTACGATAAAGAATTGACATTGTAGAAAGAAGGCTGCGAAAAGAATGAATTATTTACGCCTCTAAACACCTCATCAAGCGTTAGATACGCTAAAATAGTCAGAAATCTGCACTTGCTTTCGTGGAAGCTTCAGGTGCACAACCACGGTGTGCATCGCGTTCAGCGAGCGCGCAAACACTGGTGGCGATAATTTAGCACGCATGAAATCAACGAGCGACTTGGTTGACAATGCACTTTGGATGAACGTCGGGGTCAGCGTCAAAGACGAGCCGCTGTCAATCTCGTCGCTTCCGTCGCACAACGCCGCCGTCTGTCGCGACGATTGCCCCATTGGACATTCTTCGCAGAACAAGGCAGCGCTATCTGTACTCCGAAACTCCTCCATCGAAGCACCGCCTATATGTTATCGCAAGTAGCTATGTGCTCCCAGAATCCACCAATGTCAGTGGCTGCTACCGTGTTGGTTTCAGACATATGGGAGTTTCGCCCTAGCGCACAAAGCTCGCCGTTTCAGTTCATCGGCATGGTCACTGGTTCTAGCCTTCATGACTGTGGCGCTCAGTTTTCAGAATCGTCGATACCAACTACTGCGCGAGCTCGTACTTTTGAGTCTTGCAAAATTTGCAGCTTCGTCTCAAGTGACTCAGCTTTGCGCTTTGTCGGGGCACCTACTATATATATATATACTGCTTCCGCAGAGCACTTCCGCGCTCGCTGAGGAAGAAAGCGCAGGTGCAATTTGCTTTTGACGCGACAGCGTTAAGGAGCTCGTGTCGCAGGGGAGCCGGTGTCGTCGGCATCGTTGGCCGTGAGCAAAAAATCCCGGCAGGCAATTCGTGAATAAAAAAAGAACTTGCAAGATGGGAATCGAATCAGGGTCTCTGGAGTGTGAGACAGAGACGCTACCACTCAGCCACAAGTTTTTTTTTCTTTATTACACTCAGCCACAAGTTCGATGGTTCAAAGCAGGACAATAGTGCCTCTAGTGAATGCGGTGTTGCCTTAGAAACGTGCCGTACAAAGTTATACTGCGGTATACATTGGTAATTATGAGCATGTAAATTACAGAAGTCGCACTTACACGCGTCGTAAAGTACGTTTCCGCTACATTTCTTCTGCGTTCTGCGCACACGCAGATCCATCTTGCGGCGAGCACAGAAGACCCCCTCCTCGCAATGTACGGCGCTGCCCTGACACGTGGCGCGCCACTCGCCCGCTTCTCCCTTCCGTCTCATTTGAGAGCCAAACTCTAACTTCCCAACTCCCGCCGGGTTCGGCACCTAGCAGACGACGTGCTCAGTTGCACGACGATTGACAGGAGCGTGTCGTCATTTTGACGTCACCAAAAACGTGATGGCCGCGCCCCACGCGTCTCGCGATGCCGGCGCGGAGTAGGCCAATTGCGCGCGCCGGTAACCAAACGAACGCGCCGAACAACCATCTCCGATCGCACCCCAGCTGGCCCCATCTTGTGGCACACTGCGCCAACTTGCGATACTCTCCGTGGCTTTCGGAATCGGCGCACTGGAGGGGCGCACTGAGCGCTTAATGGCGGCAGATACGAACTCGCGTAGGCGAACTTTTCGCCCTGTCTCGGTTATGGGGAACTTGGCAAACTTCACGATTATTCTGCATGGAAAGCGCTGCCCAAAAGGCAAAATTTCGATCGCTATATAGGTAAAGTCGTTATAGGCAAAATAACATATCTTTATATATGGGCGTTTTCCTCATAGCCCTAATGCACAAGTTGATACTCTGAAGTCGACTTATCGTTATAACAGATATATCGTTATACTGGTTATACTGTATGTTGTATCGTTATACGTGGACTGCACCGCACTGGATCTATCCTGCACATAATGCCATCAAGCAGCTGTCGCAGCAAAAGACAAAACTAAGACAAGTTAGCCCCCAGATGATGGCACTACACATGTGTGCCAACATCACCAACTTATGTTTTGAGGAATCGCCTGTACAGAAGTCAGTCTCAGATGTCTTTGGACAATGGATGCACTACAGTCAATGACCGATTTTTCGAAAATTCTTGATAATTCGGACACCTTAGCAGCACCGCCACATACCACATAAGGCTATAGAATGTATAAGGACATCTAAAATTTCGGACACTGAAACCCTTCGTCATCTGACTTTTATGGCTTTTTGCCGTGACCGCAAATCCGAAATGGCATGAAGTGACACCACAACCATTTTGATTATCTCATATTTGCTTGATATTTTTGCAGTCCCTAGGAAGTCCGAATAATTGGATGCATGTTGTCTATATTAAGGCCAACTATCATAACACATTCTTTTTCTACATAAAAAGTGAAAAACTATGCCTTTGGGGCAGACCTCTTCTATGGATTAAATGAGGTCCTGGTACAGTATACATGGGGGATGTCTTTGGGCGCGTTAATAGAAAGTCAACCTCTGACAGATGTACTGTCCCCAAAGTGGGTCACTCATATCGGGATATGGTGTGGACATGCCACGAATGAAGTACTACTGCCAAGCCTCAGTCTCATTAACTGCCACTAGGCAGAATGCTGCCATATGCAGTATACCACAATATGGCCAAGCAATAACAGCAAGTGACTAAAAGAAGCCTCGGCCTGGAGTCAACGTTTCGACAATTAAGGAGAGGGCTTTGTCTTGGCAAGACTTTCTTAAAAGTGTGACAACTTTTGATGCTGTGTGGTGTGCCATTTCATACGTAGCAGGCATTCGTGACCAAAAAGTTAAGGCCACATAAGAAAGAGACATAGGTATGCATCATCTGATGCCACTAAAATATGACAATTTTTACTTAGAAGACGTCTTGGATGTCGACACAGCATGAGTGGCAGGACACGTATCTACGACTAGCTGCCACAGCGTATTGCTTGCACTACAGACCAAAACATTTCTCATACTGGTAGTACAAATGTGCATAAATAACTTGATTTGACATAATCTTATGTACACAAGTTGTACAATTGTAATATACCAGTGCTTTTTTTTAACATGAACAGAATTTTTATAAATTGTGACATATAGCTAAAATATACTTATTGACCTAAATTACTTGGAGCCTGACATTACTTACACTGAAAATCAAACTAGTGAACAAAATTTCGCTAATAAACTCTTTGACCAGTTACTTTAACACACATACTACAGCACACAAATTGAAGCCAATAATTTTACAAGGCAAATCCACTTGAACAGTGCATTTTTACCCCAAGTTTGACTGCACTTATCTCAAAACTGAGTTTCAAAACTTGTTTCCAATTTTTTTAACAAAACTCCTTTTTATGCATTAGAGCTCAAATTTCTGGAACACCAATGCATTTTGCTGTAAACAAGAGTGGACTCTCCTTAAATGGCAAGGAACAGGGAAAAGTTGGTTCCATTCATCATGAGTTCCATTTACTGAGTGACAGAGCTGAGTAAGATTCCATGAATACAAAACCATACCATGAGGATGGTGTTCCATTTAAGAGGCAGTTCAAGCGATGTCTGTTTATTGAGATTTCACTGTAGTGTCTTCAGACTTTGTTGAAAGTAGATATCACTTTCGAAGTCACCTGCTACAGTTCGTATAGTATTAAAATATGTGTGATAAAGTAGTTGGAAAATTAATGAGCAAACATTTGTTAAGTAGTCAAATATTTATTTCCATTTCTCATGCATATAATGTATGCCTCAGAGTAATCCAGTCCAAGAAGCAGAATCGTGCCACATGCCACAAATAATTTTTTAAAATTATTTTTCAACGAAAAGAAAGAACACCCCATATGAAGTAGTAGCTTCATAAAAAAATTTGGAGATCAAATACAGCTTCAGTGACAAACACATGAAGTGAGACTTAAGTGATTGCACCACTTGTGAACCTTGTGCAGTGTTGCCTGCCGTGTATGAAACAAAATATGGTGGTCGCACTAAGAAGTGGAGCTCGGGAATGTGCAAAGTTGGTGCAGTGGCTAGGATGTGGACTGCAAGGCTGTGAGAAGCAGGATGTGTGTAGGGTATGGCATGATTTATTCATTGCATAAGTGACGATGTCATGGCCGCTGCAGTGGGCGCACGGCTGCATGCTTTCGCCGTGTAGACACCGTGTCTCAGTGGCATGCACAACACCAGCGTACTGGACTGGCGCCGTGCAGGGACACTACAGAGGTGGCTTCTCATGGAGTGGGCATTCAATCTGTGAGAAGTGATGCAGCATGCGAAAACTGCTTTAGTCGGAAGACAATGGCCACTGCCAAATAAGAAGCTTCGATTACTTCGACAATTGTCTTCGGTGATCTCTGCATGTCCTCAGTAAAATTTGTTGCTAGGCGAGTTGGTTGAATACTGAGGAATACATACTAGCACTACAACGAAGGAAAGATTTAGGAAGGAGGGAGATAAACTTTAACTGTTTTGTTCTGAGAGCAGCGTAAGAAAAATACAAATGTGCATGCAGTTGGTCACATTCCCAAAGGATAAACAGAATAATAATCTAATTCTAAAAGGATAAACAAAAGTGCTATTGCTAATGCAGTTCACGCTTCTCGTCTTCATATGAAATGCCTCCAACAACTCCCACGCCAACGTGTCACTACTCATGCCAGGTATGGATCTCAAGAAGCCATGGCTCACATTTGCAGCCACTACAATGTGCACGTAGGTGCACGTTGCCTTTTGTTAATTAATGATAGCTCATTTGCATTATGTTTTGAACGAGCGTACAAAGAAAAAAAAAATCTGAGGACATTTAAGCTTTGCCTTTAAGAGTGGAACACGATAGCATTCGACAGTCCCCGGCTGCTTGTCACGCCTCCTGGCAACCACAGCTTTCTTGCAGATGTGCAGAGGCAAGTGCCATCTTCATGGTGTTGTTGCAAGGAACCGAGCAGGCAGCGCCACTCTATGAATAATAGAAATGTTGGAAAAGGCGTTTATGTTTGAGTTGCTACGCAACAGAATTGTTTTATGGCACTATATATTCAAATTACAATCCGAAGCCATTATGTCTCTAGGTTGTGTTTAGGCCGTACTTTACGATTTTTCTGACACATTTTACTCTGGGGAACTCTATTAGTTCAGTAACACCTCTGCACCACGTGGAGGATCTGCATGGTTTAGGTTCGAAATTATTTTTTGAGAAACTATGTACGATGCCGTATTTTTTGCGACACGGGGCCCTTAACGAAAATTGAATCCAGCATGGAACTGTGCGGCCGTTGCTCGCACTGTCGGTACCTCAATGCCCGGATATGTGCTGCATCCTCAAGGCCAATTCTTATCGCTCCATTCGAATACCTATGGAGGACCACAACACTTCATGCAGTCTAAAGGGAAAGACTGATGCAAAGGGAAACTCTGTCTGAATGATTGTGGTTTCGCAGGACCGCATGCAGTTGTTGCCCAGACGATCGAGCTCCTGAGCCAACACACAATGGAGGTATGTAATGCACAACAGTTACCAGCCATGAAGCAAGCACATCTCATTTCTGGCAGCCTATGAATTCGCTGTCTCGATTTAGACAAAGCAAATTTATTATTTGACCTATTTCAATATGCTTGGATCCCTTCAAATTGATGTGTGGTGCTGTAGTGTGGCCTTAGCTCTTTCTACAAGCATTACACTCTAATAAATGCATCTGGGACATGTCCTTCCTCTTTTTCATTGCATTTATTGTTGTCGAGCCCCAGGTTGTAATTGTATTGTAATGTACACCAACCTTTTGTTGCTGGACGGGCTCCACAAGGCTTTTTTAAATTATGAGTATTCAATTTATATTTGACGGTCCTGTTTATTGAATGTTGGTATTTGGTCAATCAATTAGAAAAGTTGACTAACAATGGAAGACCTTATTACTCAGCTCCGATCCGGCGATTCAACTGAAGACCGTCAGACTGGCCGAAACCGCCGCTAGGGTCCAAGGACTCCTGGCCGTCGCCTAGGTGGGAAGGCTTAAAGCCTTCCCTACATCTGTTGGACAAATTTGGACAAGTGTTGGACAAGTTTTACAATCCAAAAAAAAAAAATATTCAAATGCCCCTATAAACTTATACTGGGGCCATGGGTCAGTAACACCACTCCTTCCACTTCCTGGCAAAACCTGCACGTGCGTCATGCAGACAAGTCAACAGCACTTTGCAGCATGTTGCCTCCATAGTGCAAGGTAAAGCCTACTGTGCTTTTTCGTGAACTATTATAAAATTTTATTTCTCTAAACAGGAACAACATTGCAGCTTGAACCGAAACCGGATCTGAACCACCTTTTCAGTTAAGTAGTACCATGGTTTTAACTAACTTGTGTGCAGAACCAGGCAGTAGATGTTTCAGCGCACATGGGCTGTACGGTCAGCATGCTATCTAAAGGTAAACAAATACTAAAAACTAAAGAGAACCATGAGAAGGCATTGCATGTGTAATGATTATGCCCTTCCTATGTTGCCGAAAAGAGGCTAAAATGTCACTATTACACTCGTCAAAGGTAAAGTCACTAGCATGGTCAATGTTACTTTTTAGAACAATATCTAATAATATCTAAAAACCTTAAATGTCTTGTTAAAAGTAAATGTTGGGTGCAGGTTCACTGCTCCCTTCTTTGCCCATTGTGTATCATGTCCATTTTCTGAGACACCTCTGTCTTTTCTTGAAAAAAACAAACAAACAAACAAACAAACAAGAGATTTTTTTTTTCTTCAAAGGCAATGAAATGGCAGTTTTAATTGCAAGCACAAGACACATGACAACGGGCACATGTGCAAACTAGTCATGCGGCGGTGCTGGTGGTGCCGTGGCTGGCGAGACGTCAGGCACTCCAGTGGCACCAGCCGACGAGTTGAGGCTGGTGTCGGGCGTAGTGATGTTGATCTGGTCGGGGTTCCACTGGACCTGCACCATCTCGGCACCAGTGGACTCCTCGGTCACGGTGGTCTCGCCCGTCAGCAAGTTGGTGCTGGTGACCGTGAGTGTGTGCTGGATCACCGGGCACGTCATGGTGACCACCTCCACCTTGTATGCATGGTGGGGTTCCGTTTGCACCGACTTCACCTGCGCGTCAAGAGGGTCCCACTTGGCATGCTTGTGGTGCCATGCTTGGCTCAGGAGACTCACCTCACTGCTATCGGCAACGTCGTCGCCCATCATCGCCAGCCCAGAAGGGAGAGCTGTATGTTGACATTCGCCAGGGAAGGAAGGAAACAAACGTGTCAGAAAGAGGGGGACCACTATTAGGTGCACAGTACAGCATGCTCTTGAGCAAAGGACAATGGAAGTGTGTGTGTGGGGGGGGGGGGGGGGCAAGAGAATTGTGGTGAGCCACCACTGGGTATAAGCTATGCCTGCAACATATTTTCAAAGGACCGTGAAAGATCGTTTTCTGCCAGCGTCTGTCGGCAAGATGACCACTTTCTCTACTGTAGCTGTCAATGTTAATCCATCTTCCTTGTCACTGTGCGTGCAAAAGATAGCTGCACAGGAGGTCTTGCCAAGGTATTTGTGAGCTTGCTAGCGAAGCGCTGCAAGCCCGATTTCATACAACACTAGTTTCCAAATGTCAGTAGGTACTTGTAAAAACGCACTAAAAGAGCCTTTTATACTGGTGACCAGCAGTGAGCTTTGCAAGAAATGAGCAAATTTATTAGGAGCTTCTGGCCCTGAGCCAGTCAAAATGCTGTTGGGCAATTGCCAAGAACATAAAAGCAGAGGTAGTAGTATGCGACAATCCATTTCATTCTCTTTTAGCCTTATCACATGTCTTGTTGAATGGCTCATCTTGTGGCGATAATGGTAGCATAACTCCATCCGAATAAATGATGATAGGCAGCAAGAATGGAAAATAAAATGGATCATTACAAAATATAATGCATACATTGCATTGCTTTCTGATGGTGACCGTTTTTCACCAGATTGCCACTTTTATCAATTTGTGGCTCAGCGAAATACGTGCCAACAGTATCCAAAAATTCTTGAATGCTGTTGCAGATTCCATAAGGAAAGTGTCTTGTCTAATAAAATTGCACGTGCAATGTGAACACTGTTGCAGCACATACTTGAATGTAAGCAAGCACAAGCATTATTCTGGAACGCTTGTTTTTCTAGGTATAAGTTCGCCCACTAAAGAGTTAGAGTTGCGACCAGAGTTTTGGCACCGTGTTTCTTCATCACTACAATATGACAACCAGTGTGTCGAACCAGAACGGGTGAAAAAAAAACAAAACAATATTTTTCACCAGAACGGAACTTAACCAAACCATTATTTATTATTTTTTTTCAGAGTGAAACTGCAATATTTTTTATTGGTTTTCGGTTCAAGGGGAAATTCGGCAATCTGAAACAACCGACTTCAGGCAACCTCAGAATTAGCGCGTATATCAAGGGAATTCTGCCCGTATCTCGGGCAGGAATAGTGCAAGCGATAGGCAGCCGAGCGCTCCACTAATCTTAAGCCTGCTGCTTGGTGCACTAGCAGATTGGCATCGTAGCAAAACTCGGGGCTTGCGCCCTGAAGAGCGTGTCGTTTTGTTTTCAACGGGTGCAACGCTTTATTACCGAAGCTTTATCGTTCGTTTAAGTTTGTTTTGTCGGAACAGCAGTCTCACATTTTGGCGAGTGCACTCAAGGACGTGCTGCTTCTGAGATCACGCTCGGTGCCTCTGGACTCGAGGCAGTTAGCATGACCTCAGAATTCATAATTCACTTATTGAGAAAAATAAATACCATGTTTTATTGACACTTAGATTCAAAAATTTTTTGTGTGAACCAAAACTGTTATGAACTGTTACGGACCATTTTCTTCTTCGTTCCAGAGCAGAACCAGAACGGAACTTTTTTTTTCAGTGGAATGAAACTAACACCAGAACGAAAAACATTTTGTTCCGACACCCTGATGACAATGTGGTACAAGGATGCGAAAGAGTCCTTGACTGTGCAGCAGTCCGTCACAGCTGTGGTTTGATCGTGCAGCACATGTACAAGCACTCTTCTCTCTTATGTACTGCAAACCATGTAGTCTGCTGCCTGCACTTCATTAAGGTGTAATAGCACCATATTTGCACAAAGATAACCCAACTTTTCTTTGGAAAATATTTGCCTCAAAATGCACATGTTATAGTATTTGGGTTGGTGACATGAACATAACTCTTTTCTTTTCTCTTTCTGTGGCTGCTCCACTTCACCTCGTGCAATAACGAAGAGTTGGGAGTGTCCAGTGTGCATTTTGCTCAGTCTCTGTGCTCCTGATTTAGAATGCTGTTAGTAACTTAGCCAATGTGGTTGGGGCACTTTATTCAAAACCTTGAGCAAAACGGTCGCCACAGTCATGCACACACATCATGCGTGGAGTCTTCGAATGTTGATAACCATGCAATTTGTGAAAGGCTTTGCTGTGTTCGATTGTGTTGTGAGAATTTCCAAAGTGCAGCTGCTGATAAAATAACCTTGGTGGTGTAACGAAGGACGACAATGCTCTTGCGGACAGTGAAAAGATGTCAGCACTGATCCTCTCACTTTATTTTTCAACGGCAGTTTGCAGTAACAATGAATAAAGCCCTGTGAGCATTGGCTTTTAGGCATCGTTTCCGGTTTCTCTGCGGCATCACTTCACGTTAACTCTGTAATTATTTTTTTTTTCTTTTTCAGGGAGACCAAAAGTTCCCCCCCAAACAGTATTCTTGTGGTTGCATATTTTTGTGCAAATACGGTACGTATGTTACCCTCAAGTGCATGTTGTATGCACAGAGCGCAGAAGTGTATAATCATGGTTATACTGCGCTCAGTTTTACAAACACGATACTAAGGAAGGACAGGACGTGGACGGACGAAGCGCAAACTACCAACTGTTTGATACTGTTAAAGAACGCGCTTATATACAAGGAGATATGGTGCGGGGGGGGGGTTGGGGGCTACATATAAAAAGATATGACAAGGTGACGACATGTGATTATAGTTTGGGTCAGGCATACATCCTTCACATGCACCCGTTCGCCCTGGCGAACTCGACCTCAGCTTTGATAAGCGCGATGGACGGAGTGCTTACGCACGTCTCTTTTTCTTTAGCTATCGCAAGCGCCTCCCATATTTCTCGCTCCGTTTTTGTTTTTGATGTTCCGATGACTGTGGTGCTTTCTATTAGCGGGGAGCATTTGCACTGTTTGCAATGTGTGGCCAAGTTGCTAGGTGCTGTCAGAAGCTGGCACGTGTATTTGTGCTCCCGTAACCTATCGTTTAGACAACGTCCAGTTTGCCCAATGTATACTTTCCCGCAGTCTAGTGGGATTTGGTAAACAACTGAAGTAGCGCATTCCACGTACTTTTTTGCGTGCTTAGTCTGACAGACCGTACCACTAGGGTTGGCCTCTTTGGCTCCTGCGTTCACCTTCTTGCACATGCCTTTTAGTTTTTGCGGGGCGGAGAACAGAACTTGAACGTCATGGCGTTGGGCTGTCTTTTTTATCCGATGTGACAAGCCATGGATGTAAGGCAACACCACGCGTTTTTTCAATTTTTTCTGTGTTTTCTGCCTTTTCCTGTTGGCTCTGATTTCGGGCAACAAGTTTTCACAGATTTGCAAATGAAGCAGGCAGAACATGTGAAAGCATGGGCTTGACAAGGTTGGCAAAGCGCGTGAAAGAGAGCAAAGAACTCACTCTGAAGCCATTTTTCACGGTAGAAACCCACAAAGAGGGAATTCCTTTTAGGACGATTATTGAAGATCGCGGAACATGGCAAAGATGCATCGCGGACTACCTTCAGGCCTGCTTGAACTCTTTACCTTTCGATGACCCGTTCTTGATCCGCAACTCTGACGAAGTTATTGCAACACTAAAGAGTAGCCCGCCAACATCTTGTTTTTCAATCGACGTGAAGGACCTGTTCTACAGTGTCCCGAGGCAAGCGGTGGTACTAGCAGTAGAAGAAGCCATCGACACGTTGGGCTACACCAAATTTCAGGACGTGTGCAAGTGCAGTATTTCTAGTTTTGTGAACTTGTTAAAACTGTATCTACATGGTGCGTTTATCGAATATGGTGACAGCGTGTATGAGCAGAAGGATGGAATCGCTATTGGTTCTTGTATAGCTCCCGTGCTTTCCGACTTATTTTTGAGTGTGGGAGACAGGAAACTTGCCGCCTTGTTTGGAGACACGAACATAACTACCTGTTTCAGATATGTTGACGATTATTTGGTGTGCATGAAAGAAAACCAAACCGATCCATGTAGCGTAGAAACTGTCATCAGCATGTTCAAAAAAGCACATGAAGGTTTAGAGTTCACGTACGAGACTCCTACCGAAGGTCGATTGCAGTACCTTGATATAAACATTAGGATCAGAGGTTCCCACATGTGCTGGTGCTACAAAACTAGAGGAGAAAAAGAAATCCTGAGGTACGACTCTTGCCATTCTAAAATCATTAAAAGAGGCATCGCCAAGGCTTGCATCAGTCAAGCAATTGAAAAATCATGCCACCATGCTGTGAGGGAGAGCATCGATCTGCAAGTAAGCCGCTTGAGAAACAGTGGGTACCCGAACAGCATGGTGGTGCAAATCTGTGAAAACTTGTTGCCCGAAATCAGAGCCAACAGGAAAAGGCAGAAAACACAGAAAAAATTGAAAAAACGCGTGGTGTTGCCTTACATCCATGGCTTGTCACATCGGATAAAAAAGACAGCCCAACGCCATGACGTTCAAGTTCTGTTCTCCGCCCCGCAAAAACTAAAAGGCATGTGCAAGAAGGTGAACGCAGGAGCCAAAGAGGCCAACCCTAGTGGTACGGTCTGTCAGACTAAGCACGCAAAAAAGTACGTGGAATGCGCTACTTCAGTTGTTTACCAAATCCCACTAGACTGCGGGAAAGTATACATTGGGCAAACTGGACGTTGTCTAAACGATAGGTTACGGGAGCACAAATACACGTGCCAGCTTCTGACAGCACCTAGCAACTTGGCCACACATTGCAAACAGTGCAAATGCTCCCCGCTAATAGAAAGCACCACAGTCATCGGAACATCAAAAACAAAAACGGAGCGAGAAATATGGGAGGCGCTTGCGATAGCTAAAGAAAAAGAGACGTGCGTAAGCACTCCGTCCATCGCGCTTATCAAAGCTGAGGTCGAGTTCGCCAGGGCGAACGGGTGCATGTGAAGGATGTATGCCTGACCCAAACTATAATCACATGTCGTCACCTTGTCATATCCTTTTATATGTAGCCCCCAACCCCCCCCCCCGCACCATATCTCCTTGTATATAAGCGCGTTCTTTAACAGTATCAAACAGTTGGTAGTTTGCGCTTCGTCCGTCCACGTCCTGTCCTTCCTTAGTATCGTGTTTGTAAAACTGAGCGCAGTATAACCATGAACGTTCACCAACTAGCCCCCTTCATTGCTTTATTAAAAGTGTATAATCAAGACTGCGTCTGGTATCGGTGGTCATCCAAATGCCAGAAAACACTAAACAGGGTGCTAGGCAATCTGGACTGCGATGAGCACTCAAGCATACATCAATAAATCTCGTGGTGGCCAGGGGGGTAATCCTGTACGAGTCCACCTGGTGGACTGTCCATTTTGGATGCTGATGAGGTGTGGACTGGCTGGGCTGGGGTACCAGCGAGCAGGAGGCACATGCCCCCCCCCAGCCAGTCTCTTCCTCACTGGTACTGTTCCAACCGATGAGCGGCGGCTGAAATGGACACTCCACTAGGCGGACACATCCAGAATAACTACCCAGCTCATCGTGAACAATGAATACTGATCTCAAGCATCAAGCTTTCTTTTTTTTTTTTGACATTGGTCAGTGACCTGTTCTACTAATGAGTGTGCAAGAGCTAGTGGCATTAGTAGATTGCGGTGGTGACGTGGTCAGTGGTAGAATGCAGGCATGGCCTGTGACTTCGCAGCCCAGCTGTTTAGGCACACTGCCAGCTATCTGACATATCTACTGCAGTCTTGAACCGCTGCATCAAATAAGTTACCAGCAATGTTGCACACTGGCAGATTTAGGCCTATTTGGTGTGAAATATCACTATACGTTAGGGGTGGGCGAATATTCAAAGTTGAAAATATGGATCGAATACTACACACTAACTACTCGTATTCGAAAAGAAACTATTCAGTACTTTTAAGTATTAAAAAAAGAAGTTTTTTCCAAGCCTGAAAGAAAGCCTGCAAAACACGAAGAAGTGCCATGCGGCTAGATGTGCGTCAGTTTTCATGGGCTTTTGCGGACTTCTTTCAGGAAAAAAACATTATGTGGCACGTACTCAGCAACAGAAATCTGCATTGGAAATATTTTTTTTTAGGATTTTGCACAATTTTCTTATTAATACTTTTGCTCTCAATATGCTATTTAATTAAGTTGATTAACGATTGCTCACAAATTATGTAATTAGGCAAAATACAAATCTGGCTTGCTCCAAGCGACGGCAAAACCTTATATTTTCAAATTTTGACACAGGAGAAATGGAAAGAGATCGTGCACAAAGCTCCTCACAGAAGTCGGCCACCAGCGTCTTATCCTCCTCTTCAAGCTTCCTGGGCTGTGACGCGGTCTCGGCACACACAGAGCGGCCCACCAGCTCCTTCTGCAATGACGGTTTTCATTGCTTTTAACTGCACCAAAAAAAGTATCCAAGGAGGAAGGTAGCCCATTTGCATACGGCAGCCAGTGCAGTAAGCCATTGTGCGGTCAGCTGTACTGACCTCATTTCAATGGAGGCGACATGCGAGAACGCTCGTGCGCTTATATTTGGGTGCGCACTGAAGAATCCAAGGTGGTCAAAATTCTTTAGCACCTTCGCTCTGGCACACCTCGCAGCTCCAGTGCTTCAGAGGTCAAATCCTACCAATCAATAAATCAATTAGTTCCTTGTCAAGTATTCTTAACTGGCCGCATCTGCATTCAAGTTTCCTTTTTCACACACTGCAAGTCTCTTCAAAGTGCATATGAGGATTACACTCAATACTTTACAGCACAGTCGGCAACGACCGCTGCTGTGGGAGGGCGGCAGACGAGTGCTGCTGCCAGGTACCCACTGGCAAAATGGGTACAAGCGCGCTAGTGCCTGGCAACTACGAGCATTGCAGACGCTTGGAAGGGCACCCACCTATCGGGAAGTTGGCAGCATGGGGCCCACCTGACTCCTTCTTGAAGTTGCTGGGCATTTTGTCTGTCTTAATTGGTTCTTGCACAGCAAGCATAGCAGTCTGAACAAACCTCTCCCAAGCAACACACTCCTCGAAAGTTGGATGCCTGGCTGGGGGAGAGGGGGGTTGGGCTGCTTTTACCCATCTCATAAGCCGACGGGTGTCCAGTGGTGGAGATCGAACCACACACCTCCCGCGGCCAAGCCACGTGTCCTACTCACTGGGCCACGACTGCGGTCTATGTGAAATCTGTCGGAAGTGACGCTTTAGTGAAGCAGTATATGAAATTCCACACAAATGACAATGCGTACAATTGTCTTTGAAACTGACTATGGTTAGTGGGCCATTTTTTATTCCGTCACCTGTTATAAGCGCAGTTTTGAACTAGCCAGTGGTTGGCCCACGTCACTGGGGCACACGTAGCGTACGGTTTAGCTGCTTGACTGTGCGCCTCCGATGCTCACTATTTTGCTGATATTACTACTGTGTGTGTCAGGGTCAGTGGCAACGTGCTACGTCACCTACATCTATGCGTTAAATTGAAAACGGAATTATGACGAATTTGATCTAAAAGGTGGAAACAGACAAAATTTTGACAATGCAACAATGTTTCAAAAAAAAAAAAAGAAAACACCCATGTGAGAATACCAAATAGTAGATCTCGAATTGAAGCAAGAAAAGAATTAAATATCGAATTGAATAATATACCAGAAAACTTATCACAAAATTGAATGCTTACATTTATGCTAGAAAAAAGATGATCATGGGATGGCCATGCTCAAAGCCATTTTGTAGCAATCTTAAAGCAGGTGAAATTTCATTGTGGAGGAGTTTGGAGCAGGCAAATTCTGGTTTTGTGGCAATATGGATCATGAAAATTTTATTTACACCATTAAGATAGTTAAGCAGAGTAAAAGCCACAAAAGCTTGCATTCTGCAGCATTAACCCTTTCAGGGTCACTGACGTACCGGTATGTTTTAATATTTCTGCTCTACCATGTCACTGACATCTGATAGGGATGTAACAACCATACTCAGAGAGCATTTGCCATTATCTGTGTAATATTTTCCATTCTGTATAACCAAGAATAAAGCCAATGTGTTTGTTTTATAATATCCTAGAAGAAAAATCGAGGCTGGAGTTGTGTCACCTCTGAAAAAAAATCCAACACCTAGAAGGTTAAATATGTAAAGAAGAAGGGCATTTTTCATGCAGTTTTTCGATTACCTTTCCAGTGCTGGTGAAGTGAGTCGAGGTGTCTTTCAACAGAATGTGCAGAAAGGCTAGGGTTAGTGAACACCACGGTGATTTATTCAGAGATATTTCTAGGCAATGTAACAGCATGGCTAAGAAGCACTTACAATTTGATTGTCGTACGCAACTGTTTCTCCACCTCTCAAACCTTTGCAAGTGCCACCTCAGGGCTCGAGTTACGCTTTGCAAAACTGTGTGGCCTTTCTTAACTTCTACCATGTCTTCATGCTGCTGGATGGAAAAGCAACAACAAAGCATGTGACCTGCATTGTTTTTTGTTTTAGTAGAGCAATGAGTTCAAACATGAGAAATGTTTTGCAAAACAATAACTAGTCTGTCTTAAATTGCTTAGGCAGACACCATGCCAGCAGCAATTCAGTCTTCTATACTACAGGTGCTTGCAATATGCAAAAATCAGCCGCCAAGATTGGTGCATGCGAAATGGGGAATGCAAACTGCCCGTGTGCATATACCGTAGCTACAAAGAATGTGCTGCGAAATTTTCCACATGAAACAACCTAGGCCACTGCTGCACGCGTGTGCAAGCAATTGGGTCCACAGCTCAGTTTAAACGCTATGCAGGTAAAAAGAGAGAGAAAGAAACATAACCACGTTTTATCTGGAAAAAAGATGTAACAACACAATAAACATCTCATGAAAAAGAAACGTGTTTAAAAAATGTACAGCAACATAGGTTATCCAGCCAGTGGGACACGCACAATAAGCAAACATCAAAACAATCAGTGTCAACTTCAAGCACCCATACATAAAGGCATCGCTAAAATTTGTGCTACGAAAGAACAATGCAAAAAGAACTTAGGTACGCTCATCTTCACTGTCCAAGCACAGAATGATGCATAGGCATTGACTAGTGAAAAACAAAACTACAGCGAGCATGAATACATGCACGATGCCCCATGCAGGCAACAAACGATGCAGCTGCAGAGACTGCACCAACAAGACTGCAGAACAGCTACAACCCTACGGTCACGTGACTGACTTCGCTTTTCACTTAGGGTACCTCAATTTGCACCTCCTACCCCGCTCTGTGCAGGGTGGCAACATTCTTTGAAGGGATCAATGCCAACACAACAGCTTCAAAACCAGCTTTTTTGGCACGCTTCACCATTTTCAATCTCGCTTCAGATGGCCGCCGTACACGTGCGTGGTCAGCAGCCGTCATCCTGGCCTTGCTGTGAGTACTCAGAATTGACTGGTCGTTGCATCCCTCAGTGCTCTAATCATTCGCAAAATGGCTGGCAAAATGGTTGCCATTTCCTAAAGATAAAAAACGATGCCTATGGATGGTGAATATCAAACAGCAGGCAATGGGCTGCCACGAACACATTGAACCTGGCACTCCTTAGTTTCTACAAATGATAAAACTAGCTAATACACTCAATAGTTCCTTATGGCAAGAGCTTTGACCTCACGGCAGTTATTGCTGGGAGCAGCTTTCTTCCTTTTACGCAGCCATGTTATGCTCTGATTCTGCATCAATTATTTAGAAACATATCAAGCGACTGATGCACGCCTCACATTACCATTAATACCGTTGATATGAGCCGCTTGTGGACACCTCTTGTAGACTTGCGGAAAAATATATAGATTTTAAGTAAGATGCAATTCTTCATAGAATTTTACGCTGACGAGAAAGGGCTTACTGCATATTTTTGAATTCCTTGTGAGCAGCCACATTTAGCTGCGCTTGGTGCAAAAAAAACAACAAAAGGACATAGTAAAATATTGTAAGATTAAGTCCGCATTCAAACAATGCACGTAAGTGCTTGTTAAAAACTGTTGCTTTCACAAATACCGCAATTATAAATGTGCTGAAATTTGGCAGTTTTCTCAAACAACTAGATGCTCACTCAGAAATATAGTTTCAAAATGTAAACCACAAATGTACTTATTTTTGCCTGCAAAGCAGTTGTGGCCAAACCTTGTGGCGCTTTATCTCCTAATGGCCCTAGAAATATTTGTTCCCGCTGTGTTGCCATAAGTGCTGCATCCCACAATACACTAGTTGGTGTACCTTCGAATACCCCCCCCCCTCCACCCCTACACCCCCATAAAGATACAGATACCTTTTTTAATTACACGCACAGCGGTGCACGCTACACTGAGCTAGCACGGTCAATGCTACTAGAGCAGTCGCTTTCCCAACGAGTTCGCTGCTGCTAGAGCCGTTGCATATAAGCCAGGGGCAGTGGAGGCAAACTTCCTAATAAAGATATACTGATTTGTGATTAAGCTTTGAGGCAGGTTCCCAATGAATGGCGAAAATGTTATTTGACTGATAATGTGTTCGAGCCTATAGACGGCCTCAAAAAATTAACCTATTTGCTTAATCTGAGACCAAAAGCACAGTAGGTACAGTGATGGCAATATAATAATAATAAAGAAGCAAAACAATTGTTGCTGCTGCGCCCTTTAAACTGTCTTATAAATTCACTCCTGAGTGGATTACACTGTAGTAGCATTCCCATATTGCTGCGCCACAAAACTTCCAAGAGAGAACACAATCAGAGGGCCGCCTTACGTGGTATCGCTCTCCATCTCCAAGGCCCTCAAGGATGGCGTCATCCACACGGCACACATTGGTACCCCTGATGGAGAGAGATAATGGGTGAGATGTAATCACTCAGTCGTCAAAGCAAACCAACGCGATTTTTACTTAAGAGAAAAAAAGAAAAAAAGAAAGTGTTTCAAAAGCTGACCATTCAACAGAGAAGTTTATGCAGAAACCACAGAAGATGATTATCCAAGTAAGCAAATAGCTTTCTTATCCCACTGAGCTACCTGTGAATGTCCACGGATCATCAAAGTCCCATCGAAGAACCACCAAAACTCCAAAAGACTGTCAGATGTTAAAGCCAAAACATGCTCAACTTCGGAGTCTTGCATCCGCTGGAGATGACGGTCTCATGCGGCACCACATTTCACAGCACACCCACAGCATTCTGGCTCAGCAAATTGCTATCGCCGCTCTTTTCTCTGCCTCAATGAAGATTCATTTAGTGGCATTTCATAATGTTGATTAAATAAACTTTAAAATGTTTACGTATTAAAGAGCCGCCAAAGTGAACGGCCCAGCTTCTAGAATGCCAAGTGGCAGCGCGACTGGCGGTGAATCTCCCATGCCCACCGTGGCGAATGCCCTCCTCTTCCCCTATCGCTGTCCTTTCCCACTTGGCATTTTTCGCCAACAATAGCGTCTGCGGCCGCTCCTCATGAGTGACATGTGTGATGTGGGCACAGGTGGAGAGGCAGCACTCCCTTCCTACCTGACCTCCTCCTCCCCCCTCACTTTCATACAAGATACTTAGCACCCATACGGGAAATTGCCCTTGTTCGCTTTAAATAAGTATTAGGAAGATGAACATTCCCAACTGGCAGATGAAAGTAAACTGTGGACAAAACACTAATTCCTCTTTTCCTGTCACATTGCACAGACCTGCACATTGTTCCTTTAGCATACTGTAAGCTCACAATGTAAAGGAGATTAAATTAGAGTATGGTGGAACCACATTAATTTGAACCCCAAGGGGACCGGAACTTTATTAGAATATAACTAAGTTCAAACTAAGGAGAGCACCCTTTAAATGTAGAGCCCGATCAATTGTCGGTACAGTGCACATGCAAAACTGTGACACTATAGGCTCGCATAGAAAAAGTCTCATCTTTCCTCCATCACTGTGTGTTGTGGGTGCGAGGAAAGACGTGCGAGGTTGACCCGAGAAGGATGATGGCTTGACAAGCACCATACTCCCGTATGCCCAATGCTGGAGATGACATCACTGAGCTCATGCTAGGAGAGAAGTGTGAGCGAGTGTGCCGTAACGTGATCAAACATGCGTGGCGGGTTACTTCCTGCTCCTTCTAAGCCCGGTGTTTGCTCCGGTTCGATCTGAGCTTGCCACGTGTATTTCCTCGTCATTCTTGCGGCACGCGATATTATGGTAGCTAGCGCTGCATTGAACCTTCGTCTTTGGATCGGGTTTGTCCGAAAAGCAGTGCAAGAGAGTGAGAGGTTGTAAAAACCATTAAAATAAGACCTTGCCTTGTCTGTAGGCTCCCAACGGGTGAGCCTTACATTCCTGTTAAGATAACTTACAATCTGTCTGGAACAATCATTTAAAGAATTTCACAATATATGAGTACTTATTATTATTTTCAATGCTGCCAGTCTCTTTCCGAGACCATAGCAGGTGGGCATACAGATTATACATGCCGATATAATAATACATCAGCACCACACAGCAAAACAGATACAGGAATCGAGCACAGTGACAGTCATCCCAAAGGTATAAGGGCAAAAGGTATACACAATAACTTTCCTTAATGATAATTAGGAATGAATGCCGAGCTGAAATTCTGTGAGCAACACACTTGTAACGCTTTTCTCCTCGCTCTCGCATTTGGTGGCCATGTAGTGGCGGTTTCGAGTGCTGGCAAGAAAGCTATCTACATCTCATTTTAATGCAATCCAATATACATCAGTCATCTGGAAAGTGTGTACACATGATTTTCTTGCATATTTCCCTTAAGGCACGTTCGACAACTGGTCTAGTTAGCATGCATCGCTGAAGAGAGCACACTAATTGGCGCTCATAAAAGTGAATACGAGAAAAAAAAAGAGCACAATGTCCACAGCTGAAAGATTAATTAAAAAGTAGAGACAGACAAATAAATTAGAATAAACCTCTGGTTTACGCTAGTTGGTACATTATGAAAGTATAGGCAATGCAGGCACAAAGACACGACAAACAGATGCAAACAAGATGAGTGGAGGACTGAGTGCTGCCTATAAAAAAACTCTTCTGCCTACAAAAATCAATGTTTCCATATGGTCTATACGGCGTCCGTGCAATGCTGCATTCCCACAACGAAGAGAACACTTGGTGTGACAGAATGAATGGTTTAATTTATTAGAAAAAACTTTGTCCTTTATGATACGAGGGCTTGTGTTATTAATTACAATGGCAATGTTTTTGTGTCTCGTGCAAAAAGTGAAAAAACGAAGTCAGACTTTGAGCCATCTTCGTGGCATGGCCACATGGTCAACACTTTGGTCATGTTCGTGTCCTCAAAGGCACGAGGGAACGGCTAGTACTCTATCCACCTGGCTTCTGGCCCCTACGAACCACTGTTTGCACATGTCAGTCAGCCGAGCTTGCCGGCATTCACTGTCTGGTGGAAATTTGCGGAAGGCAAAGACGAGATTATTTTTACAGTGAAGCTGTTATTGCGACTAGAACTGCTAAGGAATTATCTGCTATGCCAATTTACATGATTAGGAAAATACTAAATCACTCACAGTCTATATTTTGAGGAAATGTGGGGGTGGTTGAGTGCAATAAGCGGGCAAATTTTGAAATGTTTGTTTCAATTAGCCATTTAAAGAAAATTGTTAAGCTCTCGTTAGTGGCCCAGAAATGTTCTATCGAACGCTTAAAATTTTCTCCCTCTTCTGTGGGCAGATCATAAGTGGCAGAGACTTTATATTTTGAAGAAACGGGGCAATTTTATGGGCCACACGTGCCGGAAGTTTGGAGTGCCCAAGGTAATTATGTGCTTTAAAAATAGTTACTGAATACTCGTCTTCTCCCAATCTTTATGCTTTATACACGGGTGTGCAGTTGCTGTTCCTCGGTCTCCTGGATGAATATGCAAGGCTTATATTTCGTTGAAGTAGGAAGCATGTTGTGCATGACAAACAATAAATGTTTCTACTTTGTAGCTTAGTTACAGCCTCTGTAGAAAGTTACTTATCCAAGCATCCCAGAGTGTAATACAGCTGCAATTCGCTAAATTTACCAAAGTACAGTTAAACCTCAATATAACAAACTTCAATATAACAAAATTCTCTATACAACGAAGTATTTAACTTTCCATAACCTCTTGTCCATAGAACACCATGTAATTAGAACCTCAATATAACGAAGTATGTTTATGTGCGATTCCCCCCCCCCCCCAATGTAACAAAACTTCGCTTCTACGGCAAAGGTATGCTGAGACAATAAATGGAAACTTCTGCGAATGCACATCATCAAATGATTGAATCACAAGCGGCTGTTTGGAAACGCGCCTCCCAAATCGTGCGACAAGAGTGATCACCAAAGTGAAGCCACATTATGTTCCGTATGAAGTCCAAGTGCGATAACCTCATATCGCACCCCATGCACTGTGTGCTTTAAGTGTGAGTGAAAGTGTGAGAGGGTGAGAAAGCAAGATGGTGGCTTCGCGAGTGCCTCCTTTCCGTGCGAGCAAAGGCAAAGAGGGGGAGGTGAGCAAACTCGCGGTAACGAGGTCAAGCGCGTGCGAGGGGCATGCACAGCTGCGCACCCTGCTTTAGGGGTAATCTGCCGCGTATGCAAAGAGTGGGCATGCCGAGATGGCTCGACACCATGTAATCTGTCTTCCCGCGCGTTTAGCATTGAACATTGCATAATCGAGTTTCGGTGACTCGGAGCGAGAGACAGACGAAGCATTCGCTCACCGCTGCCTATGCTTTTCACGATAGCGTCGTCCCAGTGCAGGTTACGCTATCAGCCGCGGGGGTTGAGTGCACGCGAAAGCGTGGCTGGCTTCGCTTAATCCGTACCGTCTAGTGAAGATATTGTCAACGTGGCATGAAATCATACCATTAGTCGCAGACTCCCAAATTTATCAAAACTAATTGTTTTTCCAAATTTGATTTTTTCAATTGCTCGATAATTCGGAAAATTCTGCGGCCCCTTTCCGTGTAAGAAAAATCGATTGGCAACTTTACTTATTTGCATAAAAGGGCGAATTTTGATATAACAAAGCAAACTGCCGATTTTAACTACTTTGTTATAACGAGGTTTAACTGTACTAAAACAACTGCACAAGACACCGACTTTAATTTTGGCGAACTTAGATGGACGTTAAGTGCATGTGTGCGGCAAACTTTTGTTTTGCTTGTTTAAATAAAAGCATTATAAAGAATCACTGAACCCTCATTTTTTTTCCTCTTTCATGTGTCACGTTTGCAGTTCATTTCTCTAGCATCCTTGATAGCCTAGACAAGTCAACTTGTTTAGTTTATTTAACATCTTGGACACTGTGAGTCCTGGTAGTATTTTTTCTAGGGCTTGGAGGTGCTTCATTTAACTAAGAAAGAAAAATAAGATAAAGAAATATGCCAGCACTTCTTTAAGAAAGTGCTGGAAGTATCTAACAATGCTGAGTTTCATACTATCCCAACTTTTTGCACAAGCGATTGCAACAAAACCGAACGTTCTTTCTGGCTACCTCCTTGGTGATGGTTGTGCGCAGTACGTGAAAGTAGTACACATGAGCAAGAACAATTCACCCACCTGGTGGCAAATGAGGTATGCTGACGGTGGCGGGTTTCCACGATGCCCTGACGCACACGCCACTGCTGCTGCTGTTGGTTGGACAGCTGCACAGTTACATCACACAGGGAAGTGTATAAGCATGCTTCTGTGTGTTATGGTGATGGTGTGTGTTGTATCGGGGCGCTGTATGTTTGTCTATGTGTCAAAGCCAGTGATACCACAAAATATAATTGGTGACTGTTAAAAGACTGCACCGTGCTGCCATTTGATATGTGCAACTGCACATTCCAAGCCTCTATAAAATAACATAGTTGTAAAACTGTCTTGTTTGAGATTCACTGTTTCACACATAAACAGCCAGTTAAAACTGCAGAGCAGTGTTACGAATGTACAGTGGGTACAGACTATCATTCATGGCATCACGCATGAGCTAAGCTACTATACAATGGAATCATGCATGAACTACAGCTACTGTACAATGGCACCATGCATGAGCAACAGCTACTACACAATGGCACCATGAATGGGCTACAGCTACTATTCACTAGCATCATGCATGGGCTACATCTACATGTAGCTACAAACAAGGACACAGATGAAAAACATGCACCACAGTACAAGTGCTGATCCTGTCATGTGCATTTTTCTTTGATGCCTTGCTTCAGTCACAGTTCAGCTTACCGTAGTTACTCGCATAATGGACAGACATGTAATGAATGCGCCCCCACTTTCGCAATCAAAAAAGTGTTTTCTTTTTTTTTTTTTGCATAATGATCACGCTCTGAAATTGCTGCTGTGAATTAGGAAATGCACAGTACGATTCAGCGCTCAGCGTGCCATCTGACGTGCTGGAACAGAAGTCGGATCTGAGGAATTTCGCCATGCCATAGCACCATATTAAATGCTCGTGGCATGCGACGAAAGTAGGACACACACCGAACAATTCGGTGCCCAATACGGTGTCTGACATGCCGGAACAGCAGCCAGATTCAAGGCGTTTTGCCGTGCCATGGCACCAGATCAGACACTGAATTGTACGGGGTGTCTCCTACTTTTTAGGGGCAAAAAAAAATTGCTAGAAATTTTACCCCACATAATGAACACACTCCTAAACTTCGCGCAAATTTTATGGAAAAGGAAAGTGTGTTTATGATGTGAGTAAATATGATATATTGCAACAGTGGAGGGCATCGGCATGCAGTAAAACAGAAAATAGATAGAGTCCCACAATAAACTGAAACATATCACGATGCTAAACCCAAGGTTGCTCTTGCGGAACCCTGCTGTAAGGACAAACCAAATTGTACAGAACCCACAAAACATGTTTGCAATGACTTCATTCATTACAATGGAGGGAAAATTCATGCCACCCATGTTGTCGTGACGGCTGAAGACTGCACCACAGACTGTCTTCTGGCAGATGTATGAAACTCCGTCACAATGCAAAATTCAGTCAAGCACTCATTCAAGAAGCTCCATACAGGAAGTGGCCATTTTTGCCAAATGACCTTTAGCATACAAGCTCATGTGTCACACTTACATTTGGATGCAAATTATGCATTTGCACACTGCAGGATGTGCGAAACACCACAGATGAAAATGCTGTCCAAAATATAATTGTTACTATATTATTTCTAACTAGAAGCAATATTTCCATGCAAAACTGGGCACTTGATTGGTTTCACTAGATTTGTCAAGCTGAACTGACAAATCTCTGTTCTCTATGCACCAATCATTAGCAGCATTTATATAGGTGAATTTGTTGGTGCTGTCATCTGCTGGAGAAGCAAACAACCGAGTACTAAGTGTAACTCTTGTTGTTTTTTCAGCACATTTCAGTGCATTCCGTACTAGTGTTTCGGTTTGCACTTTAGCATGAATGCCCCGTTACTCCCAAAACAACTCTGTTACAACAAATGGGATCTTTCACTGCAGAAGCGGTTTTTATCAATGTTTTCTGCAGATTTTCAAGTGCTACAAAAATCACATCAATGCCTGGCATACTGGCACCTGCCACACTTCAGGTAGAATGGGCAGCTACTTCTAACTCGTTTGCACCCATCATGGGAAGAATACAGTGCTGCAGATTTTCACTACATTTTATCTATCCTTGGTAGCAATATGTCCGAGTGTTATCTCGACAATCTTTTCGAGATTGGTTCTCAGTATCAAGAGACAAAGTCCTAGTCTATGGTTATACAGACATGGATGTTGTGGTGCCACTGCCAACGAAATGGTGGTGCCATCTGTTGCCGCTACAGCAAAGCACAGCACGCAGTGACAGAGATGGGAGATGGCACCACCATTCCGTTGCAGAGAAATTGTTGCAGACGTGTCACTGCAGACAACGCACACTTGCCATTGACTTGGATTAGAGTTGCTTCAGGCAGGATATGCCAGCATATGTGCTCCTCTTGCATCAATGTTCAGATGCATCGCATCAGTTTTACGTCAGAACTGTTTTTTCTCGGTTTCTCACAGACTTCTGTTTCACAAAAACTGCATCATGCGACATGGCTCAATACACAACAGCACGCATATAGAGAGTCCGCATATAGGTGCAACTATAGGCTTCTGGCACTACTCTAACAGATGCACCAGGTGCTCCAGATGCTCTATTTTCCACGGAAATTACGCAATGAAAAAAAAAAAAAAAAAAAAAACTGACAAGCCGAAGGTATCTCGCGCCAGTATTTCTTTACTCCATAAATTTTTGAGAAATCTCTGCAATATACTGTGAAAGTTCCCTCTATCTCCATCGACGTTTCAACAGGAAATGCTTCTCCGAAGGAAAAATTCCCCTGCACACAACATCACTGGACAGTCATATGGCACCCACCTCAGCTTGCGCAGTGTTGTACGTGCTGGTGGACGAGTCCATCGTGGTGCTGCACAAGAGAGCCACAATGGTCACGGACCGTGGTGCGTTATATCAATTATGGACACATTACCGGAATTAGTTTCACAGGCAAAACAATGAGCATAACAAGTCAAAGGAAGCGCAGACACAAGTTTAAATCCACAATAGCTGCATCGAAAAAATTGTGTGAAAAACTATTTTCGCTATTATTCTGTTATATGACAAGTACAGTTACCATCGCTATTAAACGGACATCCTTTAGGCGACTTTTCCCGTCTCCTGTGTAGTGTGCATGCAGAGGCTTACTGTGTGCATAACTTGGATGTGCTAGCTTAAAGGGATCCTGAGTCACTCCTTGGGCTTGGTAAAAGAAACACATTTCGTGGAAAAAAATATGCCGCTGTGAGCATCTCAGCTAAATTTCACAGTTGCGCAAGGCATGTAGAGTTCACAAGTGGAGAGCGAAGTTAGCTTTTTCTCAAGCACACAGTTCTGTAACCCGTTTCGAAGCTGCTAATACTTGCATATGTCATCACATGCAAGATTCTCACAGACAGCGGCTATTGGCCGGTTACCGACATTAATCCAGAAACGTGCTTGAATCAGTGTGCTTCTTCTCACTGTTACTGTCTATATCATTGACGCTGAAAATTAAACAAGCTCAAGCAAGCCAAAATCTGCATTTCAAATTTTTAGTAACTATTACGCACTTGGGGAAGATACCGGCTATCCTTGGCCGCACCCATTCAAGTAGGAGTGAAACTTTGGCCACACTGCTCGTCGGTGTGGTAGCCGTAAGCCCTCGCTAATTTAATTAGTTTTGAACGCTCAACTAGTCTCGAACCACGCTAAGCTTAAGACTAGCAGTTAGCATCTACAATAGACATGTACCAGCGCATACTCATTCCTGGCTACTCCTGGCTAGATGCCTTGGCCAGCACTGCTTCATTATTCTTGATCACTTTGAATTTTCTTAGCTTCCTGGTTGCTGATGGCATACACTGGTTTACTTTGAACTGAATCAGGGGGCAATCGCCATAACTAACCTTAAAATAATTTTACACAAACTGTTCTCGCAATCATGATCTCTGTGCTAAATGACTCATGATGCAGCGAAACGATAATACCCGGGAGTGCTAGATTTCGGACGCCAAGGAACAAGCAGACACGATGAGCGGATGATACGCAATTCAGGGCCTCTCGGTAAGCGCTGAAAACCTTTCCCTTTTTTATTTTTACACACAAGTGTTAAGTGCTGTTCAAATTTGGCGAAAATATATTGTGTGCCTAGGCGCGTTCACGATTGCAAGCATGCTTGAGATTCGGAAAACAAGAGGATTAGGGCCACAGAGAATTGACACTATAGCGTGCAACCTATGATGATCAGCAAAACCCGCAAAGGGCGGACAAATCAGCAGATGTCTTATGCATGTAGGGCTCTCTAGGCCGTACTTTTCAGAGATAAGGCAGCCTAGCTGCTTGCGGGATTATCTTACTGAGCTATGTCGAATGCTTGGTTGCAGTAGTTCTGCGTGATTCCTGCGTAATGCGTATCTCCATAATACCTGCGAGATGCAGATGACAGCACTGCTTTTTCTTGTTGTTTAGACTCTTGGCAGCAGCTATTTATTCCTGTGTCAAGAAATAAAACGCTCGGTTGTTAGTGTGCCTACGTGGTTTTCCTGTGTCATCTTCCTTCGTCCGTTGTTTTATTTGGCGCCTTCGTTGTAATCAAATATGGCCGAGAAATGCGACATCAGCCCCATGTCTCTGCTTCGTGGAAACTCACACTTACTGTAGTGACCGACACATCGCACAGATGGCATTTGCGCTTGGGGCTCCACAGAAAGGCAATACACAGTAGCACTAGAGTGCTCCGCCCGGGATTATATTGACTGGCGCCTTTCAGACCAGAAGTATCTTGACCTGGTGTCAGAACTGCGATAGTACTACCGGAATAGCCAGCATCATTATCCCCTCCCAAATGGCTCACTCAATTACCCAATGGCCCTCAGCCCCCAGCAGCTGCGGAGCATCTGACCAAGGCGGCGGTCAGACCTGTAACGCAGCAAAGCGTGCTAAGAATCTCCGGGTCCGGACAGGCCGCCAATGGAAACTGACCCTTGCAACGTTTAACACCCGAACCCTCTCGAGTGAGGCTAGCTTAGCAGGACTCTTGGAGGAATTATCAGACATTGTTTGGTATATTATTGGCCTTAGTGAGATTAGAAGAACTTTGAGGCTTATACATTACTAAATAACGGCCATGTCCTCTGCTATAGAGGTCTACCTGATAAGAAGCAATACGGGGTAGGATTCCTAATTCATAAAGACATAGCGGGCAACATTGACAAATTCTACAGCATTAATGAGAGGCTAGCAGTAGTTGTAATCAAACTTAATAAGAGGAATAGATTAAAGATAGTACAAGCCTATGCTCCAATATCCAGTCACGACGATGTGAAATGTGAAACAAATCACGAGCAGCTACTATCGTTGCTGCTCGTGATTTGTTGCATGCCCACGAGTGCAGATGAGAAGAATCGAAAGGCTCCTTTTTTGTTGTTGTTGTTGTTGAGTACAACCATTATAAAGGCTACAAATAATAAAGCCAAGGCAAGTTTGGTTGTAGCTTCTTTTTTTCATGGAAGTGCGAAAAGTGATGAAAAGAATAAAATGGGGCATCTGCTTAAGAATGTCTGGTGCAAGTAGACCGCTTGGTATATCTTGAAGAGTCGTTTGCGTAGCATTCGACAGATGTTAAGCGCAATCATCATTAGTTAGACTTGGCACACGACATATTGCCGCGGCAAGTTCAGGATGCGATAATTACATGGGAAAGGAAAAAATCGAATTTTGACAACAAAATTCAGGGGTGCGATCATTATGCAAGTAAATACAGTAAGTTAGTACAGGTGGGGTATTTTCGTAGGATTCCTCAGGCCTTATTTTGACGCTTTTTTGCTTCTGTGCACTCAGGAGTCGAACAGGGATAGATTTTTTTGCGCATAAGGCTAGATGATTGTGGTATTGCCTTTTCTGCCGCTGAAATTAAAACTGCAGTAAACTTTTCATTAACTTCATTTATGCTTAGTTGATTTGAAAAGACTTTCTTGAGTTTTGCATGTTTCAGGAAAAGTGGCCAGTCACCAAGATGTATTTTCCAGCGATGCAGTTTAAAAAATCCATAACGGGTGGCGATGACGCTGGTTTGATGATGGTGCCATATGGGGCATTCAGGACTTCCCATTTGAAATCAGTAAAAATGCATGGCGAGCAAAAGGCTAAATCCAGGCAACTGAAATTTCGTGAAGTAGATAGATGAGAAGTAGGTTGGCGCACGTGAGTTTAAAATACAAATGCCATTTGATAAAACAAAATCTTCAATAAGCTGCCCCCGTTGGTCAGTTTTATCGCTGCCCCAAAGAGTGCAATAAGCGTTAAAATCTCCAACTGAAACAAAAGGCTCCGGCAACTCGTCAATTAAATTTTCCAAGTCATGAGTAGTGAAATGGCTATGGGGAGGAACGTACAATGAACAGATGGTGACAGTCTTCAATGATAAAACGGTGACAGCTACTGCCTCGTACGGAGTATTTAATAAAATGTTTCGCGTGGGGTGCCACCTTGGAAAACAATAGCGACACCTCCTGATAGACAGCTGGAGCGCTCGTGGTCCTTTCTTACGACAGTAAAACCTTTAAGAAAATGTGTATTTTTGGGGCCTAGGATCATTTTCTGAAGGCAGAATGCTACTGGTGATAACTTATTTACAAGGTCTTTGATGTCCCCTAGAGGACTCGATTTTCCAATGAATGATGAAAGTCATTTTAATGGAATTGGAAAAATTTTACTTATGTGTGTGAGCTTACAAGCTGTAGGTGACATATTAAAAAGTTAATTACTCTCATTAAGGTCACCTGTTTCTTTTTTGGCGCAGTTACAAGAAGTTTTTCCTTCTTGGCATGCTACAAGGAGCGCAGATCATTTGCCGTCGATGATGCCGGGGTTTTCAGATTGACCTCCATCGCCTTCTCCGAGGCGCTGGATGATCAAGAGCGAGGCACCGAGACGTGCATCTCGGGCCAAGGGGTTCAACTTTGGGCCCTGCGGAACTGCGGTCTGCCAGCCCGTCTTCAATGATGATGGAGCAGCACTGGCTGCAGCCATAGGGGGGACGGTTGGAGTTTCTACAGGAGTACCGGATGTGGACCCTGTTGACTCCTGAAACTGGAGTGGCTCTGCCCCCTGCCGCGTCACACTGGCATAGCTTGCTTGAGGTAAGTGCCCTAACCTTTTCCTCGCTTCATAGAATGAAATATTTTCCTTTACTGTGATTGCGATTTCTTTTTCTCTTTTCCAGCAAGGGCAGCTCTGCGAGTAAGCAGGAAGATCGCCCTTGCAATTGACACACAGTGCGGGAGCATTGCAGTTATCAGAAGGATGGTCATTGGCACTACATTTCGTCCATGTTTCTTAGCCTCTGCATGATTGTGATGTGTGCCTGAACCTCTGGAACTTGAAACACCGCCTCGGTTTCGGTATGTACAGTCTGACGTTGATTTTCAAATATCCTGCGTCGAGTGAACTAGGGACAGTGCTACTACCAAATGTCAATATCACATGTTTCGTCGGGATCTGTTGGTCATTTCGTCGTAGTGTGATTCTCTGTACCTTAATAACATTTTGCTCCTGAAATCCTTTGAAGAACTCTTAATCACTGAGGTTCAGGAAGTCTTCTTCTGATATAACACCCCTTGCTTGTGTTGAGTGAGCGGTGTGGAGAGATTGTCACTTTAATGTCATCGATACTGCTGAGTTCAGCTAGCTTTTCTAGTTGATCTTTCTTGGTCATTTCAAGGAGGAGGTCTCCGCTAGCCATCTTTGAGCCTTTGTAACCAGGTACAATTGTGTTTGCTAGGCATTTAGAAACTACGAATGGTGAGCTTTCTTACAGTTCTGTTGTCTTCACTGTGAAGAACATGGTGTTTCGGAAATGTGTCTTCGCTTGGTTTTAAAAAGAACTGGAAAGTTGCTTCGGTGCAACCTCTTTTCATTCCACAATGTGGAGGTACCGTATTTACCCTAACCTAACCTAACCTACAGAAGGAACAACAAAAGCAGCATGCGGAAAGCACAGAAGCTTGTGTGAGGATCGTGCCAATTAGCCACCAGAAGGCACGCTGATCACATCGAATGCACAAGTTCAGTGTTCATGCATGCAGATTGGTGCAGTTCGGAGCTTTCTACCAACATGCGAGCACACAGAGGTACTTGGCACACGTGCTCGCGGTAATTGCCATCCAGTCAACCCAAACGCCACTCCTATGGCCGTCAATTTAAGAGGCACGCGTGATCTTGCGACTACCACTGATCAGCCACCCATAGGAACATATCAGCAATGAGCTTTCCGTGATGGTTTGCAGCCCGTTCTTACATCGGCCGGCGGTGAATTTTGGTCATGGCCACACCACTGGCTACATTCTAGTCCGTTGGGCCTAATTGGAGACATGTCGTCGGGTTCTGGCAAGTAAAGTTATGGTTTCACATCGGATCAATGCAGATCGATTCACAGTGGCTACATGAATCTCGGAAAGCTGACAAACCGGCCCACCAACAAAAGCGAGTGCACGGGATGACTGCTGTTCACGGCCGCCATCTTTGCAAAATTCTGTACAGTGGCCGCTTGTTCCCAAGGCTGTTTGTAGAAGCACAACAGTTTCCTTTTGTAGCTTCGAGCGACTCGTCAGAATTAGCTTTGGATGACGGGCTTGAAAATATCATGCGTCAGCATGCTGACCCCTCGCTGCAGACACATTTACACATACAGCAGATGGATGTGGATGGAAAAAAAAAAAAAAAAGAGGGTGGGGGGCATTGCGCAATCTTGCCGTACTGGGCCTCCTGATTTGCGAATTCTTTACCGTCGGCGCCGACCGCAGTCGACTCATGCGGCACTGATGACCACGTGGAGCGGTGCCAAGTGATGCGATGCGTATTGTCTGTCGCGCAGATTCGCCTTCAAGAGCTGACAATAACACACAGAAACCACCTCCTATATAGATAGAAAAGCCCTCCTGTTTTCTGTAAGAAAGCTGGAAAGCAAGACTTTCCAAGTAATAGAAGATTGCCCGTAAGCATAGTATGGTCCACTGTTAAAGTGAAAACCCCATTGGTATTTTGGAAAACTTCGCTATTTCTTCAGCTTCAGAGGGAAAAAAGCACTCGACTCAATTTCACAGACATTCTATCGATAAAAAATATTTTCCAGAAGTTCACATACGAACTGAGTTGTTATCAGTGCTTGCATAATAATTTGGTGTTTCCTTTAATAATTAAGCATAGAGCACACTATACATCTGGATTAATAGGTACCCGAGTCAGCTAAGCAAGCTTCTTGTTAAACAATGTGATTAGCCTCTCGAGCACATGCAGCATGGTGTCTTTTTGCACAAAATTTGAAAGCATAAAGGTTTGTGTTAAATTTTCTGATATTCGATTCTATATTTGGCATTTTTTCTCCTCGATTCGATTCCCTATTCGATTTGAAATCCACTACACTCTAACCTCATTAAACCATGCCCGCTTAAACAGTAGTTTCATTTTAAAAGTGGTAAAGTCAAGTCCCCGACTCAGCGGCCATTGAACATAATGTGTTTCGTATCCGCATAAACCGTACCAGCTTAGTGCGTATGTATCGGTTCACACGTAGTGTTTCCACTTTTCGGCGTGCAAACACGGTGGTGCGTCGTCTCCATCTGGTCACCCCTGGCAGAACAACAAGCCTCTGAGATCAGAACAATGGCATCCAAGCACCCTGTGCGTTAGCGCGTGAAGCCCCATCAACAACATCATTTCGGCGCTGTGCCAGGGAGCGTTGTGGCATCGTGCAAGCAAGGTTTCGCGTTATTGCCGAAGCTCGGATAAAGAAGACGCTGGGTGCTCAGCATAGAAGAAAAATTAAACATTGTTCGTGCTATCGAACGTGACGCGAAGAAGTAGGCGCTGGCATGTGACAGGGATCTACCGATGACTACGGTGTGTGGCGTTTGGAATGCGAAGCAGTTCCTCGGCAGCGCTGCTGCGACCGCGAAGAGATGTCGGCTACGAGGTTTTACTTTTCGCCATCGTTGCCTCTGTTGTTGCCGAAGTGTCGCCCAGAGACAGTGACAAGGACGACACGGAAAGCGACAGCACGGGCGATTCAGGCCTGACAGTGGCAGAAGCTTCGCGTTACATCAGCTACATGAATGCAGTCGTCACGACGAGAACAGCACCCCGAAATGAAAAGGGCACCCCGCGACATTTGCAATGCTAACGCGCTCGTGCACGGAGAATATGCAAGGCCAACGAGGAATCTGCCATCCGTTTGCCGGAATCTGCTTGACTTCTGTTTGAATCTGTTTGGAATCTGTTTGCCGAGAAGAGGGGGCTGGCTGAAAAGCTGGCTCGCAGCTTCAGTAAGTTTTAGGCCGCGGTCGTTGCTATTAGGCCGCCGCGGCATCAAATGAAAATAACACTTTTGTCGTGCGAAGTGAATAAATACTGCGTGTTTCTTTCCCCCTTTCATCGCACTCTCTCCGAGTTCTGTTTTTGACAGGTAAGTGGGCAATCTCATGCTATTTCAGTTAAGCAGTACTACCGTTTAGTATGTACTTTTTCCGAGCTCCTGCCAACTATGGTTTAACGAGGTTTCACTGTATTCGGTATTCGCACTGTACTAATATTTTCTCCTCTCTCGGGCCTTGCTCACTTGGAAATTTCATTAGAGGCTGCGAAATGCACCCCTACGAGGGTGTGGCTGCAGCGCATGGAGCATGCATGTTCGCAAATGGGACGGGTAGCTCTTTGACTTTGTGCAGCGCCACAGTGGCGATTCTACGTTGAAATATTTGTGTCGTAGCATTAGGTCACCACTCTTGCATGTTTCTGCCATCTGTCCTATGTTCATACAAGATGTTTTCTTTTTTTCCTTTCTTTTTCACTCGTCTCCTGCTATCTCCACTACGGCACACCCCCTTTCCAGTGATGACGGTGCTCCTTTCGTTGGTGTGCTTTCTCCAGGATGTCTCTGCCCTCTGTCATATCCCTTTCATCTGTTACTCTCTCTGCTTTGTCTGGCCATTCCAATAAACAAAAGAGATTCTTCCTTTAGCAATTGGCTGTGTGATCGCTTTAAAAAGGCTGCTCGTGCGGCACCTTGAACTGTTGATCGGGGTGCTGCCGCTTCCGACTCTGATTACAAGCAACGCTCCGACTCAGACGATGACAGCTAGTCGCATGTGTGTGAAACAGGCGACTTCAATTGCATCAGATTATAGCCCCAACACTAAGAAAAAGTACTCAAAATGATGGTGCTATTGATAATGCAGCGCATTTTATTCCTCTTGTCAGATGGGAAGATGTGGATTATACCAAGAGAGCAATTGCCATTATCCAAATAAACTTTTATGCATAGCCAAAATAAACCATTGTGTTCATTTTATAATAGCCAAGAAAAAAAAGCTAATGCTGGGGGAGCATCACTTCCAAAACAACCCGCCACTGAAAGGGTCAAAGCCTTGTATCCTTATAGCATGGTGCAACAAATTCTATGTGTGCATGCATCAATTGAATGAACAGTAATTTTCTTGCTGGCAAACTTCCTCCATCTTCTAAAGTTCCACATCATTTAAACTGAATATTGATGCCTGGCCTCAAAATTTTCTATCCTGGAGTTGCTCGAAGTGCACAAGCAGTTTTGCACCCATCAATGTGGGACAGCACCAGGCGGATATATCAGCAAGACAGGCAGTGCCACACGATGCTCACCGGTGCTGCTGGGTGCTTGCAGAGGAGATTATCCGGCTGGTGCCTCCCTGCACAAATGGCGACACCCCGTACGAGTGGCTGGCCGGCTTGCAGGGGCGCACCGTTCGCCGCACGCCGATCACGCTCTGCTGCAGGGGCTGCTGTTGTGCCGTCACAGCAGCTGGCTGCTGGACGACCTTTGCCGAGGATGCCTGCATACGGCACCTGCTCCGTCGTCTTTCGTTCGGGCCATTCATGCACTCTGTTCATGCATGAGCCTCAAGGAAGTGAGAAAAAAAAAAAAAAAGATTGGGGGAAGCCATGCTCAATTTTTTTTCCTTTGATGGTTGCACAAACAACACAGAAGTTCAAAGAAATCATGCAAATGCTATGTAATTTTATGCACTTCTCTGTAGCCAGCTTCTTCATATTTTCTTTCGTTGAATTCTTAATTTCTTGCCTCTTGTTATGCCTCTCTATCCAGGCAGCTACCCAGTGGCATGCACCCATTCTAGAGGATAGGCTAAGAATGCTCACATACCCAGTGGCCAAAGTTGTACAACACGGCAAGACAGGCAAGCAGGCAGCACCCACACAGTGGGGGACATACATAAGCAAGAAAAGCTTCATTTTAATAGCCCCGGATGAAGCATGCTCGGGAACCAGCTGTCGCCCATCTGATCCACGAGTTAACGAGACACTTGGACGAACACATTCAGGGAACCTTAAAACATTTGATGACAGAATGGGTGCCGAGAGTGGTAATGCAGCCACGGGTGGCAGAATATTGAGTTATGATATCACCATGTATTTTTGTTGTACAATTAAACCTCGATATAACGAAGTCAGTAAATTTGGCAATTTGCTTCATTCTATCAAAATTTCATTGTATTGAAAGTGAACTTTTTATGCAACTATGTACTGTCACCAACGGATGTTTTTTCATACGGAAGAGGCTGGAAGATTTTCTCAATTATTGGGCAAAAAGAAAAGAAGGGCGAATTTGAATGAGAAAAATATTCACTTTGTTAAATTTCAGAGTCAGCAATGAAAGATACTGTTTCAGGCAGTCTCGACGATATCTTCACGTCGGTGGAACAAACTAAGCAGAGCCATCTATGCTTTCGCATCCACTCTGCCCCTGCAGCTGATATCGCCCACAGTGGGACGATGTTGTCACGATAAATGCAACCAGTGGCGAGCACATGCTTTGTCTGCCTCTAGCTTTAAGGAACCCCCGAAACTTGAGAGTATGCAACCTCCAGTACTAAATGCTGGGGAAGACAGCACACATCATGCTGTGCAATCCCAGCATGCCCACTCTTTGCACATGCAGAAGGTCACCTCTAAAACAGGATGTGCGGTATGCGTACGGGCAGCCATGGCCGTGCTAAAGAAGGGGACGCGCATCAACCTCCACCCCCCCCCCCCGCACACACTACCGTGAGCTCACTCCCCTCCTCACCTTTCCCCTTGCTCGCACGGGAAGACTGCACTCATCAAGCCACCATCATTATTGGCTCACCCTTGCACACTTTCACTCGCAACCAAAGCACACACCGTGTGTGGTGCGATAGGATCTTATCGCACTTTGACTTTATATGGAACATGACGCTGGCCCGCTTTGGCAGTCACTCTTGGTCACATGACTCGCGATTTTAGAGGTGCATTTGCAAGCAGCAGCTCATAATTCAACCGTTTGATCATCTGAATCTGCGTAAGTTTCCATTTGTTGTCTTGGTATCCCTTTTGCAGTGGCAGTGAAATTTCGTGATATTGATATTGCGCACAAACACAATTCGTTATACTGAGGTTCTAAATACATGGTGTCTATGGACAAGAAGTTATGAAAAGTGAAATACTTGATTATATCGATAATTTTGCTATATTGAGGCTTAACTGTATTTTGTAACAATGTGCCAAGTTGGTGCTCAGTAGCATACGTGCCTACTGTATCCAAAATTTCACAGCTATCATCAGTTCTACAGTGAAAGAGATGTGCCTATGCAAATCGAACGTGCATCAAAAATAGTGTGGGACACTCCCGAAGGTACGCAAGCACCAGAGACCTTGCATGCTAAAGTGAGGATTGTAGAAGTAGCAAAATGATTTGACCTACGAGATTAGATTTGATGGCTGACTGTGCAAGCCAACGTCGTTGTGGTTTGAGTGTTGCTTGCCTTCTGGGGCAGAAAGTTCACCAAATAAAGAATGAGATTCTTAACTGAAACTTTTGGCAGTGCTTTTGGCTTCTGACCATTATTACAATGGAAGAATACAATAAACCTCATTAAATTAGATTTCGCAGGACCAGAAAAAATGTCTGGATTAAAATGTTGAATTATTGAATGTATCGAGAAAACAATAAAAGAAATACTTGCTATGCTTTGACCTAAGAAATCTGCAGCCATTGTTTCCATTTTTCACGAAACCACCACGGAAGCTGCAACTCAAGTCACCTCCCAATTGATAAGCACTCGCAATGAAGAGTGCCCCTCGACTTCCTCTGGGACTTAGAGAGTCTGCCTGGCGGACTCCGTCCAGACGTGCTTGGGACGGAGAAGTTCACCAGAGGAGCCCTGGACTGAAGGCTCCCTTAACCTAGTGGCACCTTTGAACACCAACAACAAACTCTCTAGAAACTTTCCCCAGTTTGCAGTATGTATGTCTGTCCATGCCTAACCTCTTCCTCACCAACTTGGGTCACTAGGTATACTCTATGGCCAGACTGGTAGAAAATCAGGCTGCTGTGCTGAGGGAACCAGGTTCGAGACCAACTGCTGGACCGGCCTGAATCACGTAACGCTTGGCGTGTGGTGTTGTTCTTCAATGAACCCCGTTCCCGCCAACTTGGGTCACGGGTACGTGCCACCTGGTATGTGCCGCTACTCGATAAGCCTTTTTTGATGCCAACTTGGGTCACTGGGTATGTGCTGCCTTCCATCAAAATCACTATGTAAAACATATTGTCGCAGGTCACAAAGCGCAGGGGCTTTATTGTGGCAAGTAGCAGTACCACGTCGTACTCGAGAAGGACATGCAGGATGCAGGCCAGCACAAAAGAATGTTTTTCTTTTCTTCTTTACGGTGCTCGTACTCTCAAGTGACCTGGCCGTCGTCTCTGTCATCGTCGGGGTGTAGTTGGCACAAACAGTGACGCGGCATTACCCTCCCTCCAACGCGAGCATCATCCCGATACTCATCAAATGGTAGTCGTTTGACACGATAAACAGCTTGTCGGTGTCCACATCATTCAGAAACATACGGCTTCATGTGCACCACGTGCACTACCTCAGGCACCTGTTGACGGCATAGAGTTTCTCACTATAACACCTAGTGGGAAATCTGGCGCCATCGTCTCTGGAAATTCTTAAGGGGCGCCGTGCCATCATGGGAATGACGGTATGTGTTTGCGAGGCTGGTGTTGGCTGGTGTTGTAAGAGGCTTAGTCTAGAATGTGGATTTGGGAGCACAAATAATGCATTCTTAAAGTAATATCTTCATGAAATGTTTCAATTCACACATATTACATCTTTACTCACCTACAATGTATGACCAAGTGAAGAAAAGCAAGAACAAACGACAAACTGTTTCAAAGCGAGCGCGAATCTTGTCATCTGTTGTCCAACTTTAGCGGCCCGCTGCTACTTTTTACGTTTTATACAATTGTACATGCAATAACAATTCCTCATAGTTACATGTTTTTGTGCAATAATAAAGCTAAAACCGCTTTTTACATGCAGTTTTAGTAGAAAATGAA
Source organism: Dermacentor variabilis (assembly GCF_050947875.1). Taxonomy (NCBI): domain Eukaryota; kingdom Metazoa; phylum Arthropoda; class Arachnida; order Ixodida; family Ixodidae; genus Dermacentor; species Dermacentor variabilis. The sequence continues at coordinate 142,079,493 of NC_134575.1, read as the reverse complement.
TCATTGTGACAGACGGAATGGTGCTTGCCTGGCTCTCTGAGAACGATGCCAATCCGAAGTCACAATATACCGGCATTCCCATGCGTACCACAGCGCAGCAGCACCAGATTTCCCTCTAGGTAACATAGTAAGAAACTCTATGATTGACGGCGATTGGAGCAGCATGAATCGTCAGCCACGACCTCATAATTCCCATCACTAATATGTCACAGAACCTTGTATAGTACGAAGTATTGGCGTAGAAGTTTCTCAGAGAGGCTTCGGCATCGTACCGGATATCAAACCCAGCCTCTTTCACCGGATGTATAAACGACGAATTGGTGGTGGAGATGGTATAGTCAGGCATCACATTCTTGCTGTGTAGTTATCCTCACGTGTGCGACCTGTCAAGCTTCCCCGGTGCGCTCAGTGAATTCTGCGGCATCTTTGTGTGAATCATTATAGTCATAAGGCAGCATAGCATCAAGCATCGTAGTGACTTCGTGACCATGGATCAAGCCAAACGGTGTCATTCTGGTTGTTTCCTGGCGTGCCGTACTGTATGCGAATGTGACGTATGGCAATATTTTGACCCAGTTCTTGTGCTCCACATCGACGTACATGCAAAGCAAGTCTGCAATAGTCTTGTTGAGGCATTCTGTAAGCCCATTCGTTTGTGGGTGACAGGCTGTCGTCTTCCCATGCGCTGTGCCACTGAGCGTGAGCACAATGCACAAAAGCTCAGCTGTGAATGTGGTTCTTTTGTCGGTTATGACGACCACCGAAGCACCGTGTCTCAGGAAAATGTTCTCGATAAAGAATCGTGCCGCTTCAGCTGCAGTGCCACTGGGAATCGCCTTGGTTTCCACGTATCAAGTGAGATAGTCCATCACGACTATGACCCATCTGTTGCCGCTGTCAGATATTGGAAAGTGGCCAAGAAGATTCATTACAATTTGAGCAAACGGCATTTCCGGTACTGCAACGGTTGCGATAGCCCAGCGGGTTTAGTCGGAGGCACTTTGCGTCGCTGGCACGCAAGACAAGTTCTAACGTAATGTTTCACCTCTGCTGTGAGCCTGGGCCAGTAATACCTTTCTTTGATTTGTTCCAATGTTTGCATGTAACCAAGGTGGCCCAAGGTGGCTTCGTCATGGCAGGCTTGCAAGATTTCATGGCGGAGATTTTCGGGAACTACTAGCAGATAGTACTTCCCTGTTGAAGAGAAGTTCTTCCTGTAGAGAAATCCATTACGCAGACAGAATGATGGTAGACTCCTTGAAAATAATCTTGACACATTCGTAGCTCGCCTTTTCAAGAACTCTATGAGTGAGTTGAGCTCCCAGTCATCTTCCTGTTGCCGAGAGATGGCAGCAGCATCAACAACTTCTAAAAAACCTGCGTATTCATCTGCGTCGGCACTCGGCAGGTCAATCGGTGACTTCGAGAGGCAGTTGGCATCTAAATCCTGCCTTCACGATTTGTAGACTATTGTCAAGCCATAACCTCAAGCATGCCAAACGTCCAGAAGGCTCTTTCATATTGGTCAACCAACAAAAGAAATGGTGGTCGCTTATGACTTGAAAAGCATGGCCGTATAAGTACAGACAAAACATCGCGACTGTCCATATGACAGCTAGACATTCCTTCTCCGTGGCTGATTAGATGGACTCAGCACGTGACAATGCTCTGCTCGCATAGGCAACTACTCTCTCAGCACCGTCTTGCCACTGAACGAGAACAGCACCAAGACCAACGTTGCTTGCACCTGTGTGGATCATTGTTGATGCATCCTCATCAAAGTGGGCGAGCACAAGCGGAGTTGGTAGATGCTGCCATGAATTGTTGAATGCTGCTTCTTGCTCCTCTCCCCATACAAATGCAACGTCTTCTTTGTGAGGCGGATGAGTGGAAAGGCGAGGTTCGTAAAATCCGCGATAAATCGCCGGTAGTAGGCGCAGAGACCCAGGAAGCATCTGACTGACATCTTATACGTAGAAATTTTGCAATGGCTGCAATTTTATCCAGGTCAGGCCTAACATAGTCTTGACTGATGACATGACCTAGGAACTGAAGTTCTTCAAATCCAAAGTGACATTTCTATGGTTTCAGTGTAAGCCCCGTTGACTGCATGGCTTGAAGAACTGACAGCAGCCATTTTAGATGTTCTTCTAAACTGGCAGAAAAAACAATCGCGTCGTCGAGGTAAACCAGGCAAGTCTTCCACTTTAGATTGTATAGGACAGTGTCCATGAACCATGGAAACGTGGCTGGGGCCGAGCATAAGCTGAAAGGCAGAACCTTAAATTCATAAAGCCCATTGGACATCACAAAAGCAGTCTTCTCTCGATCACACTCATCCACCTCTATTTGCCAGTATCCACTTCTAAGGTTCAGAGAGGAGAAGTAATGTGCATGCTGTAGCCTGTCCAAAGAGTCATTGATCTGGGGCAGTGGATAAACATCTTCCTTTGTAACGTGATTCAACTTGCAATAATCAATGCAGAACCTCAACGTACCATCTTTCTTTTTTATAAGCACTACAGGTGATGCCCAAGGGCTCTTTGATGGCTGGATTTCATCATCCTGCGGCATCTTCTCGACCTGCTGCTGCACTGCCGCACATTCTTTCTGAGCCACACGATACGGGTTCCGTTGAATGGGTCTTGCCGTCTCCTTCGTGATGATGTGGTGCTTTGTCAGCGGCGTTTGACCTACTCGCGATGTAGAGGAGAAGCAGTCCTTAAACTCTTTGAGCAGTTCCATAAGATGGTGTTGTTCCGTTGGCGTTAAGCCCGGACCAATGTCAACAGCGGGTGTACATGGCGTTGTGTGAGCCTGGGCTTCTTCTTGCATGGAAAAACAGTCTTGAGCACGGACAATTTCATCTAGGTATGCGACAGTGGTGCCTTTACTGATGTGCCGACGTTCGTTTGTGAAATGAATCAAAAGCACCTCCGCACGCTGCTCTACTAAGCTGATCATACCACAGGCGATGGCAACACCTTGGCGGAATAGAAGGGCAGTTACGTGTGCCGCTACTGCGTCTTCTTTATATTGTTACGTAGGAAGACGCAGACGAAAAGCTATGTACAAGTATACCGTATTTACCCGCGTATAACCCGCCCCTGCGTATAACCCGCACCCCTAACTTTGAACTCGGCGGAAAAAAAAAACAAAAAAAACTCGCGTATAACCCGCACGTTTACCTGAAAAAAAAAAATGAGCGCTAGAAAGATGCAACTCACACTCAGTGATCATTTCGTTTTCAGAACATTTATTCAAACGACCGCCACCACGTCACTGGTTATCCGATTCTTAATCGTCGCCGCTCTCACTACTGCCATCCGAGGCTTCATCGCCACTCTCAAAGACGTAGTCGTCCTCGGAACCATCCAGACTATTACTGATCGCACATTTTTTAAAGCTTTTGCGCACCAAATCGGCCGGTATCGCTTTCCACGCATCCACGATCCACTGGCACAGCAATGGAATATCAGGCCTTCGCACGCGTCCCGTCGGTGTGAGGGCGTACATGCCGTCGGCCATCCACTGGGCATACAGCCGCTTCACGTGTGCCTTGAACGGCTTGTTCAGGCACACGTCGAGTGGCTGTAGCATGGACGTCATGCCGCCAGGTATTATGACGAGGTCGGTGCTGGTCTCGGCAAGGCGAGCCTTCACCGCATCAGTGCAGTGGCCTCTGAAGGAATCTAGTACAAGCATCGACCGGCGTGCCAGCAAGGCACCTGGTCTTCGCTCCCAGATTACTCGAAGCCAGTCACCGACTAGGCCACTGTTCATCCACGAATTTTCTTCTGCACGCACAACGATTCCTGGGGGCAGTGGAATGCTAGGCAGCGTCTTGCGTTTGAAAATCACATACGGGCGCAGTTTCGTGCCGTCAGCCAAAGCGCATAGCATGACTGTGCAGCGCAGCTTGGCATTTCCGCCGGTCAGCACGCTGACTGATTTGGAGCCCTTTTTTTCCATGGTCGTGTCCATCGGCATCTCAAAGTACACAGGTGTTTGATCAGCATTTCCCACCTGAGACAGCAAATAGCTGTGCTCCTTCCGAAGTGCGATCACATATCGTTGAAAGTTCAACAACTTTTCCTCGTAGGCTTCAGGAAGCCGCTGGCACATGGTTGTTCGCCGCCGCATAGAAAATCCATGTCTTCGCATGAAGCGCTGAAGCCATCCACGGCTTGCACGAAACTCACGTGGAATGTTCAATTCCCGGGCCAACTTCAGGGCTTCCATTTGCGCCATCTCAGTTGAAACAGCGTGGCCACGACTTCTCTGCTCCTCAATGAACTTCGCAAGCTGCGTCTCGAGGTGGGGGTACGCGCCAGTCTTCGGACCCCGAAACGCTCGCCTGTTCCGGTTCGTTGCTTCGAGACTCTCTTTTTTCTTCCTCCAGTCGCGAATGCACGACTCGTCGACGTCATGCTGTCTTGCAGCAGCTCTGTTGCCGATTTCTTCGGCAGCGGCTATAATCTTTAGCTTCTCTTTCGCTGTGAAACACTGCCGTCGAGTCGCACTCATGATGCCAAAACAAAGCAGGCAAACAGTGCAAACTGGGGTAAGTACACTAAACAGCGCCTAACGCGAGGCTCAACAATGCTGGCCTTTCGTTGGCCCTTCATCGGCTTGACAAGCGTCGATGACGATGGGGATGGCGGACTACACGGGGAGGCCGCCGCACATTGCGGTGAAGCCGACCCCCCCCCCCCCTCCCAAGGAAAAAATTCGCAGATAACCCGCACCCCCACTTTTTAAACGCGTTTTTTCACATTTTGGTGCGGGTTATACGCGAATAAATACGGTATTTACAAGAAAATACGCTGCGCTTGGCCAAGAGGCAACAGCCCGCGCTAGCTTCTAATCGTAGTCGTCGTCTTCTTACTGCTCGGCTCTTCGTCATTGGAAATACTATCCTGTAGCACTACCCCCGGCGGCAAAAGCACCGTCCCGGAGCGACTAAAGGCTGGAGTCTGAAGCAGTGTAGTAGGTCTTGAGTCTACTGACGTGCACGACATCACTAGATGCCAGAGTAGATGATGAGGTTGAGCTCACAGGAGCAATTTCGTACGTCACAGGCGTCACCTGGCGCAGAGCGTGGTAGGGCCCTGTGTATCGCGAAAGGAGCTTTTCTGAAGGTCCGACGTGATGAGAGGGTGACCACAGGAGCACGATTGCACCAGGCGAAAGTTGTACATCACGGTGGCGGGCATTGTACTGACGCTGCTGCGTGGTTTGCGAGTCCGTAAGTTGAGCACGGGCAAGCTGGCGTGCATGGTTGGCGAGGGCGACGGCGTCACGCGTATACTCGGTTGTTGAGATCGCAGCAGGAGGAAGTACCGTGTCAAGGGGCAAGGCCGGTTCGCGACCGTAGAGTAGATAAAATGGAGAAAATCCGGCGGTGTCGTGCCGGGAAGAATTATAAGCAAATGTGACGTAAGGAAAGGCAACGTCCCAATCGTGGTGGTCCCTCGAAACGTACCTGGACAGCATGTCGGTAAGAGTACAGTTTAACTGCTCTGTCAGGCCATTGGTTTGAGGATGGTATGAGGTAGTCAGCTTGTGTTGAATAGAGCAGGAACGCACAATGTCGGCGATAACTTTCGAGAGAAAGTTACGACCACGGTCAGTAAGCAGCTGTCGCGGGGCGCCATGCACCAAGATAATGTCACGCAAGAGAAAGTCCGCGACGTCAGTGGCGCAACTGGTAGGGAGAGCCCGCGTGATAGCTTATCGGGTGGCGTAATCAGTTGCGACAGCTACCCATTTGTTCCCAAAGGATGACGTGGGAAAGGGACCAAGGAGGTCTAATCCAACACGACAGAACAGTTCCACAGGGACGGTGATCGGCTGGAGATGACCGGAGGGTAGCACCTGAGGTGTTTTCCGATGCTGGCAGGGATCACAGGCAGCAACATAGCGTCGTCGGAGCAAGCGAGACCAGGCCAATAGAAGCGGCGGCGGACGCGGTCATACGTGCGGGTTACCCTAAGATGTCCTGCAGTGGGTGCGTCATGCATCTCAAAGAGCACAGTCTGTCGTAGATGTTTTGGCACGACAAGAAGATCAGGGCCATCAGGGAGGAAGTTCCTTTGGTACAGAATGCCGCCCTGGAGGACATATCGGCGAACGGATGCGTCGGTAGGTGTAGAGCGCAGACGCTCGATGAGCAATTGCAGCGATAGGTCTCGGTACTGCTCATCGGCGATGTTAGCGAAGGCAGACACAGAGAAAATGCTGTCGGCGGTACTACTGTCGGTGTCGTCAGGCTCATCTACCGGGTAGCGAGACAGGCAGTCAGCGTCCTTGTGTAGTCGGCCAGATTTGTAGGTGACAGAGAACGAATATTCTTGATGGTGTAAGGCCCAGTGACCAAGTCTCCCTGTAGGGTCTTTCAATGAGTATAACCAGCAAAGCGCGTGATGGTCTGTGACAACGGAAAAGGGTCGGCCATATAAGTATGGGCGGAACTTCACAACCGCCCAAACTAGGGCCAGACACTCATGCTCAGTGATGGAATAGTTGCGCTCCGCGGGCAAGAGGAGCCTGCTGGCGTAAGCGATAACACGGTCGTGGCCACTCTGGCGTTGTGCCAGCACTGCGCCAATTCCGTAACTGCTGGCATCAGTACGGACTTCGGTAGGTGCAGAAGGATCGAAATGGGCCAGAACGGGAGGTGTTGTGAGAAGGTCGATTAGAAGCAAGAATGCAGAGGCCTCGTTATCGCCCCACTGGAAAGGGGCGTCTTTTTTCAAAAGCTCGGTTAGTGGTCGAGATGGCCGCGAAATTTTTCACGAAACAGCAGAAGTACGAGCAAAAGCCGATGAAGCTGCGCACATCCTTGACACAGTTTGGAACAGGGAAGTGCATAACAGCATGAATCTTGCCTGGGTCCGGTTGCACTCCGTTCGCATCAACGAGATGTCCAAGGACGGTAATATGGCGGCAGCCGAATTGGCACTTCGATGCATTGAGCTGCAGACCGGCTCGCCGAAAAACGTCCAGGACTGCTGAGAGGCGCTTGAGGTGCGTAGCGAATGTTGGGGAGAATACTATAACGTCGTCCAAGTAGCACAGGCACGTGGACCATTTGAAACCGTGAAGAAAGGAGTCCATCATGCGTTCAAAAGTGGCAGGAGCGTTACATAGACCGAACGGCATCACTTTGAATTGATAAAGACCGTCGGGTGTTGCAAAGGCAGTCTTCTCGCGGTTGAGATCGTCCACGGCAACCTGCCAATAGCCGGAGCGAAGGTCAATAGAGGAGAAACAGCGAGCACCGTGAAGGCAGTCAAGGGCATCATCAATACGAGGTAGGGGATACACGTCCTTTTTGGTAACCCTGTTAAGGTGCCGATAATCCATGCAAAAGCGCCATGAGCCATCCTTCTTTTTTACCAGCACAACAGGTGATGCCCATGGACTACAGACGGTTCAATAATGTTCTTCACAAGCATATTGCGAACTTCGGTGTGAATAACTTGACGCTCAGCCGGTGATACTCGATACGGGCGGCGATGAATAGGAGGGGCATCGTCGGTATTAATGCGATGTTTGACAGCTGTTGTTTGGGCCAAAGGACGATCGTTAAAGTAAAGAATATCTTGGTAGGAAATCAGAACGCGGCAGAGCGCACGAGCATGCTTGGAAGGCATGCCGGGTGCAATCATTTTCTGTAAGTCGGCGATGGTACAAGTTGCCGACTGCGACGGTAGAGGAGGATCGGTTGAATTGTCGTCTACTGAAATTGATGCTACAGAGTGATCCTCGAATGAGCAAAGTTGGGCCAGAGACATCCCGCGTGGCAGCACTTGTGTCGTCAAGCCAAAATTGACCACTGGCAGGCAGACGCAATTCGCCGTAATAGATAAAACTGTGTGAGGTACTGTGATCCCGTGTGTAAGGAGGACGTCTTGCATAGGAGCCGCGATGTAGTGACCGTCGGGGACTGGTGGGGATGACACGAAGTCAACGTAAGTCAGTGCCGAAGGTGGCAAGCGAACGAAGTCGACGGAACTGAGGCGAGTAGGGTGTTGTTCAGTGGGATCCAGAACAGGCAGGTCGAGGCAGAGAGTACTGGCGGAGCAATCGATGAGAGCAGAATGTGCAGAGAGGAAGTCTAAGCCGAGGATGACGTCGTGGGGACAGTGAGCGATGACTGTGAATAGCACGATTGTTGAGCGATCGGCGAAGGAGACGCGGGCGGTACACATACCAATTACGGGGGCTGTTCCGCCATCGGCGACACGGACAACAGGCGTCGTGGCGGGCGTGATAATTTTCTTGAGCCGGTTACGAAGGTCAGCGCTCATTACGGACAAATGCACCCCAGTGTCTATGAGTGCAGACACAGAAACACCGTCGACTTGCACGTCAAGAAGGCTCAGATGAGTGGGCAACGTCAGTAGAGGATTTGGCGGCGTAGGGAGCAATGCAGCGTCACCTCGAGGCGCTGCATCGTCTAGTTTTCCGGCTGGGAGCGGCGTCCGAAGGGAGTCGGCGAATAGGAGCGACGGGGCTGGGGAGAGCGAGATTGTTGTTGGGGCGAAGGCGAACGAGAATAGGAGCGGTTCGGTGTAGGAGAATCAGCGGCGGCGTTATAGGGACAAGAAGGGCCACCTGGGGGGCGAGAGTAGGCGGTATAAGTAGACCGGGTCGGGGAACTCCAGCGACTGCGACAGTGCCGAGAAATATGCCCGATTTGATGGCAGTGGAAACAAATGGGCTTGTCGTCAGCAGTGCGCCATTCAGATGGGTTGCGGAAACGTGGTGGGTAAGAAGATGCGGGACGGGGCGGAATCGAAGAAGCCGGGCGGGTATCAGGACGATGGGCTGAGCAGATGGTGTGAAGACCCATGTTTTCGAACTCTTGGCGGACAACTGCCTGGATCAGTGAGACCGTGACTGCAAATGTGTTGGTGGGACTGGAGTCGAAGGCAGCCGGATAGGCGGCCTCAATCTCGCGCCGGACGATCCCGGTAACATCGACAGTGTTGTTGGGACGAGGAGTGTCGCCACAGGAAGATGTCGCTGGGGTGTTGGGCAGACGGGCAGAATGCTGGTCAATACGTCGGCTTTTAGCGAGTTCCAGGCGGCGGCACTCTTTTATAACAGCATCCACCGTCGCTACGCTGTTGCAAACGAGCAAGTTGAAGGCGTCATCGGCAATGCCTTTGAGGATGCGGGCAACCTTGTCGGACTCAGTCATGTGGGTGTCAACTTTGCGGCACAGAGCCAAAACGTCCTGAATGTATGTGACATAGGGCTCTGTTGACGTCTGCACACGGCCGGAAAGCGCCTTCTGCGCGGCAAGTTGGTGACCGTAGGGGTTGCCGAACAAGTCTCGAAGCTGTGTCTTAAGTGAATCCCAACTAGCGAGCTCATCTTCGTGCGTGCGATACCAAACTCTAGGTGTGCCACCGAGGTATAAGACTACGTTGGCGAGCATAATAGTAGGGTCCCACCGGTTATTGCGGCTGACGTGTTCATACAGGCTGATCCAGTCATTGACGTCTTCCCCATCTTTGCCCGAGAATACGCCAGGATCCCGGGGAGCGGGGAGAGTGATGTAGGTCGTCGAGGTGGCAGCAGGTGACGGAGCCGGCGGAGTCGGGTTGTCGTCGCCGGGAGCCATGAAGGAAGGCTCGACGTACCGTCCACTGTGAAGCTCTGTGACGAGGTACAGGGAACGTCCACCTCCACCAGATATGTTACGTAGGAAGACACAGACAAAAAGCTATGTACAAGTATATTTACAAGAAAATACGCTGCGCTTGGCCAAGAGGCAACAGCCCGCGCTAGCTTCTAATCATCGTCGTCGTCTTCTTACTGCTCGGCTCTTCGTCATTGGAAATACTATCCCGTAGCAATATTGTGCGCCGCAACTGACGGAAACAAGTCTGCTTGATAGCGGCGGTATGCACATGTCATCGTCAATAACACGTAAGGCTTGGCGATGGCTGTCTTCGAAGGATTCACATTTTCATCAAACAGGCGGCGTGCAGTGGCATGTGGACTTCCCTGGTAGCCAGCTGGACGATGAGGACAAGAACTATAAATGTGTCCTGGCTCTCCACAATTATAACACAGTGGTCACCGATCTTCAGTGCGCCATATATCGGTCTTGCATAGCTGGGGACACCTTACAAGTTCCCGTTGGGCCCAGGCTGCGACAGGAGGCTCAACGGTACTGCGACGGTACTGTGGTGCCGGTATGGAAAACAAGGGGCGACAAGCAGTGTCGGCATAGCTGTATGCGTTCGGCTGGTATGGCAGCTCGGAAGGCAATGGACGACGAACTGCATCGGCGTAGGTGTAGGCGTTAGGCTGGTATGACATCTTAAGACATGGCTTGGAAGGGTCAAACACCTGTAGGAGTTCCTGGCGCACAACTTCAGTGACGGAGGCAACCGTGAACTCCTGTGGCGGCGGTGCATGTGCTGATGGTGCGTGCCTCGCGTTCTACTTTGCAATTTCCTTGTGCACAATCTGTTGGATCAGTTAGCGTAAGCAGGTCTTAACGCCATGGCGAGTGCTGCGGCTCATTGTCAGTGCCCCAGCGACCAAGCGATCGTACTGTTGGTACCGTTGCTGCAGCGCCTGCTCAATTGCCGTGGCCTACTTAATGAGCTCGTCCATGGTTGTTGGCAAATTGCGCACAAGGCCAGCGAACAGCTGTTCTTTGACATCTCGCATGAGATGGCTCACCTTCTTTGCCTCGGACATGTTGGGATCTGCGCGGCGAATGCCATATCTTCTGCAAACATGGCGACACCTTCATTTGGCTGTTGGATACGTGACTCAAGCAGGCGTTGTGCATTTTCACGTCATTTGTCTTCCCAAATGCATTGAGTAACCAATGGGAAAACTCGTCCCACATCGTCAAACTTCCCTCGGAGTTTTGAAACCAAGTCCTTGCACTGCCTTCAAGGGTGAAATAGACGGTGAAAAGCTTCTGGTCGGGGCACCAGTGATTACATCTAGCTATCCGTTCATATTGCTCAAGCCAGTCTTTTGCATCTTCATGCATGTCACTGTGAAAAGGGTCGGGAACCCGAAGATTTGGGACCGTTACTTGTGTTGGGCTGCCTGATAGTGCCGTTTCTGGAGTTGGGGTGGCCATTGACAGAGCTGATCCTTGTAAGAGAACAAATTCTTGGCTCAAATGTAGCAGGCGGCTGTTCGTGCGGTGTACAGGTGTCTCGACGTGTGAGTGTCTTGTAGGGCTGGATGCAGGGCTGCTTGAAGGAGTACCGATCATGAGGCGATGGTACCCAGCACCTTCACCAGTGTCGCAGGTCATAAAGCACAGGGGCTTTATTGCGGCAAGTAGCAGTACCGCACTGTACTCGAGAAGGATGTGGGGGATGCAGGCCAGCACAAAAGAACGTCTCTTTTCTATTCTTTATCGTGCTCGTACTCTTGAGCTACCCGGTTGTAGTCTTTGTCGTCGTCAGGGTGTAGTTGGTCCAAATAGTGATGCAGCAATATCAACAATTACACAGTAACCAGCAGATTGTCTGCTAATAGCTATATATTTGCTAATCATCTCTAAAGGATAGATGCGCCGACAATTTTATTTCATTCATTCCAGCAGTTCATTTCAGTTGGACGTTAGCACTGTTTTTAGCTTTTGTGGTTCAAATTGCAGCACTTTGCTCACACACAACGTCCAAGGAGGTTGTCCGAAATGAGCTATGTGGTGTCAAATGTGCGCAAAATAATGAGACTGGTGCCGTTAAATAATGCTTATACCTGGCAGGATCAGTGGAAGATCCAAAGTTATTTGATTTTTCATATTAGCGGGGGTTATATTAATGTGCCTATAAAATGTGCCTGCACAGGGTAATTGGGGATCACTGCGAGAGGCATTCATCGAGCAGTTGACGAGCATTAAGATAATGGCAGCAAGAGATGTGAGAAGGCACCCTTCCAAAGTAGGGCAATACTCCAGATGATGCACGCCTAGTAAACTTGGAACAGCTTCATAGAGTGCAAATTTCAGGGACATTTGGACAAAACAGCTCATTTTCAACCTAGCCCTTTCCAGAAGTTGTACCCATTTGACCACACACATTTGCAACCAAAAGAGAATGGACAGCGCACGCTAAGACAAGTTTCTTAGCAGCAGTCTAGGCATACAGTCTGTAATTTGCTGTGCAAGCACTAAAGGGCACACGTCCCCATATGCCATTTAGACAGCAGGCCTCGGTTGCGAGTGTGCTTATTCCTGCATCAGCAGTTTATCAGCAAACAGAGGTAATCTCTCCCTTCAGAGCTTCACTGACAAGGATAATACAAACAGGACTAAGCAGGGGGGGGGCGCTGAGAAGGCGATGAATCAAGTGCTCTGTCTTCCTGTGCATTTAGTACTGGAGGTTCCATAATCTCAAATTTCTGATACGCTCGTTGAAGCAAAAGGCAGATGAAGCATTTGCTCCCCACTGCTTGCGCTTTTCATGATAGCGTTTTCCCAGTGTAGTTGACACCATCAGCCACGGGGGCGGAGTGGATGCGAAACGTGGCTATCTTTACTTCGTACCACCATGAAGGTGTCGTCCAGGCAACGTGAAATCGTATCTGTCGTCGCGTACTCTCTAATTCAACAAAAATTTTACTCATCTGAATTTGCTTTTTCTTATAGCTGATAATTCGGAAAATCTTGCAGGCCCTTCTGTGTAAGAAAAATCCCAAGGCATACAGTTTACGCTTGTTACGACGGACCCACGTACAACAGAGTTTCGAATATAACGGACCATATTTCAAACTTAGTTTGGTCTGCCCATTTTATTAATGCAACGAAGTTTGCTTTTAACAGACCGTGCTACAATGGACGATTGACTACAGCGGATGAAATTAGCGGCAATTTTTGTGAGATTCGGGCATATAAAATGGCGTTTTGCCATGTCTGCACGGGCTATCAACTGATTTGCGAGGGTCAGCTGATGATTGCGGCTCAATATCTTGCGCGCGAGGGAGGAAAGCAAGGTGGAAGTGTGCCGTCTGTCACAAGCGAGGTACGGGGAAAGAGTGGGGGGGTCTACTCCGGTGGCTGCTGTTAATGGCACGGCCGCGTGGGTGCCGTATCTTGAAAGCGATCTGCGATGTGGACAACATGCACCCAGTGCCGGTAGCTTCGCATGTGCTGTGCTTTCGACGTTTAGTTTGCGTTGAGGTGAGAGACAGCACGAAGGTAAATTCGCCCGCTACTGCTGCTGCGCTTATCTTGCCTAATTTGCTACCGCAATCGATGCTTTGCCTTTCGGGCAAAACTGCGACATTTTTGTTTGTTTTTTACTTCGGACGTTCATCACTCACTCTTTGCGATAAAGTTGTTAGACATCGCGACGAAAGTTTTGGAACTGAGGCGTCTCGGATATTACGGACTTCGTATAAAACGGACATTTTTTGTCCAATTATCAGGGTCCATTGCAACGAGAGTCGACTGTATAATGAAACAAATGGCCCATTTTGCCAACTTTGTTACACTGATGTTTAACCATATACAAAGCAATTATTTCATAGGAAGCCGTGCAGATCAACCACTGCACTTCAGAACGCTGTCTCTGTGACCACACCACTCGCATAGCTCCCACAGCATTGCCCGGCATGTGTGAAACTGAGTGCAGAATACAGGGACAAGCATGTTTTTTTTTTCTTTTTTTTTTACTCCTTGGGTGCAGTTCTGGGTCCCGTGCAATGTGACACTTTAGTCCATATGCACTAGCTTCATTTTCTAAGCTGTGTGTGGGGTAACGTTCACCGTGTACCTTGTTCTGCACGCTCCCAACCCTCACCTTGGCGGGCACTTCTTCCGCGCCGAGCAGCAGGTTATCCGAGAACTGCGACGAAGCCCTCAGGTTGCCAACCGATGTCGGTCTGGTTCCGGGCACAAAGCCCCTGGTGCGTGGTCGCAGTGTCGGCGGGGTCTCTGGATCTGTCTGAGTGCATGCCTGTGAACACATGACTAGCTCAGTTTGTGCTGTCCTGCCATCTGTTGATGACCAAGTGCCATCAGTTGGGCTGTATGGCAGAGCAGCATGCTAACAAATTCACAGTGTAAAAAGACGAATGCAGAGAAGGAGAGAGAGAAAATAGAGCAAGGATAGGAAAAGGCAGAGAGGCCAATAAGACAGGTATTTGGTTTGCTACCCTACAACAGAATAATGCAAAGGGAGAAATAGAAAAAAGAGCACGGAGGAGGGTGCGCAGGACTGCAAATGGCCATTCATGCCGGTGCACTTCAAAGGCTATACTAGTGCACAAATAACCTTATGCACCAGCAACAGACATGGTCATAATAGTTGGATGAAAGACACGAAAAGTACCGACTCCTAATTGGGGTGCGAATAACTCGTACTCCTTCCTGCATCCGCTTTTTAAGCCTCCTATTGTAACCACAGTTGATTCAGTACCACTCGGGAGCTCCTGTGCCCTCTGCCATGTGGTGTACGCTGGCTTGTGTGTGTGCCCAAATCAATATACCTGGGATTGTGCAACATACACAACCAGCACTGCTTTAGTAGCCATCAAAAACACAGGTGAAGAGAGACGGAAGCAGGCAAAGTAAATCTTTGGGCAGTGCTCCTAAAGGTACTTGTTGCATTGCCAGAGACCGAGCAGATGCCAATTGCACTCAACCCGTGCTGCGCAGGAACTTCCCTTATTCCAATGTATCGTATGTACATATAGTACAGTTAGAATTAGTGCCACCTCTTGGTAAATGTTTGAGGTGGATTATGGCGAGGGCACCTAGTGTTAGTATGGGTTACTACAGTCTAGCCCATATCACAAACATGTGCATTGCTTTCTTATAAAGGTTAGCCTTTTAGCATCATCTTCATCACCGTATGTCCTCGTGCGTCATATTCACCAGCACTGTGCATGTGCACGTGGCTTGAGGCAGGGAGCGTGCTTTCGTTCTCGATCAGGCTGGCTGCCACAGCCGCCTTACTCGCCACTTTGCCTTCGCTCTTCCTTTAATAAATGTGGGGACGACGGCACAGCTTGTCAGCTGCCGTCATGTCATCCTTGCAGTTTACGTCCTCACATAAGCTAAGCACCAGCGCAGTCTCTCTCTCACACCGCTATTCTGTTCGCACTCACATTTTGCCGTCCATGACACAAACCGAATTGCATAACAGTCTACTTGGGGGATCTGAAATGCTTCGAAGGCCATAACTTGAAAGACAACATAGTGTCGGATGTGGCTGCAATGCCTCCCGTGCAAGTTCGTGTCTCGTGGCATATACTGCACAGGACTGTGACCATTATTTATGCCACAAATTGGATTAAATGCATGGCCCACAGTATATGTAGACGCAGCTATGGAAAGCACGCTTCTAGAGTGCTGCTTGTGCACTGTGGTCCAATTTTCGCTGAGCAACACAACAAAATATCTTAGTCATTCTTTGTCAAGAGCTTAAAGGCCAATTGCAACAAAATTTCACTTTAGCCAAATACGTTATAATGAGTACCATGTGCCACTGAATGAATCTTGGCAAAGCCCCGCAGTGCTCATAATTATATATATTGTCTATATATACATATAGAGAGAGATATGTCTATATATAATATAGAGAGAGTACCCTTTAATCAAAGGCAGAGATTTTAGCCGGCATACAGACATCACTGACATGCTGCTCTGCATGGGCAAGGGAATTGGGGAAAGAAAAGGAGGAGAGAGGGCAAAAAAAAAAAAAAGTAAAAGAAAATGGGCACTGAGTTTTCCGACTCGTGGGCAACGGCGTGCTACGGTAAAGTCCTTCAGTGTATGCACTGTCCCACAATGAGGTGACAGAATTAGCTGCGTGAAAGGTACATAAGGGTGACAGAGTAGAACTAAAGTTTGTCAAGTTGACCAATGTTTTATAAGCATGTGAATAAAAAGTTCATCACACGCCTCTGTCGTGTGAGGCAGGTTAAAGGGCCTAAGATACAGTCAAACGACAAAGGTCTCTGCGTAAGCGGATGCATGCAATGTTCATAGATTGCAAGCTCGTCGGCACACGCTCGACACTCAAACAGGATATGCTACACGGTTTCCTTTTAGCCACAGTTGTTGCAGTGTCGACTTGTGACTTGACCGAAGCGGTACCGTAACCCATTTCCATAGGCGGTGTTCAGGCAAACACTATGATATAGAGTTTCCAAATGGCAAGGAATGTTGGATGGGAGTCTGGATCTGAGATTTGGGTCGATTGAGTAAAGGAAAGGGTAATGCTGGGTTGGCAAGCTCCACAGCTGGTCCTTTTCTTTGGAAGGAAATCTTTTAGCTAGTCGGGAAGCTTAAGATCTAGTGAAATAAACCCGCTTATAGTTTTGGTGTTGAAGACCTTTGCGTGCCGCTTCACCTGCTTTTTCGTTGGCCGGAATACCTCAATGATCAGGTGTCCATTGAAATTTGATACAGTGGCCTGATGCAATGGCCAAGGGATGTAAGTACGCAATGTCGAAAGAAACAGGCTGATGATTGTTTTTTTTTTTTTAACAGACTGCACGATGTTTGTAGTGCTCCCTTAGAGTCAGTGAAAATCGCCCATTGATCAAGCGCTTGGCACAGTATATAGAGGACAGCTTCTTTGATACCGTGAAGCTTTGCTGTCGTTGAGGATGTCCTCCGTAGCAGCCGCTAAGAAAGCATTTGTCCTGTTGAGGGCACGTAAAGACCACGGGAGGAAGTCTCCCGAATGGTTGAGGCATCAGTGTTCAAACACACACACACACACACACACACACACACACACACACACACACACACACACACACACACACACACACACACACACACACACATACATGTATGTATACACATATAGTCTTCTTATTAGAAGCCTTCAAAGAACACCTAAGCAGACAATGGGTGCACCTAGGGGTTGCTGCCAATATTACACAAGTCCTAGCATGCCATCTTTGAGACTTTTCAGCGAATCACAGGCACTGGCCTCGCACCACCGTGCCTGGAAAATGACAGAGACCAATCAGAGTTCGTAGTTATCCGAACGTCTCGACAGCGCTTCGAAGCAGCTGCAGTATTTATGCTAGGCAGCAGACGCAGGTACATGCGATTGCGCACAGCTGTACTGGACTATGCACTCACGCTCAGTCTGACCGTGTTGCGTTGTGCAAGGCTTTGTGCTGCACAGGCTTGACTGACGGACAGTAGCCAAATACAGATTGCGTATTTTGAAGCACTGTCAATAGCAAATGTGTGGTATGGACTTATTTAGGAGGTCATGCCGAGGATCTGCATGTTAGGTCATACGTCACTTTCGGCAAGCGGTAAGGACTGTGTGGTTTCAGCTTCAGTGTCAAAAATGGCTACTTTTGCTGGCATTTTCGGGACACTTCCGCTCGTATATTAAACATAAAATCTTGCAAAGAGGCTCTTCTATACCTACATTATCTTAAACTACATTTCTTACTCTGCCCAAATTTCATTGAAGTTGGCCTTTAAAGCCGGGTGCACATTCACTTGCTAGCTGTGTTTAATGTCCATAAGGACATAAACATGACAAACAGGCACAATAAAATGGCAGCAATAATAAAGACACTCAAGGCAATCTTTTTCACTAGTGGCTCTGGCAGCTTTGGTTTGTTGGCGCACGTCTCCTTTTCGAGCCTGGCCACGGCTGTGCATCGCTGTCAGCGTGGCAAAGCATATATACACAGACTTAGCCCCGTGTCTTGGAGGTAATTTGCTGCATGCATGCCAAGGGTGGGCATGCCAAGATGGCGTGGCATCGTGCGCACTGTCTTTATGCATATTTACTACCGGAGACTGCGTAATCTCAAGTTTCGGACATGCACTGAAGTGAAAGGCAGAAAAAAAAATTAGCTTCTCACTGCTGCGCTTTTCATGACGGCGTTGTCCCACTATTGGAACCACTATCACCACTATCAGTCGCAGGAACAGAGTGGATGCGAAAGCGTGGCTGGCTTTGCTTCGAACTGTGATGGGAGGATACCGTCTACACGGCACAAAACTGTACCTTTCATTGCCAACTAAAATTCAACAAAATTGATTTTTTTTAATGATAATTAGGACAATTTTGCAGCCGCTTCTGTGTAAGCAAAATTGATTGGCGACTGTACTTATTAGCGTGAAAGGTGGAATTCTAATATATAAAGAAATTTGAGATAAAGCGAATCGATGATTTTATTGGCTTCATCATATCGAGGTTTAATTGCAGCTGCAACTAACAAAAAACGAGCCCCTCAGTTCACGTTCTCATTCATTATCAGTACAAATATCAGCTAAAGTATTTACGAGTTAAGTTATTACAAAAATGCGAGACTTACAAATTTACACGACAAAAATCAAGATAATTCCACCACTGCACCCTCCATTACGAACTACAATTGAGGAAAACAGACAGTGGAGTTTATGATTCAGGGACACTGCAAACAATAAGGCAGACCTCATAGGAGGGCTTGTCCACAGGCCTTGACGAGAATGTGGGCACCTTGGGCAAGTCCGTACTGCAAGGCAGAAAAAAAATTAGATCGCACTCTCGCAGCGCAATTCCACATTATACAGTCAAACCCGCTTTGAACCGAGAGGCTTACGGGATAAAAATAGCAGCTAATTCCGTGTGCCCAAATTCGCCCTCAACAAACTTTTGCGATGTGGTCGTTATATATGAATTTGTTCTCCAGTCAAGGAAAGAAGCAAGGAAGGATTTCTTCACTGCAAAAGGGAATCAATAAGCCTATCCACCTGACACACACCAGCACATGTGGGAAAACTACAGTTAAACCTCAATATAACGAAATTCTTGAGCGTTTAACTTTTCATAACCTCTTGCCCATAAAACACCATGTATTTAGAATTTCAATATAACTTAGTGTGTTTGTATGCGATTTCAATGTAACGAAATTTCACTGCCGCCGCAAAGGAATGAGGAGACAATAAATGGAGACTTCTGTGGATGCAGATGGTCATATGGTTGAATTTCAAGTGGCTGCTTGCAAACGCACCTCTGAAATTGTGTGCCACGTGACAAGAGCGACTGCCGAAGTGGAGCCACATCATGTTTCGTGTAAAGTCCAAGTGCGATAAGATCCTTTCATGCTCCACACACTGTATGCTTTAGGTGAGAGTGAAAGTGTGTGAGGGTGAGACAAGATGGTGGCTTCATGAATGCCGCCTTCCGCAGCGAGCAAAGAGAAAGAGAGGGGTGGAGCTCGTTTGCAGTAATTGATAAAGCACACTTAAGGGGGCGGGGACTAAGTTCTCGCACATATTAATTTCTTGCAGGGCGTTTCGGCCCTGGCTGTGCATGGCTTAAGCGCGGATGCCCGCATACGCAGCCGTGCACCCTGCTTTAGAGGTAATCTGCTGCGTGTCCGAAGAGTGGGCGTGCCGAGACGGCGTGGCATCATGTAAGCTATCTTCGCATGCATTTAACATGGGAGATTGCGTAATATCTAGTTTCGGTGACCCGTTCCAATGAGAGGCAGACAAAGCATTCGCTCCCCACTGCCGGTGCTTTTCGCGACAGCGTCGTCCCAGTGCGGGCAACGCCACCAGCCACAGAGGCAGAGTGCACAAGAAAGCGTGGCCGGCTTCGCTAAATTCGTACCACCGAAAAGATATTGTCGACGTGCATGGCTTGACACCGTACCATTCGTCGCCGACTCCCAAATTTATCAAAATGAATTGTTTTCTCGTTCAAATTTGCTTTTTTACGATTGCCCGATAATTCGGAAAATTCTGCGGCCCCTTTCCATGCAAGAAAAATTGATTGGTGACTGTACTTATTAGCGTAAAAGATCAAATTTCAATGCAATGAAATTTCCAATTCTACCGACTTCGTTATATTAAGGCTTAACCGTAGTTGCACACGTGCAAGTGACCCAACGGCACCTCAATTCAATACGCTTACGATACACTTCTGGCAAGAGTCTGAGCCTTCATCTTGGTAGACAGGCACAGCACAAGATGACACACAAGAGTGCACAACAACAATCTTGCCCTGTCACATGTGCTGTCCACTAGTTCTTATGTGTTGTCTTATTGTGTGCCATTTCCACCATGATGAACCTGTACCAACTAAGCCAGTAACAAGTCCTATACAGAGGATTCGCTCGTGAATGCTCGAAATAAATGCATAAAGAAATAATAAATAATAAATCTCACGAATGCTGCATTTCCAGTATGCAGTAGCTCTGTGATGGTGTCAGCAGATTGCCAGAGTCGATGTATCTACTGTCCAGTTCGTTATGAAGAACTAATATTACATTACAGCCGGCTTCCGTTAATTCGATCCCGATGGGACCGACAAAACTGGTCGAATTAAGCGGCAGGTCAAATTAACCAAAAGGCAAAAAGAAAAAAGAAGAAGCCGTTAACTCAGCAGTATTTCCCTTTCAAATTACCGTATTTACCCGAATGTAACGCGACCCCAAATGTAACGCGAGGGTCGACATTGCGAGGGCGAAACCAGGAAAAAAAAGAACACGATTGTAACGCGAGGGTTGACTTTGCGAACGCACAAGATCAAAGAAGCAAAAACGTGAATGTAACGCAATAAACCGAAGCTATAGAACATGAATGTAACGCAGGAAACAAACTATAGGAAAAGTCGAGAGCAGCTTTATTGAAGTACCTGCAAACTATGCCTAATCTTCATCCTCACTGATGTCGCCGTCGTACTCACAGCTGAACTCCACTTTGTCACTAGTTG
This sequence comes from Dermacentor variabilis, assembly GCF_050947875.1. Classification (NCBI taxonomy): domain Eukaryota; kingdom Metazoa; phylum Arthropoda; class Arachnida; order Ixodida; family Ixodidae; genus Dermacentor; species Dermacentor variabilis. The sequence continues at coordinate 142,058,803 of NC_134575.1, read as the reverse complement.
TTTCCCACAGCAGATTGTCCTTACTTCCGTCGAGGGCATTTAAAATAGAACTCTTCTTAAAAGCGCGGTAGACTGTTTCATGAGACAGCCCGTACCAAGCAGGTGAAACCCACTGGGCAACAGCAGATGCACTCGGGCGTTTCAGTCTCCCTGCAGGTGTTGAGGTAGATCCACATTCAATCCAGTCCCCATACAGCTGCCGCAAGCGATCCTTAAATGGCTTGTTCAAGCAAACATCCAAGGGCTGAAGAATGGACATCATTCCAGCCGGTATAACAACCAAATGCGTTTGGTCACGCTGCAGCTTTTCTTTCACGCCGGGTGTGGGCTAGGTGACCTCGAAAAGAATCCAGCGCCAATATTGATTCTGGATGCAGCAATGCACCTGTCCTTCGGTCCCAAATGCTGGAAATCCGATCTACGACGAGTTCCGAGTCCATCCAGCCTTTTTCATGGCAGCGTACGACAACATTGTTCAGAAATGTTTCTTTTGGGATAGTCTTCCGGCGAGAAATTATGAAGGGAGGGAGCTTGCGACCATCAGCCAAACATGCGAGCATAACTGTTATCCTATTCTTTTCGTTTCCAGTGCTTCTAATTCGAAGTTCGTGTTCACCAGACTTGTGCACTGTCCTAACCATCGGCATATCAAGGTACACGGGGGTTTGGTCCGTATTCTCGATGCGTCCAAGTGGCATGTTGGTAGAACAGCGGAGATCAATGACATACTGCTGAAACGCGAGAAGTGTCGACTCGAAGTCCTCAGGTAGTTTTTGACAAATTGAGGTAGTGCGTCAAAGGGAAAAACTGGCCCTTCACATGAACGTCTGTATCCAGCTGCGTGATGCCTTGAATTGGTTTGGCGCCAAACCCGCGTCTTGTGCAAGTTCATGTGCTTTGCACTGAAACATTTCAATGCTTACACTAAGAAGCCGGGAGCGTTGTTCACCAACGAAGTCCGTAAGACGACGCTCCAAATCCAGGAACTGGCCTTTTTTGGGCCCACAGAAACCTTATGTATGACTGTTGCAATTGAACAACTCCTGGCGATGCTTCCTCCACCCCATCATGGTCGATTCGTTGATGTCCAGGCTTTTTGTGGCCGCTTAGTTACCAACTTTTTCGGCGAGTAGAATAGCATTGCGTTTGAAGCCAGCAGTATACTGAGTGCGAGAGCACGCCATTTTGGATGTAGGCACATTAAGCAGGCAGGAACAGACCAACATGCCGAAGCGCTGAACAGACAATGCGGCTATGCACTGCCTGAGGAGTCGGTGGCGTAGGTCCTGTGGTACTATCGTGGAAACAAGTGCCCAGGACCCGCTGCCAGTGGCCCAAATGAATCGCTACGTCACTAGAATCACCTAGTGGTGAGAAAAAGGCCCATCCATTTCGCGCACCAATCATTCGACACTCACGCAGGCGTTTGGTCCCTCCAAGGTGACTCGTCCCTGGCGCGCTCTCGTTGGTGTCGTTTGCTCTGCCTTTTTCGCGACTCACCCTGGCCCTGATTCACGTATTGGTTGACCGCTGAATTTGGAGCGCGCGATTTTGAAGGAGCAGGTCAATCGACATACATGTAAATGCGGCACATTAAGCGAGCTTAATAATGAGTGTTTGGTGCCATTCTTAGCATTTTTATACCTGGTATTCGAACGCGGGATTGACTTTTCACTTTTATTTTTGGTAAAAAAACTCGTATTACGTTCAAGTAAATATGGTAGTTACGCCGCAGTAGAGCCATGAATGAAGCATACCAAGTGGGAAAGTTGCCACTGTTACGGGACATAGCATGTGTTCCTCAATTTAGAGACGCACATGCACCATCCCAGGTTACAGTACAAGTACAAGATGCCTAATAAGTTTGCTGGCATGCCTTCAGAGCTTTAGACAGACCTCCATTCTTTTGTTGGCTTTAAGTATCCCCTTGCCTTTCAATATTTTACATCTTACCACCTCCTTTTCCCTAACTTTCCAGAAACATGGATGGCCTTTCTCCACTTCTCGATGCACTGCACCTGCGTATAATTAAGGAACGCATACTATGTCTTGCAACAGTGGCCCTTTTCTATTCTTGATATGCTTCACCGCATAACATGCTGTATTGAGGCAAAGCTGACCAGTTAATTAGAATGATCTTCCACAGACTGATTTTAAGATGGAAATAACGGAAGCTTGGGTCTGTAGAAATGCATGAGCAGCAGCCGGAATCTACGGTCAAGATCGAATTAACCGTAAAAATCAAATCTGCCGGAGTCGAATTAATGGAAATCTACCGTAGTACTGTCGGTCAGTAAGTTTTGCGCTTTCGATATAAAGGATAATTTGCTTTAACTAGGTTCATTATATTCGGGTTAGACTAAGACATTTGGTCACGGATGTAACTGCGTTCCAGAGCAAGCAAGTGCAATAAGTTTTGCCACAATACATCAGTGTTATGCAGCAAATAATAAGGATGCTGCAAACGCAGTTATATCGATCCACATGTTTTACCAAGGTTCAACTGTAAATAATTCTAAGCTGGAGAGCATCATTCAAGCCAGAGCCTTTTTTTCTCTCTCACGCAAAGTCCATTGGGTCCAGGCTGGAGGAGAGCGATATCTGGTCAAACTTGCTGCCCAGCAAGTCCGCCTGAGCCGACGCCGCAGTGGCAGTAAAGCCTCCCCGCGGTGGCTGCGACCGACTGGGCCGCCGGGGTGGAGTGCGGTGCAGGGGGGCCGCTCTCTCCTCATCCGCAAGGGAGATCAGCTCCTCCACAGTGTCCGACACGTCATCTGCAACGGTGGAGGGCGCACGCAGCCTGCAAGCAATGCACACACTGTTAACACATCGTGTTATGTGCAGTGCTGCACCGCACTGTACTGTGAAGTTGCTGCAACATTGCTTTCTGCAGCGATTATTAAACAGTACTTTGTTTCGCTATGTTTGCAAAGTCACGCTGCCATTTACAACTGTACCCACCATCCACAAGACCCCGAAGAGAGCTTACATTATGATAAGTAAGATTATTTCAGTGGAATATTGTTAGTTCTAACTGTGAGAATTCTGAAGTTTGGTTAAAATAAAGTGAGGTTCCAACTAACAGCAGCTCTTTCAAAGTCTTTGACACAGTTTGTGGGTTAATTACCGCATAACAATCCTGTCAGATGTGCTTGAACACACACAGGCAGAGGCTGCTACAATAAGACACATGATGGCCTTAGCACATTGTGGAAAATTCACCCTTAAAAAATTTGATGTTTAGCAAGGAAAAAAAATTTGTACTGATTGACAATAATTTGTGCGAAACAGGCACTAGCACTGGAAGGCCAAATGTGATAATAATAGCGCACCATGTACAGGGCTGTCCAGTGTCGGCGTAAAAATGTGTAACATGCCGCTTGTGCTGAGCAATTTGCGAGTCATAAGCACTGCGTAGCACAGACTCGGTGCACTGTGAAAGCACGAACAGCAGCACAAGTGGAGCTTGCGCCAAGTATGCTAGGGTCCAGTACTTTGCAATTTGTGAAATCCTCAGTCATCGTCATTGAGATTTTCATTTTCTGGCACCCATTCTGTAATTTGACACAAAGGATAAAAAGGGAGTACTGAGGCAAAGCCACCACTCTGAATGCTTGTCCCACGACATTCTTGTCACGTGCTTTTATGTTGTTCCCACTGTTGTTCAACAACATATTCTACCGAAGCCATTTGGCGGGCCTTCTCTTCTAGCTGCGCATTCACCTTATCGTGGTCGGCCGGTGAACTAAGGTGGCATGCTCCACTTCGACGGTCGACGCCTGGCGCGACGGAAGTGGCTTGCCAGGCGTCGACTTGATCCGGCATGTGTCGCCTACCTGCTCCAACCGCCCGACGGCAAAGCCCATGTTGCCTTGGCCCTGCATAACACATGCCATGCCAAAGCAAACACCGAGTTTACTAACACGCATACTTCCAATGGACCAAGCAGCAAATTAAAGAGATTGTGCATCGAAAGCTTCCGGGCACTGATCGTACATTGTGCATTGTGACTGGATGAACGCACCATGCTGCAGAAATACAAGCAAATTGTCTCTAATGCCCAACAATCAGATTCCGGGGAATTCGAGCTTTTGTCTCTCCCAGCACTGCATCCGGTCACTTACTTTGTTTTTCCCCATAATGTACATGTTTGAGATTCTACGAGAAGGAGAATGTGTTCCACAGCTACAAAATATCCATCCGTTCACTTTGAAGATTCAAGTTGAAGTATTAAAGACGAAAATTTCAGTTATGACCGCATTTATTTTTGTAAAGTGGTTATCAGTAGCAATTTTGCACGATCTCTGAACCTGAACTGCAAAATATCCATCCGTTCACTTTGAAAAGATTCAAGTTGAAGTATTAAAGGCGAAAATTTCAATTATGACCGCATTTATTTTTGTAACGTGGTTATCAGTAGCAATTTTGCACGACCTCTGAACCTGAACTGCAATATATCCATCCGTTCACTTTGAAAAGATTCAAGTTGAAGAATTAAAGACGAAAATTTCAGTTATGACCGCATTTATTTGTGTAACTTGGTTATCAGTAGCAATTTTGCACTACCTCTGAATGTACTGCTGAATACCGTGCGTCAAAAACCCAAACTTTCAGTTTGAGTTGTGTCATTTTTTTCATACCTACATAAACACTTTCTTTTTCAGTGATATGTTTTAGTACACTCTTAAAAACATGTAATCTTTACCTTGCTGATATATTTGGACAGATTATAAAGAAAAAAGCAAGCTTGAACTTGTAATACCTTTGACTTTACATCGCCACGGATATCAAATCAGCATGTGGCTCGACGCAAGTAACGCAAATGCAGGGTAAAGGGTAATTACTGTGCGAAAGCGACATGAAGCGTGCTTCATTGGTGTGTCTTTTCAACTTATGTTTGGTTGACCATGGCCCAAATACGTATATACTAGGCGGTTGCGTACTGAAATTTAGAGCTGTGCTTCCGACTACTATTCATGCTACGCTTGCTTGCCTTGCAGAGCGCTTATAGAAATGTCCCGAGGGCAACGTTTTGGTCGTTCACTTTCAGACATGTTTGCATTGCTTGGTTTCTAGCACACGTCCTCAAGTGTCAGAGATATTTCTTTTTTGCAATGGTTATCTCGAAACTCTCTAGCGGCATTATGTTTTTGGCACTTTCGTGGTGCGAGAAGCTGCCTGAGCAATTTACCTATCAAGATGAGCAGTCCATCTCGAGATTCTGCTTGTGTGGATTTTCTTTTAGTAAATATATTTAAAGGCAGCTAGAAAGTACTTGCTTTCTATCTTGAATCTCCTGGCCCCAAAAGCAGGTTCTGGCATGCATAGGTCAGCATTGTGGGAGAATACTCACTCACTCGCCATAATTTTTCCAGGCCCTGCACTCACTAGCGTTCACACTCCCCTCCGCTCACGCCTTTCAAATGAGTGCGAGCGAATGCGATGAGTGTGCTGCCCTCTGCCGCGCGCAATTCAGACTGAAGCTTCCAGTTTAGCCCCTACTACATCTGTAGTGCGAGAAGGCACTGTCTTCGGGCCAGTTTTATTTTTAATATACATAAACGATTTGTCTTCCCAATTACATGGTAACATCCATCTATTCACTAATGATTATTTTTCGTACCGTGAAATTAATTCCAGCGATGATTACCGTATACAAAATTCTACATTTCTTGGTGTCAGGAGTGGCAGATGACTCTAGATGCCCAAAGTAATGCTAACAGTAAGTAAAAAGAAAGATTTCTGATTTTACTTACGTTATTAATGACACACCTCTCACTTGTGTATTTCAGGGCAAATATTTAGGTGTCACTTTAACATGCACTCTGCGATGGGAAACCCATGTTAACAACATAACCTCAAGTGGAAATCAATGTATATGCTGAGCACCAAAGCGACTCATCTTTCTGAGAAGATGCCGTCGTCTTGCGCCAGGAGATAATCTGCTCGTCTACAAAATGCTTGTTTGACCAGTGCTGGAGTATGCATGTGTTGTTTGATTTACGTATACAAATTAACTCATAAGAGGGGATGCAGAGGAAGGCAATGAGGTTCATTTATATTAAATACAAGTTAATGGATTCATCGACTGAATTATTAAAAAGAGCCGATTTAATAACACTGCAAAGTAGAGTAAAACTAGCATGACTAAAGTTCTTGTTTCAATTTATGCATGGTGACAAAACCATTGACACCTCCGTATGAAGTTGTTCTATGTCAACACACCACAAGCACTCTAGAACACCTAATGAATACACCTTTAACTCAAATTGCTTTAAATATTCATGTTTCCTTAAAACAATTAGAGGATGGAATGAACTTAGTCCTTCGATTACTAATGCTTTATATTTAAATAATTCCATGACTTCAAGCAGCCACCAACTTCAACCGCGTTCGCTCGGAGCATTGCCCCTCGTTGTTCACTGAGGAGGGAACAGCACGTAGACATAAAACACACTGATTTATTACACTGCTATGGGCGAGCGAACATTAAGCAGCAGAGCACCGTAGTGTATGCCAGCAACAACAAAAGTCAGAAGCATTCTTATCTACAGAGCAGTGCGTTCTTTTTTATATCCCTTACGGGGAGCTGTCTTCTCAGCACTGAAATCTGGAACAAACAATTCCAATGCGTCTTCATGCTTTGAAGGGCGCATTGGCATTATTTGTGTAGTCGCGCGTGGCATGCCCTCCATTTGGTGTATTTGAATGAAAAAAAAAAGCTATTGAGCGCCGTAGCACACGTGCATAAAAAATGTGCCGCGGGCACAGGCAAAAGCAAAAGCAAAAGCAAAAGCAAAAGAGAACACTGTGCACATGACATGGGGGATGAGGTGGGGGAAACGGGTAGTGAGCTGGACAAGTCGCCATAATAATTTTTAAAAAGCTGCTTTGGAGAGAAGGTGCCACACGGCTGCTGTTCCTGTTGCCCTGACGACGCAAACCTGTCCTGTTTACTCGCTCGTCCTGTGTTGCACTGTTTTTGTTTTTATTTTAAACAACCATGCGCGCCGCAACTTTCCTAAAGTATTGCCCGCCTGTGAAAGGGCCTTAACTGAAGGGCACCTTGGCGCTAGTGTCGAAAAGAGCAACTGCATTGACTCGACCAATGGGATCCATGCGGAGATTCACACGATGGTCTGAACACGAGCACAGTTGGAGTGATCTAGAATCATCCATGCCTGGAATACTGGGAGAGTGTCCAGAGCGTCGGCTCCCGCGTAAGGCTTTTGCGGGGAACTGCCGTGCCACTGCCGTGCCACTGCTGTGCAGGACCCGTGGGCTTTCTGCACTAGGGAAGTAAGTGGAAAGCAGGGGCGTCTGCTACGCGCTGTAGTTTTCTTGCGTTCAGTTTCTATGCAAGACACTTGGAGGCTATTTAACTTCAACTGTGCGGTACGGTGCGGAACTTATCCACCTTTAAGAGTTGTCTAAGTGCGGGAGCAGCAAGATAATGAAAAAATCATGTGTCGGACAGCATCAGCGCAGCCTAGTTCCGGTGCTAGAGTTTGGAAACGGTAATGTGGGAGCTGTACGTGCATAGAAATACGCAAAATGAAGTCGCACGCACAAGGAGAGACCGAAAACAAAGTTATTCACATGGGTAATTAAACAAAAGGGTGTAATTAAGAGTAATGAAAAAAAAACTAAATTGCTTGCGCAGTCAGCTGCAGTATATAGGTGCAGTTACAGCTTCACTCACCACTACGAGCTTTCCAGTAACGGTTTACAGTGGTTTACAGCCATATCCAGATGTCTTCATTCAACAATTTGTTAGCCTCGACTAGTACTTTATTACCCAAAGAGCACCAAAAGAGAGAGCTTACAGGAAACAAGATAAAGAGCAGAGACGGCTGTAGCGCCATAATCAGGTTAGCTTATTTCACTTCAGAGATAGCGTGCAGTGACGACTTTCACCATGCTTAGACAAAGCTTGTATTAAATGCAGAATTTTGAAATAAAGCAATGCCAGGTAAACTTTATTCCACAAGGTTTTACACAAAAGGAATGCCACAGAAAGAGAATTAAAGGCGTAGGTATACTAGCATTCCTGCTGCATAAATGAAACAACTGCCGAATCAGAAATACAGCAAGCAATGTATACATTGCTTGCTGTATTTCTGATTCGGCAGTTGTTTCATTTATGCAGCAATTTCTAAGCTTTGTGAAATAACATTTACATTTGTATACAAATGTAAATGTTATTTCACAAAGCTTAGAAAATTGTTCAGGAACATAAACCTGCTCTATATAAACAATAAATACAATCAACAAATATAGAGATCTCCCATGTTCCGCACCTGACAAAAATATAACAGGAGCCAACAAATATTCATTATAAACAGGTACACAGTGGACATATCGGAGTATGCTGGTGTCAGTCATGCATCGGCTTTGTGTCTTTCTACAGGGATCACTGTACATCAATCAAAAATATCCATCCAAGGTGCTGGGATGGCTTCACCATAGAAAGTGCAATAGATGAGAACGTTTAAAACATTAAAATAATCCAGCCTCACATACAGCAGCTTAACTTCAGGTATTTTGAAGGTTCATGATGGTTAGAGTTTGCGCGTTTCAAAGACTGAAAAAAAAAAAATGGCGAAGAGTAGTTACATAGAAAGCAATAATCTCAGCTGCAAGTGAGTGTCGCGAATGGGGCACCCAACCGCAACTTTCCGCCTTTTCCTGATGAGTTCAATAACATGCATTCATCACATTTTCGTGATGCTCCTGAGTACTGAAACACCTTGTCAAAAGGTTCTCAATATCTCTGATAAATCTGAAGAGATGGCCAGACGGGTACAGCAAGTCCCCCTTGTCCTGCAGCTGGACATGTGTAATCAGCTGCGTTCAGATGACTAACATGTTCTTTCTTGGTTAGTAGAATATCGCGACAGTGTTCACACTCTCTTTTCAGAACAAACTTCCTAGTCACACAGCCGCAAATGTAAAAAATGAGCCTTTCATCACTTTAGTGAGACACGCATTCAGCGTGATCCGGTTCTGCACCGGACTGGTTGCCTTCTTCTATCAGCCTTTCGATCAAGCCACGTTTTCTGGCTTTGCACCACCTGCATCAGCTTGAAATCATCATTGGCTCTGAATTGATGCAACGATGCAATGCCTAGCGATTCGGCGGAGGCGCGTAACTGCAGAATGAGCGAAGAGAAGAAAGTAAAAAAACATTGGGAGCGATGATGCCATGTGGGGACACCATTACACTGTATGATAGCTCAATATGAGAAGCGAGAAAGGTTAGGAGACTGGAAGTGATGATGTAATGTGGAGACAACATTAAGATTATGCCGTATGACTAAAAAGGTGCAGGGGCTTTACTTTACGTATGATAGGTCAATGAGAAGTGAGAAAGAAACGAGGTCTGGAGGTGATATGACACGGAGACATCCGGCCAACCCGCCAGAAGCATTGAATCTTACATCTGCGTCATCTGCATTTGTCCGGCGCCTCCTCTTTTTTGGAAATTTTCTATTTATACACAAATTTATTTTTTTCTAGATTGAAATGAATATATAACCATTACTGGCCCAGTTGTTTACACATTTATTATGCGAAAGTTACATAACCTGCGAGCCTTCTAACAAATCATCAACATGTAAGTTGTCTCATGCAATCATATGCAAATGGAACGTCAGTGGGATAAGAGTTATTGCCTAACGCAGGATTGTTACGCAAACTAGCAAGCACTTATTGTGCGTGACGATGTTTTGTGTGTTTGCATTAAATTACCACCCTTGATGCACTGCAAATATTTCTATTCACTTTAAATATCAGTACTGCTATATTGCCTTGAATGGCAGTAATATGTGAAAAGTTTACGACCTTATAATGTGATTACAACTACATATTAATTGATCAGCAAATATAGTTGCTATGCACGTCATCTTGTGCTTATTCTATTTGCAGCACGTTCACATTCATCATGCCGCACTTAACTAAATGCCTCCACTCACAATGAAGTGCACGCTGAATGTGTGCCAGAAACAGCTCTGTAAATGCGCACCATTGCGGTGACAAACCTGCAAGCATAGAAGGAAATATAAAAAATCCCCGTATTTAGAGCATACAAACGCATTCTCTGTGTGACGAGTCACTACAGTATTATCTTGTAGTTGTGTCATATATTATAGGAGCTAAACTATTGCAATGTTGGCTAATAGCAACCAAATATCAGCTCAAAGCAGACGCCCGCCGCTTTGACACAGCTTCCACAGCAGAGAAAGCTCGTGGGTGCGGCAGAGCAGCGCGGCGGCGTGGCAGTTCTCCGAAAAAGCTTCACCCTGCCGGTATTCTAGGTCACCCTAGCACGGTTTGTTCCAATCAGGAACGCAGGTGCAAGATTGGACCATAAATGGGCATAACCGCCTTGTGCATGCACCTGCAAGCACCCGGCGCCAACTTGTCGTGTCGGCAGACGGGGAGAAGGGGATAGCATCCGAAGGAAGAGCAGGCGCCGCTGGTACACACACACACACTCACACATACGGCTTGCGTGACTTCGAACAGTCGTGCCTCTGCGGCTCAGTAGAGCGTTTACTCTTCCCGGTCCTATAGCGCCGTCTGCAAAGATCTTCCCATGCCTGATTTTGAATGTCTCTGCGCTTTGCGCCCGCACTAACAGCAGCCACACAAATGAAGCGTAACATTAGCTGTGGTGGAAATTAATGAACATGCTGAACAGTTTGTGAACAATCTTTTTTAAAAACTTGTATCAGAATTTTGGTTGAATAATCTGATCGCACCATCGCGCATCCTGTCATTGTATTTTTCGTGATTTCTATTTTTTACTCACACCAAGCGTACTGCTATTAACAATTTCATGTATTAATTCTGCTAGTGTTTTAGTGTTTTCCATTGAATAAATTACTTGATTGTGCTTCTTTTGTATATATATGTATGCCCTCCGTGCAATGAGCTCTTGTGAGATCGGCAGTGTTCCTAAATGAGTAAGTAAACGCTACGCGACTTCCGTTTGCCCGCTTGAGCGCATTCAATCCGCATTCTTTTCGCTGCAGGAAAGGAAATATTTTTGCACCCTTGGCCCGCCTAACAATGAGGATTCAGCGGAAGAGCCATTTGCCCAATAAATGCCTAGAACATGAAAAAACTGTATAAACTACAGCACTGTGGTACGTGGAAGTTTCACAGGGCTGGAGAAGGTGCCCTGGCTTCAAATCACTTCTGACTAGCAGCAGACATCCAACACAACGCGACCAAAAAAAAAAAAAAAAAAAGAAAAAAAATGAAGAAACAGATATTCTGCCGAAATGCACTAAAATCACTTGCTTTGGGCAGGTTAACAGCGCTCTCTCATTGTTTCTCAAGTATTACAGAATATAAAATACAATAAAAACAAATGCGCAAACAGCAGAACTTACTATTTAATGACTCAACTTGCACAACTCTATGGAAGCTGCTCTACGCCTCCCGAGTGCCGATACTGGGAGGGCGCATGTCAAGCGACGAGAGGAAGCCCGCAAGGCGTTCGGGATGAGGAGACAAGCCTCTACGCTTAGTTTTTTTCAGCCCAGAATAAGCTAGTTCATTGGAACATTTTGCAGATTTTATTTCACTTTGCTACCAAAGCAGTTTTAGGTGGAAATATCACAAACGTGGTGAACAGCCCAAAATACCTGTAATCCTAAAATTTACACCAGTAGGCACGTCGAACTGAGCGTAATAGAATTCGTTGGCTTTTGTGTTTGTGCTATCGTTTGAGACTATTCTTGTGGTTCTGACAAGTGGCTTTTATTTTAAAGCAGCACTGTTAACCTCGAGGACATGGGTCCGATCACCAGACATGGCAGCCACATTTCGATGGAGGCCGAATACCAGAACCCAAAGCATTCAAAGTTAATTCGGAGTCCGCCACTGTGGCATGCCTCTTAATCATATCGTAGATTTGGAAAGTAAAACCCCGAAAATTATCTGAGAAGTTCGCTGAATCATGCGGAATACATACACCATAAAGGCAAAATTTTAAAATACCCACCCCCCACCAGCTAGCCCCCTCTCTTGCTACACCTACGATCACCGGAAAAGTACTTGGTCGAGTTCTAGTGGCATGCTCATCAGCCTGAGTCGTGAAGATGGCTATTTGTTTTTGTTTCTCGCGGGGCCACAGAAAATCTGGTGTCGGCGTTGTCGGCGTCTGTTGCCCATAAGCGAAAATTTCTGTTTAAAGGCAATGAATAAATAGATGTTAACCTGAAAATAAAATTGCGGGCTGGGGTTTCGACCCCAGGAACTATGGGTTGCGAAACCAGCACGTTAACCCATTACGCCACTGTCGGTCAATGGTGCGCACGTTCCTAAACAGGGTTTTATGTGAAGAAGTAGTTTGGATGCGGAATGTGCACGTGCCTTCGATGCTGCATCCACTTTCTCTTCGATAGGGTCCCGCCAACAACCGCCTCCAATGATTTCCACTGCGAACGCAGCACGTTTACACTATTGCGTCCCACTTTTAAAGGGAATTTTAACATCTTCGATTGTTGTGCTAGCTGTGATATACTCACTCATGTTAATAATCACGTCTACTCATGCTCACCCACTCACCTTCGTACTCACGCCTACTAACACTCACGAGCACTTACATTCATACCGTCAATCACACTCATATCCAAAGTCGCCTCAACTCACAAGCGCTCACTCACATTCACCAGCACTCAATAACTCAGGTTCATGCTCATCTCCTCTCACCCATGTTCACACTCACCAGCACTCATACTCACGCTCACCTCCACTAACTCACGAGCACCACATTCACACTCATTTCCACTCACACTCACAAGCACTCACTCACCTCCACTCACACTCACTGACACTCACTCGCACTCAGTTCCGCTCTCACTCACTCGCACTCACCTCCGCTCACACTCCGGTACTCACTTGCACTCACACCTTTAAAACTGGTGCGAGTGAGCGTGAGTGAGTGCGCTGACCTATGCTGGCATGCATGTCATACGCTTTTAAAGCAAAAGAAGCTTTACTGGCCGCAAACTTGCGGTTTCGCCGTAGCCGTGCTCCAAGGAGGCACATCACGTCACACCACGTTCCTCATCGTTGCATTCGCCTCCGCTCGCTTCGCCAGCTGTGTCGCATACCTGATAACATGTTGGGGGATTGAAAAGAAGAGCTCGGATGCGCCACAACCACAGTTGAGGCGGCAGTATGGACAGCGACAATTCTGATAATCAGGAGAAGGCCTGGAACCAACATCGGAACGAGATGAAGAGGAAACGAATCGTCCATGAAACAGACGAACAGCGTGCCGAACGACTGGCTAAACGCCGCAACATAGCTAGACAACCAGACTAACCTGGACTTGCAATCAAGATTAACCAAGGCTAACCATGCTATGCCTTAGCTTTCGCTACGTATGTCCCGGCATAGTTGAGCTAAGCCACTGCCAATTTATTGGTCATTCGATTTGTAAGTGACATCATTACCTCCTACTAATAATATTTAAGCATAACTGTGGCATTGTGACTGTTAGTCATTTTCTGAGTGTTAACATTTTTTCCTCATTGCTTTTGTTTCAGTGAAGTTGTCTCTTCAAGAATTTTTATTGAAGTTCTTTTTTTTTAAGTATCCCCGTTAACCTGTTTGCATACAGCTAGAATTTGCAATGAATATTTTCATACATGTGCGTGGCTGAGTAGCAATCATCTTTGCAATAAAGCTTTACCAATTGTATAAAAACAAAATAATGTTGATAAGATATTGAGCCTCATTTGTGTGCTTTACCTATTGCTTAATGAACTCACTTTCTTCATGTAGCCATTGCACGATGTGCAATAATTCACAAGGATCATAATACAGATATACGATTTTGTGAGCCCAGTTTTTACATTTTGATGAGCGCTAGGACTATACACAAAAGTTGACAGTAACACTAGCATACACTAATGAGGATGAAGGCGAAACCCGGGCACTCCCAAGACATTCATTAAATTACTTGTCATTATCGTTCGAATGCATTTCCTATTGCTTGTTTTCTCCCACTAAAGGTGGTGGTTTCAATTGTTAATTAACTTTGCCCTAATTAACACCAAATGCAGTGCATTTGACTCCCACCAAAGGTTGAGTTCGAGTGTCTTTAATTCTACCTTAATCAACTGTGCCTTAATTAAGTGCCCTAATTAACACAATATGTTGTGGAAGCTCAACCTTAATTACATATGCCCTAATTAACTTTGCCCTAACACCCATGGTCCTGGGTTCGACTCCCACCAAAGATTGAGAGTCTGAGTGTCTTAATTGACTCTTCCTTAATTAACTACCTTAGTTAATTTGCCCCTATATGCTGTTTTAATTAACTTTACTCTAAATAACACCGGCCATTGTGGGTTCAAATTATTTAACTATCTCTTAAGTAACTTCGCCTTAATTATCACCAAAGATAGTGTTTTCGACTCAACCTTGACCGTGTTTGGTCGTCGGTTCAAGTGCCTTCACTTTGCCTTAACACCAAAGGTCGAGAATCCAACTTCCTTCAAAGGTCATGGGTTCCACTCTCAACCTTCACAATGTCAATTGGAATCCTACTTGGAGATATTGGTAGTTCGCCCATATCTCCAAGTGGGTTCGACTCCCACCAAAGGTTGTGCATTAGTGCCCTATTTAACTCTACCTTAATGAACTGTGCCTTAATTCCCTTTGCCCTATTTAACACCAAAAGTCGAGAGTTCGAGCCCAAAATTTGGTTGCTATTGAATTTTGGTACCATAATGCCAGACATCAGACTTTTCTATCCATGAGCCATCTAATGATTTCGTTAATAATAAGATACCTCATGAGTGTTGCAATTTATATTTTGACATTTACACGTTAACAAAACGTTTCAAACAAGGTCACAAGCTACTTGCCGACAATAGTGGCATTGATGTGCCTCAGCAGATGTGCCATCGAGGACAAATGAAATGCGAACAGTGGAGCGTGTGGCCGAAGGCATAATTATAAAGATACAGTGCATGTCGCTGGCCAGTCATTGTGCACAAATCTGGGCATGTGGTTCTCGCACAGAGTGCAGTGCTGCTCGTCATACTGCAACAAATGTCAGCCGCATTTTGTCCGAAAGTTGTTTTCTCATCTCTCCATGGCAGTGCCACTCCCACCTCGCAATACACGGTTATGGTGGCTAGCAACATCGCCGCATCTGTAGCATGATACAGCTGGTGTGCACCCAGTTTCCTATCACCCGTTGCTTTGCTTTTGTTACCACCGTCAAAGCTGCCAGCGTCTAATCATAATTTGAGTAGCACCAAAAATGTCTTGCACTAGAGGAGCAACAACAGTGCTAGCCGCCTTAACAGTCATCGCAGGCAGGAATGGCACTGCAATGGCGGGGTGAGAATACAAGCTTGAAACAAAATAAAGGTGACATAATTGCACAAGGGCAAGTAGCCCCGCATTCCGCGTCGAAACCACAAGCGGATGCACGTGTACGATGATGGCTGGTCGACGCCGCACACTATGTGTTCAGTTATGCTTTGGCTACATGCTCTGCTCTTTGCATTTCATTTGTATTTGATAGTACATCTGCTTTAATGCTTCCAGGTATGCAGTTCATTATAGCCGGAACAGGAAAGATCCATTAGATGTTTTATGAACCTCCTGTATCCCTAAAAGGAACGTCTATTAGAGGTCACTTATGTCCAGCTGCGACATCCTTTTAACGTTACAGCAACGTGATCTGGGTGGGACTTAGATTATCCATAGTGCGTATTTGTAATGTTGTTTGGACAAATATAGACATATATAGGATAAGTAATGCCTAAAACTGGATGTTTTATGGACATCTATGGGACATAAATGGTTCAGTGGGTAGATGTCAATGCTTCTTCAATGCGTTGACTGCTGTGTTGATTCAGTCTTCATGTTTTACAGCATAGATAGCAGTCATTTCGTCAACAGTGGAGGGCAGGATTTGTCACGGTCTTTGTTTTCTAGACACAGGTGGTAGCACTTTCACAGTGCTCAAAGGCTGTCATTTTGAAATCACACATTTTTTGCGCCTTTTGGCAGATAAGGAATGATGGCATCTGCCACTGACAGCTCCCATCTGAGTCGCACGTGCAGAGGGAAGCCGCTGCTCGACCGTGACAGTGAAAGTAAGAATTAAAGCGATGCACAAGAGTTTTTTTCTTCGAATGATGAGGATGATCAGAGTCCTCTGGATCGCGATGTTATAGCGATGCCTTTTCTCGATGCTAATGCCTTTCAGCACCGTTTGTGTTCATTAACGGGGCAGAGCATTGAACGGGGCGAAATACGAAAAGTGCCTAAAAACATTAGCATTGAAAAAGGCATCGCTACAATATAGCGGCCCTGATCATTTTCAGGTTTAGGTGCAAGCGATGTGGCGAACCAGTCTGCCTTGTTCCGTGCCACATAAGGTTTCACACACTTCGTGACCTCCCTTAGAATTGCAAGAATGTATGAAAAACTTTATTCGGTAAAGTTCTTTGCTTTGCAGAATAGGTGATTTTGAAACACAGTAAAATAAAGCATTTTTCCTCGCTTCTAACTGTACCGTTGCGGCAATGACAAGTCATAGATATTGCATAGTGTGGCTGTAAAATGAGGTTCTTGCGCTTAAATCATGAAGCAAATTGGCTGGAAAAGCTTTAGAAGAGTTTTCGATGTAGTGAAGTTTGAAAATGAGCAATTAAAAAGAAAGAAAGACAAGACCACTTTTGGTCAAAATAACAAAACACTTAAGGGGTTAAATGTGACACTGAATTCCGTCATAGTGAGTCACTGTGTTTTTTATCATGAAAGTGAGCAGTGAAAGAAAATATCTCTCAAGCATTCATACCATTACGTGCCATCATACCGTTACCTGCTTTCCAGTAGCCAGATTTAATTGTTATAACAGACAATGCGGCATGGGAGCACTGCAGTAAGCGGTCTATTTTGCAATAGAACAGACAAAAGTTTATGGTGCATAGGTTGTTCATTCATTCATTCATCCAATACACTGTTAAAACTAGTATCTTTATAAGTGGGTTCGACTGTATTATAAAAATTGGAGGACACAATTGGAGGACACTGCGTTTGCCACAAGATGGCTCTGCGTGTGCGCAGAGCGCAGAAGAAATGCAGTGGAAACGTACTTCGCTACTCGTGTAACTGCGGCTTCTGTAATTTACATGCTCATAATTACCGATATACACCGCAGTATAACTTTCTACGGCACATTTCTAAGGCAACAGCGCATTCACTAGAGGAGCTTTTGTCACGCTTTGAACCATCGAACTCGTGGCTGAGTGGTAGCGTCTCCGTCTCACACTCCGGAGATCCTGGTTCAATTCCCACCCAGCCCATCTTGCAAGTTGTTTTTTATTTATGAAGTGCCTTCCGTGATTTATCGCTCATGGCCAACGCTGCAGACACCAGCTTTTCTGTGACACGAGCTCCTTAACGCTATTGCGTTAATAATTCAATGTGAGCTACCATTTTCACTTTAAAGCTTGTTGCAGCAGGTTGAATACAGGCCCTTTCGATGAAAGGCGACGTGTGTTCCGACACATTCACTGCACCCTAAGCACCACCTGCCGCTACTGTGATCACCATCGGGGTCACCATTGGGGTAGGGCACGTGTATGCTGACCACCAAAGTTCAAATTTATCCGATGAAGGCCAATTTCAGTATCGAAATAACTAAAGTTTAGTCCCACAGAATTGTATGGTCGCCGGCTAGGGCATTCTGTTGGGATCGAGGTAACCGAACAATCGAATTAACCAGAGGTAAATTAATGAACATACACTGTTTGTGCAAGACAGAAACCCAGAGCTTTTGCAATGCACAAGCATCACAGTGCCCACCTCCTGCACAGCTGCAGCCAGCGCCTGGTACACATCCTCGAGGTCGGTGACCCTTTCGGCCGGGTCCAGTGCCAGGGCCGTGTGCACCAAAGTGTCCAGTGGCGGCGGGATCTCCGACCGGTGGGACAGCCCTCGGCGCTCCTGCGTAACTGCGCACTCCACTGCAGCACGCTCGGCCGAGCCCCATGGCACTTCCTCTGCACGCACGCACCATCGGGAATTTTGTTTGCTCTGTACATCGGCTTCAAAGCCAACTCACACGATAGGCGGTGCCACTGCCTCCCCAATAGTAGGGAGCCTTCGCATGCACACCTGCTCCCTCTTTTAGGGTGCTGTCAGCCACTGGAAGGGTACTTGCTGCCGCCCACTAAATGCTGGGCAAAGCTTTCTGCGAAATTTAGTGACTTTAGAGACTAAAAAAGGTGGTTTGCACAGAAGCCACTCAGACCATGGTCCAGATAAGACAGTTCCTGCAATCATTGGTACCGTTCAAGTAATCTAGTTTCTTGAATAAACATTGCATCGAGCCACCAAAATAATATAGCACATGTAAGCTCTGCACACGACGCATTCACCTACAGTTAAACAGAATAATACAATACACCTGACTGAAGGTACCGGCCGGCACCTACACATTTCTATGGGCCCAAGCTTCAGTTTTGATTTCAAAATTGGCCTTTGCCAGATAATTCAAACCTTGCTGGTCAGCTTCGCCTCAATACAGCCATGTTGTGCGGTGAAGCATATGCAATTCATTGCGGTGATGTATACCGAGAATGGAAAAGGGCCATTGTCAAGGGTCCTAGTATGCGTTCCTTGATTACATAGGCATGCACGCACCGTCTGCAGTCACAGTACAACCACCTATATGCTTATAAGCATACTGGCAGCCACTCAGAGCTGTTGGTGATGTTGCTGTGACAATTTGAGCCCTTGTTTCGCCCACCATGTGTGTCTCGTAGGTGAGCCCATTAACCGTGCCTTGTACACGTTCCTTAAAGGGAAGCTGAAAGCTTTTCTGGAAAAAATGAGTAAAGAGCAGTACGTCATCGTTCTCAACCCTCTGAATTCGAATATTGCATCGAAATTGAGCAAAAGAAAGTGCAAACAGATTTTACTTCGACGAAAAGTGCAGCAGCAGACTCAGGGCAGCTCGCGCTCCTCGTTTCCGCCTGTGATTGGTCGGGCGCCTCGTGACGTCAAAAATGGTGTTCGTCCGGACCGACTGCTGCTGCTACACACGAAGCACGGTGCAAGGTAGTTTGGTGCTGTTTTGCTGAGACGGTCATGGAAAATTTCAAGAGCTTGCGTTTCTCTGAGGAGTTCGGCGTTAAGTCCAAACCCCACGAGAGCGATATTGCGCGCAACGGAGACGCGCGACGGCTTCGAACGACAAAACAGGCCGTCGCTTGAACAGATCGCTCGGTGTTGTTGCTCAGTCGCTCGTTTCTAGAAATCTAGAACTCGTCACTAGTCGCCCGGAAGTTCTATGAGCGACAAGCCAATAGTGCAAAGCCAGAACTGGATGTACATAACTCAAATACTACTGTTTGTTGCACGGAACGAGCAAACTATCGAATATTACACGTGCAAGAATAACAACCTAGTGCAAGGCCTTCAGAAATATTTTATGCTCCTTTTTACAGTAAAATACATCAACTTAAATTGATAAAGCACGCGTCATGCTAGTTTCGCGCATATATTGCTGCCCCCATACCGGGAAGTTGTTGCTCACAGCCATCGCTAGCGTGGAGTTCGGCCTGTAGGCGACGAGTGAATGCGACAGCCATCGCCTCGCTTGTCGCTGTCACGTGCAAGATCACTTGTATGGGGTTTATACTTGTACATGTACCGTATTTATTCGCGTATAACCCGCACCAAAATGTGAAAAAACGCGTTTAAAAAGTGGGGGTGCGGGTTATCTGCGAATTTTTTCCTTGGGAGGGGGGGGGGGGGGTCGGCTTCACCGCAATGTGCGGCGGCCTCCCCGTGTAGTCCGCCATCCCCATCGTCATCGACGCTTGTCAAGCCGATGAAGGGCCAACGAAAGGCCAGCATTGTTGAGCCTCGCGTTAGGCGCTGTTTAGTGTACTTACCCCAGTTTGCACTGTTTGCCTCCTTTGTTTTGGCATCATGAGTGCGACTCGACGGCAGTGTTTCACAGCGAAAGAGAAGCTAAAGATTATAGCCGCTGCCGAAGAAATCGGCAACAGAGCTGCTGCAAGACAGCATGACGTCGACGAGTCGTGCATTCGCGACTGGAGGAAGAAAAAAAGAGAGTCTCGAAGCAACGAACCGGAACAGGCGAGCGTTTCGGGGTCCGAAGACTGGCGCGTACCCCCACCTCGAGACGCAGCTTGCGAAGTTCATTGAGGAGCAGAGAAGTCGTGGCCACGCTGTTTCGACTGAGATGGCGCAAATGGAAGCCCTGAAGTTGGCCCGGGAATTGAACATTCCACGTGAGTTTCGTGCAAGCCGTGGATGGCTTCAGCGCTTCATGCGAAGACATGGATTTTCTATGCGGCGGCGAACAACCATGTGCCAGCGGCTTCCTGAAGCCTACGAGGAAAAGTTGTTGAACTTTCAACGATATGTGATCGCACTTCGGAAGGAGCACAGCTATTTGCTGTCTCAGGTGGGAAATGCTGATCAAACACCTGTGTACTTTGAGATGCCGATGGACACGACCATGGAAAAAAAGGGCTCCAAATCAGTCGGCGTGCTGACCGGCGGAAATGCCAAGCTGCGCTGCACAGTCATGCTATGCGCTTTGGCTGACGGCACGAAACTGCGCCCGTATGTGATTTTCAAACGCAAGACGCTACCTAGCATTCCACTGCCCCCAGGAATCGTTGTGCGTGCGGAAGAAAATTCGTGGATGAACAGTGGCCTAGTCGGTGACTGGCTTCGAGTAATCTGGGAGCGAAGACCAGGTGCCTTGCTGGCACGCCGGTCGATGCTCGTACTAGATTCCTTCAGAGGCCACTGCACTGATGCGGTGAAGGCTCGCCTTGCCGAGACCAGCACCGACCTCGTCATAATACCTGGCGGCATGACGTCCATGCTACAGCCACTCGACGTGTGCCTGAACAAGCCGTTCAAGGCACACGTGAAGCGGCTGTATGCCCAGTGGATGGCCGACGGCATGTACGCCCTCACACCGACGGGACGCGTGCGAAGGCCTGATATTCCATTGCTGTGCCAGTGGATCGTGGATGCGTGGAAAGCGATACCGGCCGATTTGGTGCGCAAAAGCTTTAAAAAATGTGCGATCAGTAATAGTCTGGATGGTTCCGAGGACGACTACGTCTTTGAGAGTGGCGATGAAGCCTCGGATGGCAGTAGTGAGAGCGGCGACGATTAAGAATCGGATAAGCAGTGACGTGGTGGCGGTCGTTTGAATAAATGTTCTGAAAACGAAATGATCACTGAGTGTGAGTTGCATCTTTCTAGCGCTCATTTTTTTTTTTTTCAGGTAAACGTGCGGGTTATACGCGAGTTCTTTTTTTTTTTTTCCGCCGAGTTCAAAGTTAGGGGTGCGGGTTATACGCAGGGGCGGGTTATACGCGGGTAAATACGGTACTTGTCCCTACATGTACGAGCCTATTACGAAGAGCCAGCCTTTCCGAGAAGCAAAAAATGCTGGTGGAAGCAGTGCTTTCCACACTAACAAGGGTGAAGTGTTAGCATCTCCTTGTGTTGGAAATGTTCTTTGGCGAGTATGTTTTTTGCTAAGCTGCACTCAGCGATCCAGTGAGTACATTTCCGGGCAAACAACTGTAGTGTTATGTTCCTGCATGCGTCCTCGTAGAACGTAAGCGGTGATGCGATCTTCGGCATTTGTGCGCTTCCCCAAAGCTGTCGGCAATCTACACAGACAATTTAAATGCGGTAAAAGTATTACCAGCTGTTGTAGCACGTGTAGTATAGAACCTTCATCAGCGCGCCGGTTTCTCTATGTGCGCGAGAGAAGGGGGAGCGCAGCGTCCTGGCATGAGCCGGCTTCCCAACACATGCAAACTTTACACTTGCACTGCGTTATGGTAGCTGCATGCAGGCTGTTTCACAACACATGTGCGAATAGAAAATTCGCGGTGCTTGGTGATGAAACCTGCGTCATTGGTGGGACATAAACATGCACCTTCCGTTCAGCATGCTAACACGAAGAACCCGAAGCACGCGTTATTGATAAACTCTGGTAGTAATCGTCTTCACATAAGTGGTTAGAGCACAGCACTGTTGTTCTAGAGCGCTTGAAGTTCTTTCACTTCACAGCAGCCTCCCACTTAGCTGAAAGCTTTTTGCCTTGCGGGAATTAATGGAACGTCGGAACATCGCCACGGCCGCTGATGCTCGTGCAACCGTAGGCTGCACAGAACGCCGGCATGATCGGCCTACAAGTCCAATTGATGCTGCGCACGTCAACTACCACTCTACATACACACAAACAAAGGAATGCAGGGTCGAGCGAAGCAGATTAGGACGGCACGCACATAGAAATAAGCACGGTCGCAGAGACTGCAAAGGAACGGAACACCAGTGCTGACGTCACTACGCCGCAGTTTCCGGTCTCCGCTCACATTGTCAGCGTCAGCAGCAGTGCGCGGCGCTCGACGGGGGGGAGGAGCTACAGCGCAATTTTAACCGACGATTACGTCGCTCCTAAGCGAAACCCCCCCCCCCCCCCCCAAAATTTTACCTACATGGTTTATAAGGTTCCCGCATCCGTATGTGAGCGTCTTATTAAATTCGACAGACTCTTCAGCTTCCCTTTAATTATACATACACGCCCTACAATGAGAAGTGCAGAAAAGCCATCTGTGCTCTGGGAAAGCTAGCGAAAAAGAAGGTGGTAAGATGAAAAACGCCGAAAGTCAAGGGGACGCTTTAAGACAACAAAAGAGCAGGGATCTACCTAAACCTCTGTAGGTATGCCAACAAACTTATTAAGCACCTTGGTGCTTATACTGAGACCAGAGACAGCGCATGTGCATATTTAACTTAAGAAACACGTACTATGTACCATACAAAGAAGAATGCTAGGCGTAACATAACATAACAGACAGAAAGAGAGCGGTTTGGAACAGAGAGCAAACAGGTATAGGCCATATTCTAATTGACATTAGGAGAAAAAACATGGTGTTGGGCAGGTCATGTAATTTGCAGATTAGATAACCGGTAGACAATTAGGGTTACAGAATGGGTGCCAGAGAAGGGAAACGGAGTCGAGGATGGCAGAAGCCTATAGGTGGGGTGATGAAATTAGGAAATTCGCGAGTGCTAGTTGAAATTGGTTGGCACAGGACAGGGGCTTTGGAGATTGCAGGGAGAGGCCTTCGTCCTGCAGCGAACATAAAATAGACTGATGGTGATGGTGGTTATGTACCATAAGCGTGGCAACTTTTCCTGTTTAATATGCTTCACTGCATAACAAGGCCGTATTGCGGTGAAGCTAACTTCAAAGGCAATACTGCCATGTAGATCAATGGCGTGTTTCGGCATTCTTTCTGCCTTTTTTTTAATTCGACCAACCAGATAATTCGACCAGTCTCGTCAGTCTCGTCCGGATCAAACTTACAGAAGTCAGCTATACTGGCACATCGCTTATTACCGCACAATTCTAAACAAACATTTCTTTTAGATGCAAGTGTGAAAGCAAGAACAGTGCTTAATGCAGATCATGTTATTGATGTGAGATGATGACACTAGGCGCCTGCCACCATGCTTGTTGCTGCCAGTGTTTCGTGGAACATGCAAATGTAAAGAAATAAATTTCCCGATTAATTACAAGAAAAAAGCAAGAGATACAGTTAGACCGCAATATAGCAAAGCCAGTAAGATCAGCACTTCGTAATACCGAATTTTTGTTGTCCAAACAAGTAGTCGCTGAACCTTTCATATTTTTTTTTTTTTACATGGAAGGGGCTGTAATATTTTCAGAATTATCGAGGAATTGGAAGAAACGAATTTCAATGGGAAAAATACGTAATTTTGTTGAATTTGGGAGTCAGCGACCAAAGATATGTCATGCCGACGATATCATTTTTTATTCCTGGGGTGCTGTGCATCTGCTGTGCGTCATGCAATGGACCGTTACGCCATCTACACGGCCCATTTCAAACTGAAATTCGTAGAGCATGCCCTGAGCATAGGAACCATGCAGCTGGATGGCATATCAGCGTCGACACAATGTGTGTGCACTACTGGAGGAAATAAGAGGATGAGCTTAGGACTACAAAAACAGATTAACATGCATTTTGAGGACCAAAACAAGGAGGCAAGTTTCCTCAGGTGGAGGAAAAAGTTTTCAGCTACTGAAGAGGCTCCATAGAGGAGGCTGCGTAGTATCCCACGAGCTGATCTAAAACCATGTGCAGGCCATGTGAAAAAGGTCACTGCGCTCCCGCAAGTGATTTTGAGGCCAGCAGCAGTTCTACACTGTGTTTCATGCCATCTACCGAGCTCTGGGCCGCTCACCTCTTCCTGCTCTGTGTTGCTGCTTCTATTCTGCCACATCAGTCACACTCTACCCGCGAGTGTTCCATCTAAAGGACTCTACCAGTGTCGCCCCTTCCAGGCTTCAACAGCAACCTCGTGAGACTGTATAGTTTTTTTCTATTTTCGAACAATTTTGCATGTGTGGATCTAGTTGAAGATGTTCTTCGCGTCTCTATGCCGTCTAATATAACTGTCATGTGCTTCATAACCACACACCATCTCTTCCATCTTCCTCGCATCACGCTTTTTGCAACATGACAATCCTAACCACTACAGCGACACATATGACTATCATCTTGAAAAGCTAGTGGGCGTTGCCACGATAGAAGCATAGGTGTAATTATGGTTTAATAGTTCGAGCAGTGGGCTGCTGTGCTGGGGCAAAAGTTCAATCCCACCATCGGGTGCATGATTAAATTCTTTTTTAAAGGGTGAGCTATTCAGCAAGATAGCATCACCGAACAGTCACAGTCAGGAAAGGACGGGAGTATTCGCAAAGAAATCTTCATTTTAAAACAATCACAGTGAAACGAACAAGACCACAAAGGCAATGGGAATTTTAAAGCTGCCTCTAAACTGCTAGTGCATGAGTGCGGTGTGATAAGTTGCTAGACTAGTGGACAAGATCCCTGCTGTCTCCTCAGCCAAGAGGGGATGCTTTGTACTGGTGCAGCAAGGTGTCTCTCATCCCCCCCCCCCCCAGCAATGTCTACATCAGTGCCTTTGCCCCAAAAAGGTGCAACATTAATGTCATGTGATGTGCACTCCTTCATGCAAAGTGAGGAATTTCTCCTCAGTGTGATTAATCACTTTAGGATTGAGAGGCTTGCAGGCAACCTTTGTGCTGAAGCAAATTGTCTGTACTATAGATAGGCAACGTCAAAAAACTACAAGGCAAAACTACATATTCTTGCGTAGCTTCAGCTGCCACAGAAAACACCGCAGCTTCTACACTGCAGCATGGAGTTGGTGAGACAGAGTACAGCAGTGAAGACAGCTACAAAGAAAGACGGGAACCCCTTTGTGCGTACCTGTGAAGAGCTCCCACAGGACACCACAGAACTCGTAGAGATCGGCCGTTTTGGTGGGACGAGCGCCAGTGAGCACCTCAGGGGCAAGCCAGTGGCAGTAGAAATCAAGGAAGTCGTCACCAGGTGGACTGTACGAGGCTGCATCACCACCCTCCGCATCCTCACTGCGACCATTTGTACATCAGCACAACTGAACCACTATTCTTGCTTCTTTAAGTAGTGCAGCGGTGCACCTACAACATACAGCCGAACCGCACTTTAACCGAGTCAGCATGGAAATAACTATGTTATATTCTATATTCATCATAAGCATATTAAGTCAACTTCCGTTAATCTACTTTCATGGGACCGATGAAATAGATAGAATTATCGAACAATCCGTTGGATTATTAAACAATATACAGAAAAATGACAAAACCTGCTGCTGATTCATTTGGCAGTACTTGCCCGGTTCTAACACGACCCTGAATTAAATACGCATCCACTTTGTGTGTCAAAAGTAGTAAACTAATATAGAAATGACAATAAAGTGCCTAAACTAAGTAGAAATTCAACGTTCAACCAATTTTTTAGCAAAAAAAGAAAAAAAACTTGCACAAGGCGGCCACTTTCCTTAAGTCAGCTTTGCCACACGGTTTATGATAAAGTCACCTTTGTTGCAGGACATTTGTGTTATGCGGCCAAGCATGCAACATTGCAACGGCTGGTTTAGTTTTGTGTCAAGTTGCACCTTGCAGGAAATCTCCGGCCCAATTTTCTCTATAAAAAGGCACATATTACAAACGGGTAAATACTACTCAGGAAGCTCAAGTTACCTACTCGCTAGCTTGACACAGCTTGACCAGGCTAAAAGCAGTTAGCGCTAAGTCAAGGTATAGTTTAGACATCTTCAAGATGGCTAGCACTTGATGTCTCGAAGCCATACACTTCTAGCCATCATCAAGGCATTTAGTTAGAAAAAAACATACATAAAATATTTTGAAGCCATTGTCACAGAAGATCCAAGGCAGCCTCAGCGTATATACAATCAATATTGTAAGTGTTCTTGTAAGAAATGGTGAACTTGAAGCTGATGTGACACCTGGCTGTATTAAGCAATTTATGAAATCTCAGCTAAGGCCAGATAAAGCTCATATTAGCAAGCACGCCCAATGGCTTTGGCTTTTCTGTTGCAGCATCTACATGCAAAACTTCATGAAAATTGAAGCTTGTAAAGCAGTAGTTCACAAATATTCGAGACACAGCTGTTCCGAGTGCCAAAAAAAAATATATGTTTACATATTAGCTAAATAAAACTTCCTAGAGCAAGGTTAGAAACTTAGTAGTGTGGCTATTTTCAACTTTAAAGCGTGAAATTTAGAAAACTTACCTCCAAATCACAGTGAACCTTAAATTAACTTTAATTTCATTGATTCCGTTGTATGCATATTTATAAAAAGAAAAGTTTTGTTCACATAAGTTACCCTAACCTTCATTCTGTTTTTACTGAATCGTTTCTGCATTGCTCTAGCCCATGTGACTGTCAAGACAGCTGTGTCACTGTAGTGCAGTGTCACCTAGTGTTATCTCAGAGAGCAGCGCTTAATGGAAGCTGATGTATTCTGCTTCTTTTTCCAATTTTGTTTTTTGCTGCATGCCACATATTTTTCTTTTTCAGAGCACCTATCTTCACTCGGAGGCCACACATGAAAGTTCATGTTAGCTATCATTTATTACATCACATTCTGTGCCATGATAGAAGCCTGATGCCCCTTTTTCCCTGCAAGAGGAAAACCAAGGAAAACCTTAAATGAAGCGATGCATAACTGCCATTGAGTGTGAGGTTAAATATATGTAGGCTTCATTTGGACGCACAGAAAAATAAAATGCATGACAATTTTTTTCTTGTGACATGAACAGGGCTAAATTAAGGTGCATTTAGTTTGTAGGATGGTCAGCTATCACATTTGCACTGTTCTCGCGATGTATATCACAAATAGAAGTTGTAGGGGCATGGGATAGGCTTGGTCTTTGCAGTCACTTAGCTGCCACACCCCCCTTACCCTTTCTCCATGCAATCCTCTAAACCATTTAGCAAGACCATCATGGTGCAACTTCATTCACTCCACTGACTAAGATATCAGCCACTAAAGCAAATAAATGTGCTAATACTTTCCAGGTACTCCTTTCAGTTAAAAAAAAATTATTGCACAAGGGCAGATGCAAGTCAAGAGAACGTAGCCATGTGTTGCTATATATTACTCCCAAGCTTGGGTTTAGTAGATGTGCTAATGCCCAAAAGAGTGGATGGAGGAATACATCCACAGCTCAATTTCTAGAGGGGGATTGTCGTGGGGAGATTGCGGGTTAGGCTCTCGCCATATGAGTCTCCTTCCACTTGTAAATAAGCCAGCACAAATTCCACTGGAAACCTGATTACAAATTTGCCCATCTAGTTACGAAGGTGAATTCTACATTGATTCTCCATGAATCCATGTTAGTGCCAGTTTCTTCATTTAAAACCATTTCATGGTGATGTTACTGCTAGGCACTTTGGCTTCCACGAGATTAGACCGTATCTAGTGCGACTACATTATACTGACATGCCCTCTCTACCAGCGTCGCTCTACATCATCTTGTGAGCTTTGCCAGTACCGCAAATCTTAAACACTCTCACTGGGTTACCATCTACTCCATTTGAATTCACTGGCATCGACCTGGGCCTCCATGAGCCACCCATGAGATTACCTCAGCCTCTCTGACTTTCTGGTTGGTGTTCTTTGTTGCTGTGTTGCTCACCCTACAGGCCGCATACTTGCTGGTAAGCTTCCTAGTTCTTTTTCCTCCACTGTGAATCAATGTTTTTTCTGTACAAACACCTGAAAAACTCTTCCAACCCATTTACTTTCTTCCATATTCCTCAGCCACTCTTCATAATCCATTTTACTGTCATCTTCTCTCACTTACAACGCTTGTCCAGCCCAATCATCCTGCACAGCTTCATTTGTAGTCCTCCCGTGAGCACCCCATGCGAAGCATCCCACTGACCTTTGGTTGCCATCGAGTCCTGATTGTAGCCGATTTCAAGCAAACAACTGCATTTCCAAATTTAAGACCTGGAACCATTACGCCTTTCCACATACCCCGGAGCACGTCATACCTATTGTATCCCCATAGCACTCTGTTTCATTATGGCTGCATTTCTCTTCCCCTTTGCTGTTATTGTTTTTTTCCTGTTTCCACATATCTATTGCCTTCGTTTATCATATACCAAGGTATTTATATTCTTTTACCCAAGGTATTTCCTGGCACTGAACTGACATTGTTCTGTTCACTGTTTTCATTGAATACCATAACACTTAATTCTTTTAATGCTAAATTTCAGACCTAAATTCTCGCCTTCCTGTCCACAGATAATATGTCCAGAGATGTCCACCAGGCCTAGCATATCACTTTGCTTGTCAGCTAGCAACACAATGTCGTCGCATAAAACAAACTTGGGAGCTGCTGCTCTACTACTGTACCTGCCTGTTTGTACGAGCTATTAAACCCAATATT
This sequence comes from Dermacentor variabilis, assembly GCF_050947875.1. NCBI lineage: Eukaryota > Metazoa > Arthropoda > Arachnida > Ixodida > Ixodidae > Dermacentor > Dermacentor variabilis. The sequence goes on along the minus strand of NC_134575.1, from coordinate 142,029,884 downwards.
ACCATATTTTGCTCGATTGTAACGCGCACCCGTTTTCCATGAAAAAAAAAAGGTAAAATACCGTGCACTTTGTGCTTTCATATAGAAATACTATTTTCTCTCATTTGGAAAAATCAGATTTATTCCCAGCACACTAAAGCTGCGATGAATAAGAACACAATTGGAAGCAGCGTACCTTGCCGCCAAGATTTTCACTGCGCCGGTATGAGTCGTGTGGGGCAAGAGACATCACTCGTAGTCGCAATCAGAAAACTGCTTATTGCTATCAACAGAAGCTATTGCTGATGTCGCCGAAGTTTGGAGCGAGCTGCCACAATTTCTGGAAGCCGCTGACGGGTCAACGGTCAACGAGTTTGGTAGTGTGGACGGTGGTGTCACGACCACAGGAGAGCCCGAAAACGAAGACTACATTACCGACATCGTACCGAACACGAGTGAAAGCAGGCATAACGAGGAAAGCAACGACGATTCTTGGGCCAATCCACCGAGGTTATTGGTGCACTCGCACTAGTCCGGTGCCTCTGCGCGATGTGGAGGTTGCTTCGACTTTTTAGATACTGGAGAAGTGCGCAATGTCGCAGACAGCAAAGTTGCCCAGGCGGAAGAAGATATAGGACTGTTTCATGCGAAACTAAGCTAGTTTCATCAATAAAATGTTTTTATAAATGGTATGTGCTTTTACGACGTCCAGTTCTTTTGCAGGCTTATATCGAATTATGCCCTAGCTATAACGAACTGATAGGGGCTTTTTTGCAAGTTCGATATAACTGGGTTTGACTGTATTGAACTGAGCACCTCATTGGTATTCAGTACAGCATAAAGTCACTAATTCGTTAGTTTCAGAGGGGAAAAGCACTTCATTCTATCAACATAAATGTATTTATAATAAAAAGTCTTTCCAGCTGTAATCAATGCTAGCATACTAATTTGGTGTTCCCTTTAATAAGAGCAGACTGTGCTGTACTGTGTCTTGATTTCTATGCACCCAAGTTGCTGATAGCTTGCTACACTCTTGTTGTGCAATGCCAGGAGACTCCCAAGCATGTGCAGAGCCATGTTTTCTTGTCCAAAATTTGTAAGCATTAACCTGGGAAAAATTTCTGATATTCGATTCGATATTACCTTTTCTTTTCTTGATTCGATATGCGATTCGAAATATACTATTCAGTATTGTCACAACCCTATTAAATACCATAATTAAACATTGTGAGCGACGGTTATTGCATGAAAACCTTCCTAAGGTGGGCTAAAAATAAGCATTTTCGTTGCGAGAAGACATCTGCCTAACACATTCTCTGTCCCTTATAAGCTCTACTGAGAGAGATGCTGCCAAAGGGATCGTCATCGGAGTCAGCATAGGGGCCAGGCGCATGCTGACTGCTCAAGTCCAAATTATCCGGTGGTGGTAAATTTTATGATCAAAATAACAAAAGTTTGGGCCCACAGAGATACATGGGTGCCGGCCGGGACCAAATGACTGAAAAGGTTGAATTAGCCCGTGTCAAATTGATGAAATTGCCGATTCATTACATGCTGGCATTTCAGATTCACTTTATGTTTGATAGTTCGTTATATCCAAGTTCGTTACACTGATGTATGACTGTACAGTTGAATCCCTGCATAACCGATATTGGTTCAACAATACTTCTGGCAGAATAATTTCTTTTTATTTGCTATCAATGTCCAATGGAACTTAACGCCACTATGAGCACACTTTTATTTCGATTAGATTTTATACGCAACTGCACACAGCCACCCATGAAAGAGAAAATATTAGTTATATCTCAATATAAATGAAGTGAGTAAAATTTTCAGTATGCATCATTACTTGAAATTTTGTTATACTGAAATTCAACCATTTATGCAAATTAGCACAGTTGTAGATGGATTTTTCTTACACAGAAGGTGCTGCAAGTTTCCTAATTATTGCGCAATCGGAAAAAGCAAATCCGAATGAGGAAAAAACTTCATTTTGATCTTCACATCGGCATTACAAAGTGAACCCAGCCATGCTTTCGCATCCACTCCGCTCCCGTGACTGATAGTGTCGCCTACAGTGGGACGGTACTCATGAAACATACCGGCAGTGGGGAGCCAATTGGGACGTTCTGCCCGGGTTCATGAATGAGAGAGGCCTTGAGGCACCCTCCGTTAGGCAGACGCTCCGCAGCGTGGTGGTGATGGATGATGACTGACCACCGAGCACCTGTGCTTGTCGGTGTTTATTGGGTGAGGTGACCAATGTTGCCTACGGAGCATGGCGGGCCAACGAAGATTATGCCCGAGGAGGCGTGACATGCTTGTTACACCAATGCTTTGTCTACTGCTCGCTTCAACAAGTCTCTGAAACTCAAAATTACGCAACCTCGAGTACTAATTGCGCAGGAAGACAGCGCACATGAGGCCACGCCATCTTGGTACACTCACTCGTGCCAGCGCGCCAGATTACGTCTAAAACAGGCAGCATATGCACTCAGCCGCTAGAAAAAGAGATGTGCACCAACCTGCCCCCCACTTTATCCCCCTCCTTCCAATCGTGTGCGCTTGATCGCATTACCTCAAACTCCCTCCCCTCCTATCATTCCCCCTTGCTCGCATGGGAAAACGGTACTCCTCAAGCTGTCATGCTCCTCGGCTCACCTTCGCACGCTTTCTCTCGTGCCCAAAGCATACAGTGCACTAGGCACAATAGGATATTATCGCACTTGGACTTCATACGGAACACGATGCTGCTCCGCTTCAGTTCACAACTGTTCCTGAACACAGCAGATGCCCTGAACACAAGCAGTATCTTCTGCGACGACACAGCACCAGACAGTTTGTCTAAACAGTGAGCGCCGACTGCGTGCACAGCGTACAGCTGAGCCGGGTATGCGTAAAGGTCAGTGGGCCAATGACATGAGTGTGGTGAGCCACCCAACTATTCCCGTAGCAACACACCATGTACTGCACTGAATTGACCCAAGAGGCATCATCTGCTTTTGTAGAATTTCAGCAACGACCCTGGGCTGGATATGTTGAACTAGTTCCTGCAAAACATTCTGGTTAAGCTTTGGTTTCAAGATGGCAGGAAAATGTAGCTTCGGTTCTGGTACAGCTGAAAATAGTGGCTTAGCTCAGGTTTTCCAGTTTTGCTTTGGTTCAATTCGACACCCTGGCATACAGCTGACCCAGCTCGTTTTTCTCTTAATGTGAACTAGAATATCAGCTACACCCATTTATTCTTCACTCCACACCGCTATCACCCCGTTTCTTAACATTACGAGCAACATGGTACATTACAAGAGAAACCTAAACACCTACCTGCGCTGCACAAACTCAAAGTTTCCGAGCTTTCCAAGGCACGGTGACACCACGTAGATGCAGTGCGAGGACACACATCCGTGCACCCAGTGCCTGCTGTGCAGGAAAAGCAGCGCCTCACATGCCTGCTGCAACACGAGGAGCAGACGACTGTGGTCGAGGGGCCCACGGGCAAGGAGGTGCTGTGCATTGTGCAGGACGTCGAAGAGGCTGCCGAAGTGGACACACTCAAAGACGATCAGCATGTCATCCATGTTCTGCACGGGGCTCACAGCCAGTGGCCACAGCAGGTACGGGTGAAAGCTCAGCCGGCGGATCTTCTCCAGCTCGGTGATGAGGATGTCAGAGCCGGGTCCCCGACTGTGGCTGCCGTTGAGTGAGGATTTCTTCACAGAAACCTTCAGCTTGTCCCAGTACATGCTGGCGTAATAGATGGATGCACAATGGTTAGTACATTTAGATCTTGCATCCAATGCAAAAGTACCTGCATTATATGCAATATTCATTGCAATGAACATGTTATATTTACTTTGTTACACCTGACAATAAACAAGAAAATTGTCATCCACCCGGAATGTAGCGCAGATTTCAAGTAAATCCATACGGTTTGTGCTATGTCAACAATATCTTCACATTGGCGGGAAGACAGCACACTTGAAGCCACGGCCACCTCAGCTCACTCAAACTTTGCACCCACCACAAATTACCTCAAAGCTAGGGCACACAGGCTGCATGTGTGTGCAGCTCCACTGACAACCAGATGCAGCTAGAGGAGGAGGTACACATCCACCTTCTTCCCTTAGCATCTGCTAGATCACATTACCTCGCTGCTCCCCCATCCCACCTCCACACAAACGAGAAGTGCGGATCAAGTCACCATCCTTTTCGGCTCACTTTCGCACCCACAGTACATGGCCAAAGCCAGCTGAATGATAGAATGCCTGCACACTCTGCTTTATGATGTCATGTTAACAGCATTGAATCTAATATGAATGCTTCTGTGTAATCCACAGTGATTTTGACTTCACCCCTTTCAGCACACCCAGCTTCGCAGTGAAAACTTCAGCCCTAGGTCACGGAGTAAGACATTTAGGAGGTGAAACTCCAGTCAGTGTGAGCGAGCGTGGGCGACCAGATAAAGTCACAATTGTTGTATGCGCCGACGGAACCGTATACAGTGGCAGCGCCATGCAGCGCGTCGTAGAAGCCGCAGCGAAAAAAAAAAAAAATGCAGCACCCGGGCAGGCGGCTCCGGCCAACTCCGGCGCGCTCTCAACGGCGGTAATATCTTTCCAGGCCGCCAGCACGATAACGGCTCCGCGGGCTTGTGACCTTTTCTGGTCGCCGCAAACAGCGGAGTTTCCACTCCTAAATATTTCTTGCTCCGTGCCCTAGGTGCATTATGCTTTAAGAGCATAATGCACAGGCCTTGTGATATGAAGGTGCTGTTGATATGGTGCTTGGAGCGCAATAGGATCTTACCAATACAATGCTGCGCTTTGGTAGCCACATTTCGTCGCATGGCACGCGATTTGAGAGATGCGTTTGCAAGCAATGGCATGTAATTCAACGATTTGACGATCTGCATCTGCAGCACTTTCCATTTATTGCCTCAATATTTCTTTGCAGCAACAGTGAAATTTCATTATATTGAAATCATGTATAAATATATTTTTTTATATTGAGGTTTAAAAGACATGGTGCTCTATGAAAAAGAAGTTCCGAGTTCAAGACATATGTATTATATATATCTTAGTTTAACTGCATTTCTCATTTTACTCTAAAAGCTGGCACGGTGATCTGTATGTTCTAATATCATTATCAGCCTATTCTATGAGAACTGCGGCATGAAAGCCTCTCCCAACGATCTCTATAATTACTGCCATTTCACATTAACAACTGTAACTGACATTTTATGTGCACACCAATTAGAACCAGAATCTTTATAAGTCAATCAACACCCTTAATAGTGCAAAAATAAACATGCCACTGCCACACTTTCACTCGCTACAGTACATCTTAGGAGTGCAAATAGTAGTCTTGCCCACTTCAAGTAATCAAACAACACATAAAGGTATTTAAACACAAATATGTATTTTATTTCTACATGGATAGTCACTCATTACTTCTTACCAATACATTTCCTTACCATACGGAATTTGACACCACACTTGACCACACTTAAAAATTTTCACACCCTAATTGGGACATCAATCTTGCACAGAGTTCCCTTGCTCTGCTCTAAAGGTATACTTTCTTTTCAGGAAAGCTATGCCATGCTGATAGCTACATGCAATTTGTGACCTGAAACTGCTGGGAAAGCAGCATATAAAACAAAAGAAATGCATGCAATGTAGACCACCATTATTGGGACAAGATGAGCACAATTTACTCTGAATGCACACGGTAATTACAGCAGCTTTGGCCCACCCATTTAGCATTATACTTCTTGGCCAGCTGGAAGACAGCGACCGACAGTGACCACAGAACAGGTGCCAGATATGAGATATAACTAGAATAATGACAATTTAAGAGAGACGTGCATGCAGAGAAAGGCCTCTGAAAGGCAAGAACGCCACAATATACGTGTATACTGACGTCTGCATGAGCGACTGTGGCCCACTCCAGGTGATGTTGTTGTCCTCAGAGTTGTACAGGTAGTTGCTTGCTACAAATGGCACAAATGTGGTGACACCAGTCTCACGGGCGGGGCTGCAGTACACCTGAAAAAAGGGTCGAGGCCGCTCTGGGCATCAAGTGCTGATGCATGGCCACACAACATATGAGTACACACATTTTGCACCCACTTTGATGTTGCTTTTTCCTTCAAATGAGATTACATTACATTAATGAAATTACATTACATGAAATTACATTCGACGTGGCACATCAACCAACTAGCCAATGCTGTCACGATAATGGAAGTATCGGCTCATTTGTTATTATCCACAGTAGATATCTGCTTCTGCAAGCTTACTGCCAGCAGTAAAATTAACTGACACTGTAAAATTACATTCGTATTGACATGTGATCGAGCATTGTGTGTCTATATCTTGTCACAGCAAGCTGTTAGCCAGTGTGCAAATGACATTTACCATTTCGATGGCTCAACTATTTGTCCCCCTGCTGCTGAGATATTTCATCAAACAGAGGGGAAGTAGGTTAATAAAAAGGATTGCCCTGTTACTCAGTACAGCTGACATGGTCATTTGTGGCAGCGTTTGCTGGCAACAGCCTTCGGAAGCTTTGACACTGAGGAGCCATTTTTGGGAGAGGAACACAGAATGGCTGAGCTGAATAAAAATTGCGCAAATGGCTGCTGTGCTGCATACCAGCTTACTGCCTAGCCTATTGCCTGTTATCACATCCAAAACACATGTGCAGATGCCAATACTCTTCAAGGATAATAAAAAGCCTTCGCAACACTTTAAAAGAATGTTTTAGCTAGAGAGGTTACATTAGAAACCATTGGTGGTGATTACCAAAGACAGGGTTAACTCCTTCAAAATAGGCTGGTATTGCACATATTATTCATGGTAATTTCTTTAAATCATGGAATGCAATGCACACTCAACTGAATTACAGCAAATTTGAAACAGAAAATCTATTACTGTCTTTGACCATTATCAATGGTGTCTATCAAAATAGTAAACAAATTCCACATAAGAATGAAGCAAGGACAACCTCGCAATACATGTGCAAGACAGTGGCACAATATTCAACGATTACCACCCCAATGCGAGAGAAACTGTGCTAGTGCTGCAGATACTACTAAAAGTGTGCCTCCTATTAACCTTTACTCTCCTTTGCATAAAACTCTCTCTCCCTAGCGATTTGGTTCGAACCATGACCAACCCCACATGCGTGGCGTGATAAGCAGTGACTTGTACACTGGTGCAACCACTGAGTTAGCCCTGCTGATCCCCAATGAGCGCTGGCCTCACTGCACACCCCATCACAAACCAATCACTTTGCACTGCCTCACCACACGCCCCATCACAGTCCTATGTACTACTCCAGCCATATTGCTAACTAGAACCGCGAGCAACCATGCGTTCAAGGATCAGGCGTTAAAGAATCGGGTCAATTCAAAGAGTCTAATGCTTGAAATATATCACTCGACATTGGGCTTGTGCGAATTCAATATTTTTTATGCTATTCGATGTTAGCTTCTGCTTGAATTTCTGTACTCGAATTTTTCGAAGTATTCAGAACGAACAAATACACATAATTTTTCGCATATAGGCCACACCTCCAACTAATACACCTTGAAAAAAAAAAAAAAATATGCGCATGTAACCTACAGGAATAACAGCACACAATGACTACACGCAATTCTTTTTAAAGACAGCCCTCCACTCGCAGATGCACAAATCGTCCATGTCATATCTTAGGCCGGCTCTATCTCCGCCTCCCCCAAACACTCCCCCTCTTCGGCGGAAATGATGGGGAGAACTTTGCCCTGAAGGTATTTTCATGGCAGCATGCGCCACGCTACCGTGAAACCACACCTGAGTTAAAATGCGCGCTGTCAGGAAGACACATACAAGTTGAAATTTGCATATAACCCGCACCCCGATTTTAAAGCGAAATTTTTAAACATTTTCGATGCAGCGCTAATCAGTAGCCTTGGTGGCCGACGCCCGACAAATCTGCACTGGTTAGGCCACAAGGCCCTTGGATGTTAAATGTTTGTTGCGGGAAGTTTGCTGGTGATCGGGTCAGAGATATGTGCAGGAAAGAGCGAGGACCGCAAAAGCAGCGAGCGTGCCTACCAAGTTCGTACGTGTGCTCGCTGGACGGAACGGGTTAGGCTCGCGTGTCGACGGAACACGAAACGCTACCGGGGCCTCAATCGCCCCAGAATTTCGACTAAGCACAACAATGAGCAAGAGCCTGTGAACAAATCTTTTGTACTGCTGCTGCAGTAGTAAGAAATGTTGAACTGCCATGTTTTTGCGTGGAATAATTTTTTATCTGAATAACGGCACTTCGAAAATCAAATTACCTGATTTCAGAGATGAACCGGGTTACTTCTTTTTGGCTTCTTTAGTCAGCATCTGGCACTTGTATCAAGGATTTATGCAAATCCCACAGCTATTCGAACTAATCGCTTTGAAATTATTCCACACTAATTACTATTCGCTTCGAGCCAAAAACTGATATGCGCACAAGCCTACTCGACGTATACAAGTGGTATGGAAAGGCAGGCAGACACAATTCGAATGAGAAGGACAATGCAAACACAGTAACAGTAAAGTTCTGTTAATTCAACTCCGGTCGACCTTTCGGTAATTAATTCTGAGCGAAGGTCCCGGCCGGCGCAGATGCATTTTCCTATGGGGCCAGAGGTTATTTCAACCCTAAAATTGGCCTTGGCCGGATAATTCTCACTGGACCAGTCACCCTAAGGTGATTCTAACAGCGGCCCCTTTGGTGGCAGCGCCTATCTCGGCAGGGCTTAGGGGGACAGTGTATGAGTTGAAAACATGTCATCTGCCGTGGGAAATGTCTATTTCAGACTTGCACTAGAATTTTCAAGCGACGACCATAGCTCAATGTCTGTGTTTATCCTATCCTAAAGCAGAGGTTCCTTTCTTTTTTAGAAAAATTGGGCTGAAAATTGCCTGTGCAATGCAATCGGACACGAAACTAAGACCAACTTCTCAGCGTTTGTATGCTTCACTGCATAAAAAAAAATACATTGCACCGAAGCAAACGTCAAGTTAGTGTGGCAAAGTTGAGTTTAGGAAACTGGCCACCATTATGCAACACACAGGGCCAATATCTCCTGCAAAAAAAAAAAAAAAAAAAGAAACGTCAGTGTTTGATTTCGACTTTGTTTGGAAGCTTTAATGGTTACTTTTACGCGTTTTCTACTTTGGACATACAGAAAGCTGGTGCGCATTTGACTCGGGGGCATGTTAGTAGAATCTGGCAAGTACTGTCCAATTAATTTGCAGTGTGTTCTGGCATTCTTTCTGCATTTTGTTTAATTCAACCTGCTGGCTAATTCATCGGTCCTGTCAAGGTCGAATTAACGAAAGTCGACATATCAGCGCCCGGAGGTGAATCGAGAGACTTACCACCCCGAATCCTCCATCAGCGCGGATCCTTTCGCCGTACCAGGGCCTGCGGGGCGCCGTGGGCCGACCGACCAGGCGCCGGCGCAATGAGGCGGCCGCCGCCGCACCCCCTCTGCCAGGCGAGCCATCCACGCCGGTCCCACCACCCGCCGCGTCATCGTCCAGCAGGGCAGCCGCGTCGCCGAACCGGTACGCCAGCGCGCGCCTGCGCAAGTTACCGGTGCAGATGGCAAGATAGTCTGCAGAATCAGTACAGGCTTCACGGGTTTCAGAATTTTTTTTTTTAATACTTGGGAGTAAAAATATTAGAATATTAGTTTATTTAGCAATGACAGGGTAACCCAGCGTTTCCCTTTTTAGCACTTCAATATTTTAAAACAATGAATACTATGAAAAATTATAAACATTCAAATTTTGCTGGATACAAATTATGCTGAGCTCGCAGGCCAACTACGGGAAGTTTATCTGCAGCACCGAAGCGTCTGCCTGTGGTACATGCGCCTGCATGTCCCTGTACTGGAGGTTCGAACCATGGAGTAAGAAAGCATGGACGTCACGCACCAAGCTTTGGGAATCCGGCCTCTTCTAACGCCACCGCTCTCTCCGTCTTCAAGGCCTATCAGGTCAATAAGTGACTATTAGCTGACAGAAAAGTTTCAAGCCCTGTGGATCTATATTGTCCCTATACAATAATGGCCACCTGTCTTGCACGCCTTTTCCTTTGTTTCCAGTTGCACGCATGCTACTCTGAGCTGTAGGTAACAATATTAGCCTGGCATTGCGCTCTTAATTCACAGGAAAGTATCGAGCACAGTGCCTGAACAAAAGCTAACGCACATTGCAATTAAGACAGATTGTATTATTTATTGCTTGGGGACAAGAAATTGAGCCACGAAGTGTGCAAGTTCCTTTTAAAGATTTTAGTATGTTGCAAAAAAAGATAATCAAAATGCCTCGTCTGGTATAATTCACCCAGAGAAAAATATATGTGAAGGCTGACAGTCTTAAATTTAGGTTTTTTCTGGTGCCAGAACTACGCTCTCATTATAGAGTTTTAGCATGTCCGATACTTGAGTAAACGCAAGCTGACTGGGCGTTTTACGTGATGAACGGAGGCGCAAACATGACTGTCTTGCTCGGTGAAGCCATCTGGTGGCGAAGAGCTCAGACAAACGCAGAGCTAATATTGCAGTGATCAAGTGTATTCTACTTTGCTGCTGGTATACATGTTTGGCAACGGCATAATCGCGTTGTTGCCGAAACATTACACTAGCAGCAAAGTTAAATACACTAGGTAACTGCAATATTTGCTGTGTTTGTCTGGTTGAGCTCTTCGCCACCAGGTGGCTGCACTGTGCTGGCGGCTAACGTTCACACCTCTGCCCCTCCAATAAAATGCCCAGCCCGCCTACATTTACTGCAATACTGGACAAGCTGTACACCATGTACACAGTGATCAGAACTTGAGATAAATCTTGACCACCCGAGTTTCTTCAATGTGCACCTAGACCCACAAGCGTTCTCGCCTATCTCCCCCGTCGAAATGAGGCGGCTTTGAGCTCAGCAACGTAACACTACAGCCACAGGGTTCCCAGGGCGGGTCGTCGCGAGACATCAAGAGAACAGGCATGCCCACGTTGTTACAAATCTCGCTCGCAGGGCCCAGATTATACTGTAGAGTCGATGACATTGCGCCCAAGATTGAAAAGTGCTGTTCGCGTGCGTCAGCACAAGCAGAGAGAGAGGCAGTGTGCCCGTACTTGGTGTTGATGAAGGCGACCAGCTTGCGCCGGCACTGCGGGTCAGCGTGTCCCAACGCCCAGTCCTGTGGAGTGCGGCCCGAGGCGTCGCGTAGCCGCAGGTCCCCGCCACACTCCAGCAGCTGCTGCAGGAGGCCCCGGCTGCCCCGGCGGCACGCCGCGTGCACTGGAGTGGCGCCCCCGCTGCATCGGCTGTGCGCGGATGCATAAATTAACTGCTTCGGCGCTTTTTAGGAAAGTCGCATCGTTCCAGCTGCCAAGAGGAGTAGAAGTGAAAGTACACTCACACAAACAGCACTGCACAGATTAGCCCAGTGCCAATAACATAATAACTTTCCAGCGCAAGCTGAAAGGCGGCACACCAATCGACAGACCTTTGCCTAAGATGTCATATTGGCAAGATGTCTTTTATGCAATAGCAATTACAGTTAAATTTCGGTATAGCAAAGTTGGTGAAATTGGCAATTTACTTTATTATATCGAAATTTCGTTATATTGAGCTTCAATATTTTATGCAAATTAAGTACAGTCCCTGATGGATATATTTTACAGGGAAGGGGCCGAAATATTTTTTCCAATTACTGTGAAATCTTAAAAAGAAGTAAACCTGAATGAGAAAAAAATATTTTTGCTGAACTTGAGAGTAGGCGACGAATGATACGGTTTCATCGCCGTGTCAATATCTTCCCACCGGCGGTATGAAGCGATCTAACCATATTTTCGCGCCCACTCTGCCCCCTGCAATGGAACAACACCATCATGAAAAGCACCGGCAATGGGAAGGGAATGCTTCATCTTGTTTTTGCTTCAACGGGTCTCCGAAACTTGAGATTACCCAACGTTCAGTACTAAATGCATGGGAGCAAAACGCACGACGCCACGCCATCTCAGCTTACACAGGTGGTAGATTACCTCTAAAACAGGGCGCCCGGGCTCGTAGTTCTATTTACGCCCAAGCCCTGTGCTGGACCGCTGTGCCGTCATGCGCCGCCCACACGTACCACCTTTCTAGGTATTTTTCTGCCAAAGCGCCACGGCACGTGCCCAACAACTTTCTAGGAATTTGCTTTTGCGTTCCTGGCTGTGCCTGGGCGCACAGTCTGCTCGGGCCAGCCCGCATTCGCAGAGTTTAGGCGGTGTAGGTAAGTTTAAATTTTAAATGCATAAGCCTTTGTATGCTTACCCAACGGGACAACTGACCCTTCGTCCGTCCCGTAATAAGACGACTGCTTTCGAGATAGCGGCCGTAGTAGCGAGCGAATTTGCCTTTGCGATGCCTCCCGTTTCTACGCCAACAAAGTCGCAAAAACACAGTGCTGATGGCGCTCTCGGCAAACGCCTCACTCTGCTACTTTTGCAGATCCCTTTCAAGTTATCGGCACGCGTGCCTCTTCAACACGTAAGCAGTGAGAACACAGCGCGCTAAGCTATGAGCAGTCTGCACTCTTTGGGGGCATCGCAGGTCACACTCAAGTTGCGGCCCGCACGGCAATGCCAAAAGAAGCCGCCGCCAGAGTATGTTCACGGTTCAATAATGGTTCGACGCAGATGGATAAGGCATTAAAGAGTGATAACGACTTATAATGATCGAAACATCATAAGCGCACCTAGCACCTCTACCGGCAGTACTTTGCAAGCGTTATCAATGCTCCTTGCACAGCAGTCGGCAATACTTCGTGTCGCCACTGAGCTGTCGTTAGTACTGACCTAATCAAGTTTCATAACGTTAGTAATGACACCAGGCTGTGGGGAGATGAGCAAGTGGCATAATGCTAAAGCATACTTAGTTTAACTCCCAGGGGAGCTTCTGCGCCTTGCTATTCCGGCGGGAAGGGAGAGTGTGATTTCAAGATCGACGCTTGAGCGCAGCGATGATGTGGCTCATGGTGCAAGAAACCCTCCATTCCCCACGGTTATCCCAGCTTTTGTAGATCGAAGGGGCTCGCACACCACGATTAACTTCTTATCACATCCCTTTATCCCCTTATCTAGTGTGAAAAATTTCGTCCAGTGTTATTTCAGTTTCCGCACGCAAATCTTATTTCAAAATGCCTAGGTGGCGTGTTTTCAAAAACATTTTTTCTTAGTGACAGCTGGGTGACCAGATTGTGCGCCCAGGCATAACATCTCCCTAGTCCCACCAAGTACTTACAAGGATCTAGGGCGCTCATCGTGGCGCTTCGGGGAAGAATTACCTAGAAACGTGGTACACGTGAGAGGCGCATGGTGGTGCAGCGGTCGAGCACAGGGCTTGGGCGTAAATAGAAACACGCCTCCCGGGCTGCGAATGTGCTCAGCCACGCTGACAGCCATGCGCAGTAGCGGCCGTGCTAGAAATGAAGATGCGCGCCACCCTGCCCACCATTCTTCGCACCCTTCGGGCGCGCTTAATCGCTCGCGAGATACGGCTGGGCAGCGTATTTACAAGTGCTAGTAGGTACAGTGGGGCATGGCACTTGCGGAGATGCTGGACGTGTACGCGCATGCGCGAGTAAGAGCAGGTGCGAGAGAGAGAAAATGTGGGGACTTATGTTCCTCAAATATATGACTCTGCCTAGGCACTACGGAGGAGTTTCTTAGCATGTGTTCTATGCGTTTGTCCCAAGTCGTGTTGTCAGTAGTCGCGGGGCGTGGTAGTGCTGAACTTAGCATCGAAAGTTGGCGGCTGGACGTAATTGTACTTATTTAATCGTGTTTTTTTACTAATTAAAGCCACATTTCATTATTTAGCATTTGTGGCAGTGCCTCCAGGACACCAAAGCAGCAACGGGGACATCAAAGATAGAACCCGTACGGATTGGTCCGTGGGTTGGGGCTCACAGACGCCTCCGCATGCCAGGAGGTGTTCGCATTAAAAATTGGCTGTTTGCTATCGCATAAAAAATTGGCCGCGGAGGCCGAAGCGTGCCAGGGGGTGTTCGCATAAAAAATTGGCTGCCCGCGATAGCGGACAACCAATTTTTTATGCGAACACCCCCTGGCACGCTTCGGCCTCCACGGCCCCAACCCACGGGCCGCCCAGCTTCCAGCTTTGATCCCCCTGCTCCCGCTTGGGTGCCCCGGAGATCCTGCGCCGCCTGCTTTAATATAACCTCAGGTGCTCTACTGAGGCCTCTGTTTGCCGTTTATATGTGCCCTCCTGGAGAGCTAAGTGCTCGTAAAAAATGCAATCTACCGTCTGAACAAAAAAAAGGGACGCGCGACTTATACAACACCAATCAGAACCTTGCTCCTTCAAACACAGCTGTCACCAAATGGGGCGTCCATGCCCACTGCCTCCCCCGCGGAGGCAGCCAGCGGCGGAGCGTAAACAAACTCGACCGCACTCCGCAATGCCGGTATGTCTAGGGGGCAAAATACAAGACGCACTAAGAAACCCCCTCCGTAGTGCCTAGGCAGAGTTACATATTCAAGGAGCAAAGGCCCCCAGATTTTCTCACACCCGCTCTTACTCGCGTCTGTTCAGAAACGTCGAGCGCCGCGAGAAACACCATGCCCTGCTGTGCCTACTAGCAACATGTCTCCTGCCTGTCTGCGCCTAGCGCGCCTGAGAGCATACGCTGCCCGCGCGCCGTATCGGTTGTAACGGTGGTGTCGTTTAAATCTGGTGACATCCATTCTGCGCTAAATAATACGCCAATACCATTAACCAGTGTCCCTAGTAAGATCTTTTGAACATGTCATTTATTCTTACCTGGTTAACTTTCTCGAAGGTAATTCTTTTTTCACATCTCGTCAGCATGGCTTCAGACAGACATTCTGCTGTGAAACGCAAATAACTTAATTTACTAGTGAACTCTTAGTAGCCCAAGACTTTGGATTTTACATTGATTCTATATTCTTAGATATTTCTAAAGGTTTTGTCCTTGTCTACCATGAACTAGTTTATATTAAGCTCAGTAAACTAAATCATGACCCTAACATTCTTGCATGGATAAAAAAACTTTTTGTTAAACCCGCAGCAATTTGTAACTGCTAATGGCTACGATTCTTCTCTGTCTCCTGTCCTTTCAGGTGTGCGCCAAGGTTCTGTCTTGGGCCCCTTCTACTCTTCTATTAGGTTTTCTGCAGACGACTGCTTTGTATATCGCGTGATTTCCTCTGATATTGACACATCACTACTAGAGTCTGACCTTAAAGATATTTCTCATTTTTATACTAACACATGGAAAGTGAAACTCAACACAACAGAGTGCAAACTTCCAACAGAGTGCAAACATTCCAAAAACTCTTGTAAGCATAACAAACGGTTCCGCTCTCGAAGTGAGCACTTACACATACTTAGAGGTCCACATCAACTCTAACCTGCCTTGGCAACCACACATTAATTATGTTGCTAATAATGCTATAACGGCATGCTTGGAGGGTACCTACATGTGCCGTAACTTTTCAATGGCCCGTTCTCGTTAACTCCTTCTTTATAAAACTTCCGTTCCTTCCAAACTAGAATATACATCATCTGTGTGGCATCTATTTACTGAAAGTCTTATTACTCGCCTTGAATCTGTACAAAACCATAGCGCACGCTTCATTTTTTTCTACTACTCCCAACTTTCCAGCGTTTTATCTATGAAAACAGCGTTACGACTTCCGTCCTTTTCCTCACGCAGGAAAATCTTAAGGTTTACTATCATAGCCCTTGGGCCCTACAACATAAAACTATTCCAATATATTTTTATTCCAATCTCTTGACGTCAAATTTGTGTAACCGCCGACGCAAGCATTGGGCGGTGACCCGCAGGGTTGTCTGAACAGACCAATCAGACGCTCTTCTCATTTATAGAAGGTCACCTTTGTTTGCTTTAAAAAGAAATAACATTGCCTACACTGAGATGCTTGTCTTGTCTAATTGGCTGACAAGAGGCGAGGAGCACAATCAAGTGGAGAGGCATTCGATCGGGCCGAGCCAGTGGTCTGAAAATCGATAACAGAATGAAGCGGGTGCTGCCGGCGTGTGTGATTGGTCCGCTTTCCTTTACTTAGCTTGCGGTGGCTGGTCAAAAATCACGGCAGCATGCAACGAAAAGTTAAGAATGCCGCTAAAACGGATCCTCAGCATAGAAGAGTTGGCAGAGCAAGGCCGTAAACGTGCCAAAAGTGCTCGAAAACTTTACACGACCCCACAAATAGTATTATTGCACGCAAATAAACCCATGCTCTCTGGCAGCTGTGAGTAGCTTGCAGTGCCTGAGCGATCGGTCGCAGCCATCTTTTATTCCTTTCGCAACGGGGCAGCCTGCGGCTATTCACTAAGAAGTTCAGTTTTGTTCGGCATATTAATGCATCTTTAACGCGTACACGTATCTTTGACGCGGTGAGTTTTCATGGTTTTTTGACGTTTCGTGACAAGCAGGTGAAGTGGGTGCAGCCCGAAAACTTTTGACCAATAGCCGAGGTCTACTGGCGAAAAGGTGTTGAATCAGAAATAACTGTTTTTCTTTCGTTCGATCCAATCATGCATAATCAAAGTGTACATGTCATATCAGATGGGAAGCTATCATGGTTCGTGACGTTGTGCAACACAGGCGAAGTGAGGGTGGTCAAAAAAAGTTTTTGACCAATTGCAGAGGTCTGATTGCAGAATTGGAACAGAAAAGTTTGGAATAGCTTTCTGTTATAGCGCCCCTTGTCTTAAGCAAGAATTACTTTCCCATCCTTCATATCATATCGACCACCGTCATAAAGTGTTTGTTCGTCATTGTCACACTGACAGATTCTTTCGTTCCTCAAACTTGTAATGATTGGAACCACTTGCCCCCTCCATTGTATCTGTTACAGATCCTAGTGACTTTAAACATGCACTTGACTGTTTACTGTCACTCGCGTCTATAAAACCGTATGGGCCCTGAAGGTATTCAAATAAATATTTTTTAAAATATGTAGCGGGTGCAAAGCTGCGAGAACCAAGGTCTCTGGTGCTTTCATATGTACTGTCTTTCAGGGCACCCGGAGTCGGTCGCGTCATCTCAAGTTTCGAAGATGTGTTGAAGTGAGAGGCAGCCTGAATAGCTATTTCACCGCTGCTGTTATTCATCAAGCCAGTATTGCGACAGCGAGTGCTCGCGGTAATCGAGTGAGGTATGGTCATATTTGCCGGCACGAGCTTTAAACCATGCTTGCTAATTGAATTAGTAAGCAAATGTTTAATGCAATTTATACGGCCTATAAAACTACGAACCTTACTTCGTATAGTTATCTAATACTTCGCCATCGCTATAATTAATTCGAACTGAAACTATTTGTTTCACGCGAAGTAAAAAAAAATGTTGCAGCCATGCTGCAAATGCAGCCGAGTCGTTAATTCAAGCAATGTACGATCGTGACACAAAAAATCGAGCTGTGGTATGAGACAGCACTGCGCAGATGGAATCAAGCAGCTAGCACTACTGAGGATGCCAAAGCAGGGTGTCTACCAAGTTGACATTTCCAAGTTCCCTGAGTTTTCCAGGTTTTCCCTGAGTACCTTTGCGAAATTCCCTGAGTGACACAGAACTTCTATTCCTTTTGAAGTAAATATCTAGCATGCTCAACTTTTGTACAGCTTGTAAAATGATACGTGACGAAGGAAAAAAAGCTGGTGGGCCGGCTTCTGCTGCTCGCACGGGCTGAGCTGCTCTGTCGTCTGGACCTTCCGTTACATTATCAAGCTTATGAAAGCAACACTAATTTTACAACACAATGATACGGTGTAGTACGTTTATTGTGCCATTATCATTTGATTCACTTTGTTTTACTGAAATTACGTGAAGTCCAGCGGACCAGCCGCCGACACCTTCGTACGTGCGATGTTATGATGTTCGGAGCGGTTATGGTCCCTAGAATATTGTAGAGGCCATAGAGTGGTGAACCGCCCTGCGAAATCACATGTTTGGCGTGGATAGGGATCCAACGAGAAATCCGATCGTCAGGTGCGTCACGATCCTGCCTGATTGCCTTTCTTTTTAAATGCTGTAACGAGTTATAAAAGAAAGCAAATAATATTGAAAAAACGCATTTGTGCTTTATTTCACATTGTTTTAACTTAAGTGGAATAGACGCAGACCTGCGCCAAGAACATGCGCTCCAAGGTGCGAAAACCTGTGCAGCGCCGCCGGCCGCGGTCGGTGCCAGTGAAACGGAAAAGCGAAATCTGCACATGCGGAAGAGCCCTTCCACTCGGAATGCACGGCTGGCTCTCAATATTCTCGTCGACTGACACGCCTTCCCTCCCTAGCACAGAGTCAACTTTATTGCATTCCCGGGATGGGGTCAATGGAACGGGTGTCAGATCCTCTTCTGTCCCCCTTCATTGAGCGTCTTCAGCCAACCGGACTTGCACTTCCGGATCGGAGCTGAGCAGCGCGGTCTCCCACTGCACCGCAGACCCGATTTCTAAGGAAGAGTGTTCTTTCTGTTGGACGCGACTACATTTGAGGAGGCACGACCAAACCATGTGCCGAGGGTGCCTCTGCAGATTTTGCATTCGGCTGTATACAGTCCTGGGTAACCACGGCTGTAGGCCACGAAGGCGTTGGTCTGAAGCAAACGCCCCGCCACCGATCGCCACTTAGTTTAGGTTACGTGTGCTACAGGATACCTGGCCCTCAGGTGTCTATAATGATCAAGGGTGTCCTGATAGGACACCAGCCTGTCCCGCCCTACAGAGAACCGGTGAGGAGGAGTGGAGTGTATGTACACTATACCGTACGAGCGCGTACGTAAATAATGCGACCACGAATACAACTCAAGCGGGGATTGATCTCTCAGAAACAGGATATATATATATATGCTTAGTGCCGCAATACAACAGTAAATGATGCCTAAAATCCAACGTCTGCGGGCCTATAACACCATCTCACAAGCTGGTTGCAGCATAGCCAAAGGTACGAGGCGTATACAAGCAATGTCCTTGAGCAGCAGTATATAGTTCCGGGCGTAAATGGCTGATTATTGGCTACACTGGAAAGTTTTATTTTTTGCTAGCTACATGATACGGAACAGCGATACGTGACATGTTAAGACCTTCGCGCATTCGCGTCATATACCGAGAAATACTTTGGCAGTTACCGTCGGTAACCATAATAGCCACCTTCGCCGTGGCCACACGGCAGCGCCCATACAGCGCCGACAACGATCACAATTCGCGCTTGTTACTGGCTCTACATGCTGTTATCAAGAAACAAGCGGCAAAATCCGTCATCGCTACGCCACATCTCAAGCTGAGGTCAAATCATTAGGTATGTTTTGTCGTGATTATTGAGATCGGCCGTTTGTTTCCACACCGCTAGGACTATAGACACAACACCGAGCCATAAAACTGGTTTGATTTCTAGTTAGCAGATGGCACCACAGCATTAGCATTGGTGACGTGTCGACAATGCAGAACGCTATAAAAGCCTAATTGTTCACTGCATCATTAATTTACTACCCCGCTCTAGCGTGGTACGCATTATGGTCCTGACAGGGTGTCTACCAAGTTGACATTTCTAAATTCCCTGAGTTTTCCAGGTTCTCCCTGAGTACATTTGCAAAATTCCCTGAATGAGCCAGAACTTTGTTTTATGTTACAGGCTGACAACATGTTGCCCGATGTTGTCACTCTCTAGTAAGCATGTTGAAACGAAAAAATGACAATCCAGTTTAAAAAGTAAGGAGTAATATCTATTTTATTTAAAAAGAGAACAGAAGGAAGGTGTTAGTAAAATGCACAGCGAGAAAAATGGTAAAACTCATTCCAAATTGAGTCAAACATCTTCAAATACGAATATGAAAAGGAGATGCATACATAAGTAAATATTTTTGAATATGAGCTATTTCTATCAATTGATAGCAAAGCTCATCGGTATGATCGAGGCCTGAACTTTGTCACAACTAAGATTCTCTCTCAGCAGCAGGGAAGTCAAGCTCAACTGCCCTGACATATACTCTCTGCCAGTACACGTACATCATGTCGGTGTTGGGTTTCACTGCTTTAAAGAGTTTATTTTGGTTTGGATGAGGGACACCTGCATCTCGGCGTCAGCCAACACTTTGTTTTTTGAGCTCAAGCTCCTTCAAAGAGGTGGTGGCACGCTTTCTTTCCCGTTAATTCCTCAGTGCGTCGGCCCTTTCTGTCCTCATCCTCCTCCTGCCACGCATTCTTCCCATGGATCATTTGAAGGATCCTCTTGGTCAGTTGCAGTCAACGTCCGATTTTTCGGACTCCCTAGGGGCCGCAAAAACATCCGAAAAATCGGGCAGTCCGAAAAAAAATGTATGCATGTCTTTAACTGCCCTTAAGGGTTAAAACTGTCACAGACAGGTCCGAAAAAGCTCTTAAGGCCTGCCAGTACACTTGTTAGGCATATCGGTCCTCGTACTGTGACAGGAGACGGGGGTGCACGCGTGTATAATTAAGTAATACATACTATGTCCCGTGACAACTGCCCCTCCCCACGCTTGTTATGCTTCACCGCATCACGCTGCTGTACCGAGGCAAAGCTAACTTGCGGAGACTGGCATTACGCAACGCACTGTGCTCTGTGAGCTTCGGAGCCAATCGTGAGCACTACAAAGGCGGAGTCTGTGCCATAGCTGACAGCGGCGAATTCTTTCAATGAAAAACACGGCACCCCACGGCAAGAAGCTTAATAGCGAACGTAGAAGCAGCTAGGCCTAACGTTGCCGCGGTGGTGGCTACGGCTGCCAGCGGATCTGCGTGCGAGAGTGCCGGTTAGAGGCGGCGAGATAATCAAAATGGCGGCGGTGGAGGAGCAGGAGGAAAAAGCTTTATTTTGCAAAGGAATTTGGGACCTCTCAGGCTCCTTGGGTGGTGGCTTTGATTAATCCCATTTCAGACCTGCAGTCAGGGCAACATACATTGACTGTATGGATTACGTGGTGGTGCCGCAAGGCCGTGCGAATTATCAGGTATGTCCGAAAAATCGGTCGTTAGCTACTCTGGCAATACCTCGTGCCGATGACACGGCGTCAATGGCGATTCGTTGCGATTCCTGTTACTGGAGCCAGCATTAACACGACTTTCGTTCATTTTCAATGAAGTTACAGCTAATTTTCCCTGATACAAGCACAAATTCCCTGAGTTTTCCCTGAGTTTTTCCAGACTATTCAAATTCCCTGAGAATTGCCGGTTTTCCCGGTGTTCCCGGTTGGTAGACACCCTGGGTCCATGATGACGGTAGCGAGCAAACGCCAAGTAGACGTCGAGCAGACGCTGTAGCGCAGATGAACATATGTAAAGGCATTCGGCCGCATTATTTGTTAAACAGGTTGCAAGGTAACCAGAGAGAAAGCACACAGGTAAAGCGAAGCCCTGTTGTCGCATGCATGTAAACGCAGCTTATGGTTACGGCATCAAAACATTTTTTTTTTTGCGTCAATCCACCAACTATGGAGCACTTGACAGAATGGCAAGCAGACGCTGAGCAGACGACGGGGTGCGGATGAGCACACTTCGAGGGGCATTCGGCCTTCCTATTGGCTAAGAATTCGTGTAGCTTCCACAGTGCTGCGACCAGCTTGTGAGATGGAGTATATTGTTTTACTGATCGCTGCCGAAAAAACGGACGATTGCGTGCACATTTTACTCCCTGTCACTGCTGACGTCTTTGTCAAGGTCGGCGAAAGCGGCATCGTCCTCCATGACACCAAGGCTCTTATTGGCCAGACAGCAGTTCCCTAAAGCTGCTCCATAACGGTAGGCATCGCGGTGGAGCCTATATAGTTAGTGGTTCGGCTTCCGGCAGCTTGAAACGCCAGAAAAAAACAAATTAAAGCAATACATTCGTGTCACGAACTGGAATATAACACGAGAGGCGTTCTTAGGCCGCCAATTCCGAAAGAAAGACGAAAACTGTGGTTATGTTTGTGGAAACGGGGCATATACAGCTGCTATAGCGGATGACGGACCGCGCGCCCACTGCTTTGCATCGGCCACCAATCGCATGCGAGAGATTCTGCGGGACGCACTCACAAGTTCGGGTCAGCGCCAGCCTGCAGCAGGTAGGGGACGGCGCTGACGGGTCCATCGGTGATGGCCACGAACAGCGCCGAGTTGCCGCTAGGATCCACCGCGTCCACGGGGGTGCCTGCACGCGTCAGGGATACAGTATGTATAGTCACATCCATTTTATGCTTAGAAGAAAAAAAGTATTAAAGGACTCTGGTACAGTTGGCGGCTGTGCTTCTGCGGCACAACTTCAGGGACTGATATTGCGCTGTGCAGTAGATGAGGCTATTACAGCACAAGAGCTTCCATGGTGAGATATTTGATGTACTATGGATTAGTGTTCGTGTTTTTAGCGTCTCAAGTGAATACCGAGAGAGACAAGTGCTCCTCATTATAACAACTGAAATTTATGCTGGATAAGCGTGCACTTGTACGGAACACGCGCATGATTTGTGTGTCTGCAAAGGGCCTCACTTACAGCAATATGACAAGATGCCGAATGACAACACGGTGTTAATACCAAAGTACACTCTGCAGTCCACTAAACGCGTGCAATGTTTGATGGAAATGTCACTGATAATTTCTGCTCCCACATTCTTTTTGTTCATTCAATATGTCTCGACGCAATTACGACTACTTGAGGTTTTTAAGAGGCGCAAGAGTGTTGCAGCGCACGAGCCCTTCTCAGGGCGCTTACCCAAGTGGCATTACTCGTTCATCGTAGTCGCATCCGTATAGCTTTACGAAATGGCAGCATACAGTTATAAAGAGCCGTCAGTGCTGCATTTTGCTTCCAAATGTCCGAGTGCAGTGAAACCCGAATATCGAGAAAACTTCAGCTGATCATGCAACAAGATATAGTTTTGTATATAGATGAGTATATAGATGTGGCAATAACCGACCTTAATTTTTTTTCCTTGGCAAATTGAATGGGAGTTTATTACTCTGGAATAATTCTGAAATAATTGAAATTATTTTAGCCTTATGTTGATTAAGATTTAGGAACTAATTTCTAATTATTCAGAAAATAAAAGTATGGCATAGCAATTATCAAGTTATGTCTAAAATTCTAAAGTTTATAAAATAAAAAAAGTCTAGTGACGTTTCATTTCGTGAGCTACGCGTTGGCGTACGGTTGCTGTTCCGGTGTTTGTAAGCCATGCCGTCTTGCGCGACACACCCGCCTAACACGTTATTCGGTAGTGTCGTGGGCACACGCCTTTCGCCGGTCCCGTTCAGCCCGCTCGTCGATCGCCAGACGAACCCGGCACACCACGCACAGAGCCCGTAGCAACTGCCGCAGGAGACGATAACCCAGTGCGCCGCCGTAACCCTTTCGTGTACAGCTTGACCCCGGCGCTGTGTCCACGTGAACACTCGCACCGCGTCACGCCGACGGCTGCCCCCGGCACAGGGCGTTTCACACAACATTCTGCGCGCGCACGTTTCACGTTTGCCAATTTTAGCCCGAATCCAGCACCATAAAACATCAACCGCCAAAGCACATGTGGGTGCCCGCCTAACAACGATGGCTTGGTGTCACATTCAAGGAGGCAAACAGGAAAGAAACAAGCAGCCTGTCGCAGACCTCGAAAGCCCCAGTGCTTTCCATCATGCACGCGACCAGTCTGGCTGGCTGAGCAGATTTGGCATCCCGTTGCCGAGCACGAGGGTGCGGGTTCGACTGCCACCTAGTGGTCGCCCTCTTTGAGGGCGAACGGGAAAAAGGCGGCGTGTTTAGATCTGGTCGCAGGTTATCCAGCTGGTGAAAATAATCTCCAGTCCCACGCTGGTTTTGGAAGGTCAAGCGTCACCAACCGTTGCCTTCTACCGCAGGGTAACGACGAGCTCCAGGTATACCTTTGGACCGAGCTACTGGAATGGATTTGCAAGGCATTCTCTTGTTAATTGAGCGATTCACGTCACGATGTACACAGCACAGCCTCCGTTACTACACACGAGAAATTGCCGCTCCTTCTCAGGAGTCGTCCGCAGCGCTACGGAAGCTGCGAGACTCTTATTAGCCAGCAGGGAGGCCGACCCCTCGAGATGCGCTTATCCGCGCCGCGTCGTCTTCTGGGCGGCTGCTGAATTCGCGGTGTACGATGTGCATGCGCGAAGGTCCTAACATCTCACGCATCGCTGCAGCGTATGGTCACGCTGTTGTGACGGTGAAAGAATATAAAAAAAGTGTGAACTACGAAACTCGTTAGTGGGCGAACCTGTGCCTAGAAAACAGGTTACGCTCAAAGCACAATGATAGCGGCGAGCACAGTCGGCGATCGGCGAAAATCTGATCAGCGGGCAAGCGCGTCGCCTTTTATAGAGGAGTCGTCAAGGTTCCCGAGTAATCGCTGGTGCCCGCGTGTCGTCCGTAAAGTACTGCACAATTCGCGTCGCGCATACAATCAGATTCAGTGACAAGAGACAACGGATAGAACTATCGATAACGATCGAGGAGCTTCCGATACATGCAGGCTGGAAACAAACAGCGAAAAACAAAAGCACCCGTACGTAGTAAACAAAACAAACAACAAAGTTCGTCAGCGTGCGTAAAAGGGCTTAAAGGGACACTAAAGGTTACTATTAAGTGAACGTGGACTGTTGAAATGCCATCCCAGAAACCTCGAAACGCTTGTTTCGTGCCAAGGAGAGACTTATTTTAAGAGAAAATGCCTTCTGAAGCGTCCGCGTACCTCTAGCGCAGTTCAAATCGCCCGCCCTCCCATCGAGGAGTACTGACATCATGGTCTCATAGTGACGTTGCGCCATCCGTGAGTAGAACGGCGTCCGCAGACGGCGCTACGGCTTTTCAGCGCAAAACGCAAACGCGCGGCCAGAAACAGAGCCAAGACAGAGCCGACAGCAGAGCGAAAGCGGGAGTATGGTGGCTAGCGGAAGAAGAAACGCGCGACCATAATGGTACTTTATTCTACGACGCGAACTTCGACGCTCGTCGCAATGGACCCTGACAACGACAGATTGGCTCGCGATGCTGGGCTCAACCTCAGCGATTTGAGCACTGACGAGCGCGACGTGCTGCTGAGGGCTCGCGCTGCCGGCGTCGTTGCGTACTACGACGGCGGCCTCGACACCGGCTCTCCGGAGCGGGAAAGCAACGAGGGCTTCCCACCACGACATCACAAGGACGTGGCATTCTCACTGCTTGTTCGAAATGAAAGTTTCGCGAGCCAGCAGAACCCGCACAGCACGACGCGATAACGAAACTACTGAAACTCCAAAGCGTGCGCGGCGCAGAGTCGAGCGCGCAGAGTCGAACGAAAACGAAACCTTTCGACCACCCATACTACAGAAGGGTAACGTCAAAATGTTATTTTTTCTTAGAATTGAATAGACGTAGACAAGTAGCATTTTCTTCCGTCTTATAATCGAATGAAATTATATTTTCAACACGAGTAGTTGAGTAATAATAATAATATTTGGGGTTTTACGTGCCAAAACCACTTTCTGATTATGAGGCACGCCGTAGTGGAGGACTCCGGAAATTTTGACCACCTGGGGTTCTTTAACGTGCACCTAAATCTAAGCACACGGGCGTTTTCGCATTTCGCCTCCATCGAAATGCGGCCGCCGTGGCAGGGATTCGATCCCGCGACCTCGTGCTCAGCAGCCCAACACCATAGCCACTGAGCAACCACGGCGGGTAAGAGTAGTTGAGTATTAGTAACACAAATTATAAGGAGTGCTTTCGTCATCGGGCTAGTACCGGAATGTCGCTGGGGGGTCTCAAATCGTGTCGTGCGTTTACCTCAATTTCTCGGTTACTGAAGCTCTGTTCGCGATTATATTGACGCCTTAGACGTTCTAGAACATTGCTCTACCACTTTAACTTGACTTTCTGGTAACCTTTAGTGTCCCTTTAAGACGCACCACGTGGACCACTTCAGGTCGTGCGTGGCGCCGCTGTGATAGCGAAATGCCGTCTGGTACGACCTCGTACTCCAGTCCGCCAATACGTCGGACGATCTTGTGGGGTCCGAAACAGCGGCGTAACAGTCTCTCGCTAATCGGAGTCCAAACACGGTGGCCGGGCCGGTATTCCGAGCAGCGTCTTCGAAGTTTGTTGCGCCGGCTGTCGACCTGTCCGGCTTCTTCGGGCCCCGCTGGATATAGGTGGCGACGTCGAGACTCTCTTCGTCGCAGACATGCGGCAGCATGGCGTCGAGAGTCATCGTCGGGTTCCTGCCGTAAACCAGCTTGAATGGCGTAATCTGTCTTCTTTCTTGCACGGCCGTGTTGTACGCGAAGGTTACGTATGGCAGTACGGCATCCCAGGTCTTGTGTTCAACGTCGACGTACATGGATAACACGAACTGAAGAAGAACGGCAGATCAGGCGAGTAGGTGGTTTTCTATAATGTTTAAAAACAGCGTTAAAGACGTACACCGGACAACAGAAGTGTGTATCCCATGCTCTATTCTGTTGTCCGTTGTACGTCTTTAGCGCTGTTTCTAAATTATGGATAACATGACGGAGGGTCTTATCCAGGCTCTTTAGAGCGCAAGGCCATTCGCCTGCGGGCTTTAGGCGGTCGTCCAGCGGTGAATAGAGAGCTTTAGTTTAGGGGACGCAAGGCGTTGGGGCCCCTAGCGCTTGAGTGCGTGTGCGTTTGCGTACGCAAGCAGAAACACGTTATAGGTTAGCGGCCCCAAACGCAAGCCGCAGTGAGGTCGCATGCGCTCGCAGCGCCATCAACGTCTGATCTTTTCTGCGTTATCATTTTTTAAAACATGAAATCATGCTTATGGAGTAAAGCACATAAAACTGGATGGATGGATGGATGATTGAGGCTCAATCCTTTGAATCGGGCGGCGGCGCGCGCCACCTAGCCTTTAATGGTTCTATATGCATGCATACCTATGTATTTACTCCTTTACTTTTGCGTTGATATTATCCACCAAACAGATAGTCTCCGTTTAGTTATTTCTACCTGTTCAAAGTCTATTCTACTTTCACTGTCATTAAAACCCAAAGCTTTGAATAGTTCCCCGTTAGATTCAACTGCAGGGTGAAGTTGTTTACAAGCAAGTATCAGGTGTTCAGCCGTTTCCTCCTCCTCTCCACACGCCTCGCACACCAAATCTATCTCCTGGTATCTGGCTCGGTACGTTTTAGTCCGCAGTACACCTGTCCTGGCTTCAAACAAGAATGAGCTTCCCTTAGAGTTATCGTAAATATTTTCTTTGGCTATTTCTTGCTTAAACGTAGCGAACGTAGCGTAGCGTAGCTTAAACGTAGCGAGAGGTACGAGGAACGCTACCCCGCACCTCCAGACCGTATGTCACGATGTAGTCACGGTGTAAAAAAAAATTACCGACGATTACGATACTCCCTCATGCGAATTTTGAGCGCAGCTCTACCCGTGTTTTCATTTCGCGATATACTGGCCGGCGCAGACAATTTGCCTCGTGCCACACGTTGCAAACCAAGTGTGGCGCTACTGACTCGGCAAACGGGAGATCGCGAGAGGCGTGGGTGACGTGGGGACACGGTTCACGGCAGCCGCCGCCGCAGGAAGACCTCCGCGCCACTGGTCGGCTCGAGACACTCTGTGCGTAGTCGCGCGCTTCTTGCCCGCTTGGAAAAACACTTTTATGCAGCACGTATTGAGCAGCAGAAAGCTGTATCGGGGGTTTTTCCCGTTGCTCTACAATTTTCTCACTGACACTTTTCGTCTAGTTATTTCAAAATTTGATTAATTAATAATAGTTATCTAATCAGGGGGAATGCAAAAAAATGATCTGTATCTCCAAGCGACGGCAGACATTACCTTGGTTCTGTCCAGCTGCGTGGCATTTGCATACTTTTACATCTCGGTGCACGATAGTTGGGACACCCTATATATCGGTCTGTACGGCCAAGGCTGAGCAATCTTTTGTTCTACGTGTACGCTGAGCGCGTAACTTCAATCAAATAGCGAGTTCGGGACAAGCGCCCACCAGCACCATTGCCTCGCACTCGTGCGCACAGTTCCACTTTAACGACGCACGTTCATGCTGTTACGTTGCGGAAATCGAGCGATCACACGTGAAGATGTGTTTGCAATATTCGCGAGAAAGGCAACGATACATGAACGCGATAGCTGCCGAGAACGATTTCACCTTGGCACGTCAAATCGTGGTCTTCTGTCTTTGCCTTCGCTATTTCTCGCGCCGTAACGTATAACCCCTGAGGCGCGGTCTCGGCGATAACTATAAGGGAGTGGAACTCGCGGCGAAGTCAGGCTCGAGCCTGGACACATGCGCAACGTCCGTGGAGACACGCGAGTCCAGCGGAGCGATCTCGTAGTTCACATCGCCAGGCTGACGCAATATCGTGTAGGGCCCTGTGTGAAGAGGCAGCAGCTTTTCAGACAAGCCGACGCGGCGCCACGGTGTCGCCCACAGAAAGACAACGAAGCCAGGGGAAAAAAATCGAGTGGACGAGCGGTTTCGCCGAGATCGCTCGTCAAGCGACGGAAACGGGAGCCCAGTCCGACAGAGCTCCTCACGTCCGCGGTGAAGACGGAGCACGAACCTCGTCCGGGTCAGGTCGAGCGTGACTGACGACATGGCCAAGAACTGTCATTTCAGGAAGTCCAAAGCGCCACTTGGAATGAGTTCAACTGCAGGCCCGCGCGCCGAGAAACGGCACGAGTGATCGACAGACACGTTAGATGACTCGCAAAAGCTGGTGAAGAGACTGTCACACCGTCTGGATAATACAAACGTGTAGACCATTTATAGACCGTTTTTTCGTAGGAGCCGCCATATTGTGAACGCAGTGGCGCCGCCTATGAACAGCGCCATACTGGCTTGGGTGAAAGCGGTCTTTTGCATGGCAGGTATACGCTCGGCGGTACGTTCTGGCGTTTGTTTTCGCGGTCGTGTGGTCTGTTTAGTATGACATGCGTCTTCTACGTGGTAAACGGTTCTGTGAGACGTGCTGAAGTGGTTTAAGGCGTCATGGCCGGAATTTCTGCTGGCGTTGAGGTGGACGGAACACGCAGCGCGATGTGCGCGCGCATATTTGAGCCTACAATCAGCCTCGGAGATCAATTGTGTATTTCTGAATGTTCCAATCACTAATGTGACCTTATTGCAGTATTATCCTCTACTTCTAAGCTGCGGTTTATGAGCCATGAAACATACGCGACGATCGTAACAGCGTGGGTACCGTTCTGCTACGATGGGAGCTGTGCTGTTATACTTTGACAAGCGTTCAAACTGTTCGCTGCAGGTTTCATTGCGTGACTACTTGGTTGGATGGATGAGGTTTCCACCTATGAATAAAATAGTTTTGGCTAGTAATAGCAGCATACCTTATAGTCTGAATTAAGCTTGTCCAGCAAAGCGACTATTTACGAACTGCGCGAGCGAGCTAAGCAGTGGTAGGTGCTGGATTACAGATATCTTTGTTCTATATAGCGCATGGTCCAAGCATACGGCATCAGCGGTTATATATTTATAAACGTTGTGCGGCATTAGCCCGTTTTCTCTTGCTTTTTAGAGAAAGAGGATGGTAACAAATTTTTTTTTTTTTGCGGTTGTGTTCGTTCAGTTCTCTACGACGCGCTCACACGTATTACGGAAATCTTGCGCTGAAAAATAGCCATCGCATTCTTTTTCTGCGAACCCTCTCATATATTATGGCTGTATAACAGCCAAAAAAGGCAATGCCGAAGCACACAGCTTATATATGTATCGTGCTGGCTCACCAACCGCAGTGATCGCTGTGTTGAGCAGCACCATGGGCCTCATGCAGCAAGACATATGGTAATTTGAAGCATACTAGACTTGAAATGCGTGAGAACGATGCCAGTGCATCACAAATATTTGATAAAGCCTGCCGCTCAGATGGTTCGTGGTTGCCTTAGGTTGGCCGTGCGCGAGCATGCGCCCTTATGTTTTATGTTTTACTCCCTACGCCAATCGATCAGACAGTGAGCTGATTTACCATTTAATGCTGGTAATGCAGAGACGCCGGCTTTCTTTGTTGAATTGATATCGATGTAAGCAAAATAGTAAACAAACACGCACCGCGACTGATAATGCGCGTACATCGCGGCTGATTATGTGCGTCACATTTTTGCGCCCCTAAGACATATTTCTGCCTACAGTATAGTTACTGATGCACCGAAAGGCTTCCCTGCCGACCTTATATGAACGAACATGGCGTAAAGTTCACAAAGTAAGGTCTAAAACATCTCGAAATCGTTCCGCAGCACGCGACAGCAATACTTTCAAGCAGCGCCGCGCCGGATCGCCCAAGCCAGAGAGGAGGAAGAACTCTCCGCGCGCCCTATCCTCCTCGCCCGATGAAACGGTCTATAGCTACGACTCAAAACAGCAATGGGCATTCCTTGGATGCTTCTCACGGGGCAGCCTTTTCATTGGAACCCGCCCAGACGGATACGGGGCCCCGACATAGACTGTGACGCGCAAACAAAGGAGCTCACTTCGAGGCGACAACAGCCGCCGCCCTCCATGGAAGCGGTAACTACCGCGAAGGCCACTCTCCTGACGCTGACAAGCTGCGTATCACGAAAAGCCCACTACTTGATGCATGGGACCAACGTCGAAGACTTCAACGGGAACTGCGTCGACTCGAGGTTCCCAAACTGCCACGCGGTTGCCTCGTGTGCAGGGGCGATCGCGCAACCCGGCGGGACGGTGTGACGTCGTAGGTGGGATTTGGCGACCGACTCGACGACTGTGATTTGACAGAGACACATCCGTCACAGTGCCTAGTCTAGTCACCTAGGGAAATAAGCTGCCTCAAAATCGCGCGCGCCTTTGGTGCAGTGGTCTGTCCTGACGTCTGCCGACATGGGTGTCCTTGATGTCCTGTGCGCAGACATGTAGTGAGCTCAGACATTTAAAGTGCTCCTACATGGGGTATAGGCTGCCATATGTGGGGTCAGTGTAGAGAATCAATAATAATCCATTTTCATTTCGCTCCTATCCCCGGACGTACTCATCCGTGAGCCTGGAGGATTCCTGGCCTAAGCTCTATACGCCGATCAGCAACAAGCCGCGAACTGAGGAGTCCATCATTCTTTCAAGCTTGCCAGGGCAATACAAAGGCCGGACGGCGTAAGCTTGAATTGGTAGATGCCGTCATGTGTTACGAAGGCGATTTTCTCACGGTCAATGCCATCTACTGATATTTGCAAATAGCCAGATCAGAGGTATATCACGATAAGTACTTGGCTCCGTGCAGGCAGCCCAAGGCATCATAAGTATGCGGCAAGAGGTAGACATCCTTGCGCGTTACATTATTGAGGTGTCGGTAGTTGATACAAAAGCGCCAGCTGCTGTCCTTCTTGAATAGGACAGCAGAGGACGCCCACAGACTTGAAGGTGGCTCAACGACGCCTTTAAATAGTCAGTCTTATTGACTTAACGTATCACTTGTCGCTGAGCTTGCGAAACACGGTACGGACGGCGGCATATGGGATTGGCGTCTCCGGCGTAAATACGATGGGTGACCACTGACGTCTGGGCAAAAGGGCGGCTGTCAAGGTGCCGGTGAAAAATGTCGCGGTAAGTTTCAAAGAGACGGCGGATGTCTACAGCTTGGGCAGGAAAGAGGTTAGGCGCTACTAAGTTCTTGCTAAGGTCTCTTACTAAGTTCCTCTATAACTATAGAGTCGGTGAATCGAAAGAGCCTGTAGAGGGCGAGGAAATTACAGCGTCAAGTGCCGATATATCGCAATCGTTGGCAGGCGAGATGTCGGCCAAAGACATACCCTCTGGAGACATTTGAGTCAAGCAGCTAAAATTAAGAGGCAGCGAGGTCTTATTGCGTGTCAGAGTGAGCATGGTACGGCGAACAGTCAAACTCCCTTCATGCAGTATGTTAGCCGCAAGACATAGTACATGGACTTCGCCAGGAACAGAGGGGAAACATCAGAGTGACGTGCGTAGTTACGTCAGGCGACAGGCGGATGTCCTCGGGAGAGCATAACACCGTGGTTGTGCGACCGGCGGACTATGGCAGCCGTGGGGCAATTCAAGCTGAATGACACTAGACACCCAGCTAAAAGAAAGTTGAATGGGGCGACAAAGTCTCAGGCGAGTATAAAGCCGATGAGCGACCAACTGCGTCGTCGCTATTGGTCGCTCATCACGGATATGTGCGCGCCAGTGTCAGTGAGTGTTGGTACACTGATGCCATCGACTAAAACGTCCATCAAGTTCTGTTTGGTGGCAAAAGCGATGAGGACTTTGCGGTCGAGTCGTCCATGCAGCGTCGCCTCCGGGAGCTGCACCGCTTAGCTTTGCGGAGACGGACGTCGGGACTGCGTCGGGAACGGTGGTGAACGGGGAACTACGCTGCGGCTCTTCGAGTGGGGACCGATAAACGAGAAGGGCTCTGTTCTGGGCGATAACTCGCGGCCGCAGAGGGGACAGTACCGTTATTACAACGACGAGCAACATGACCAACACGCCGGCCGGCAATACAGATTGCCCCATCGTATGCGGTTCGCCATTTAATTGTATTTCGGTAGCGTGCAGGATACCGCTGATCAGTGGAAGGACAAGGATCACTAGAAAGCTGTGAAGCGGCAACGGCACATACGGAACCAACTCCAAGGTTACCAAGTTCATGGCGAGTAGAAATCGCCTACAGATATGGTACTGTAGCCCAGTTGTTCGGCTCACTGGGAGGAGAAAGAAGATGCAGGAGACATGGCTTCAAGTTCTCGCCGCATTATCCGCATCAGGTCGTCTGATAATGATGGTCGCTGCATTCTTAGCCTGTCATCGCAAGAGGACGTCGCAGCTGTGTTCGGTGGACGTGCGAACGGCGTTGCAATGCGGCGGCTCTTGGCCTGCTCAAAGCGCTGCAGCACTCTTATATGGTATCCTGTACTGTCTCGCAATTTCTGCAGATGAGCAGGTTGAAAGCACCGTCAGCGATACCCTTCAGTACGCACCCAAGCTGGTCAGATTCTGCCATATCGCTTTCGTGGCCAGCACCTCCTGGATGTAAGAGAGGTACGACTCTTTGGACGCGGATCCTAGTTCTTTCACAGCGGCGCTCTGCCGCCTGGCGGGACGGCCAAGCAAGTCCGTAAGCTTCTGCCTGCACGTGCCCCAGACGTTAGGCTCTTCTCTATGGTTACGCTGCCACACCTTCGCCGTGCCTTTTAAATAGAGCACCAAGTTAGCCAATTGACACGGTAGAGATTTCTTTCACCGCAGTCGGTTCTTTAAGGTAGTCAATACACACCGATTCAGGAATGAAAATACGAAGCGTACACTCCGTGTCGCACACACACAAACAATGGTTTATATGAATTCACCGTCATATAACTGGTAGCAAAGACTAATATGGACCGCTGCTAAGTATGTAGTCTCTAACTAGCCTGCAAACTACAGAATTAGGTCATCAATATTTACACATCACCATGTGATTACGATTACGAGGATTACGAGGAGAAGGCGTTTGATTCAGTCCAAACCTCAGCAGTCACGGAGGCATTACGGAATCAGGGTGTAGACGAGCCGTACGTAAAAATACTGGAAGATATCTATAACGACCCCACAGCCACCGTAGTCCTCCATAAAGAAAGCAACAAGATCCCGATAAAGAAGGGCGTCAGACAGGGAGATAAGTTCTCTCCAGTGCTATTCACAGCGTGTTTACAGGAGATATTAAGAGACCTGGATTGGGAAGAATTGGGGATAAGAGTTAATGGAGAATACCTTAGCAACTTGCGATTCGCTGATGATCTTGCCTTGCTTAGTAACTCAGGGGACCAATTGCAATGCATGCTCACTGACCTGGAGAGGCAAAGCAGAAGGGTGGGTCTAAAAATTAATCTGCGGAAAACTAATGTTTAACAGTTTCGGAAGAGAACAACAGTTTACGACAGGTAGCGAGGCGCTGGAAGTGATAAGGTAATACATGTACTTAGGGCAGGTAGTGACCGCGGATCCGGGTCATGAGACTGAAATAATCACAAGAATAAGAATGGGCTGGGGTGCGTTTGGCAGGCATTCTAAGATCATGAACAGCAGGTCGCCATTATCCCTCAAGAGAAAAGTGTATAATAGCTGTGTCTTAATTACCAGTACTCACCTACGGGGCAGAAACCTGGAGGCTTACGAAAAGGGTTCTACCTAAACGACGCAGCGGGCTATGGAAAGAAGAATGATGGGTGTAACGTTAAGGGATAAGAAAAGAGCAGATTGGGTGAGGGAACAAACGCGAGTTAATGACATCTTAGTTGAAATCAAGAAAAAGAAATGGGCATGGGCAGGACACGTAATGAGGAGGGAAGACAGCCGATGGTCATTAAGGGTTACGGACTGCATTCCAAGGGAAGGAAGCGTAGCAGGGGGCGGCAGAAAGTTAGGTGGGCGGATGAGATTAAGAAGTCTGCAGGGACAACATGGCCACAATTAGTGCATGAGCGGGGTAGTTGGAGAAGTATGGGAGGGGTCCTTGCGCTGCAGTGGGCGTATCCAGGCTGAAGATGACGATGTGATTTGGAGCGGGGCGTCGGGCGAGGTCACGGGCGCAATGGTGCAGACTACGAGTGGACTGCTGCTGAGGTACCCTAGATGGAGTGGGGAGGCTTGACGACGTGGCCCGACGGAGCATGAGCGTAAGCCAGGAGGGAAGGCCGGGAACATAGAAGCTGTAGTCGGTAGTGGACGCCCCGCAGACGAACACCAGGCATAGGCAGAAACCCGTGCCCATGGTCCGAAAGGCTACCGTTGCTGCCTTTTCGCCTCGGCTTCCCCCTTTACAATGGCGCCACTTCCGCGTTCCACGCTCGCGCCAATTGGCTCAGGGGCAATTCTCCGGTTGCCCATTGCCCGACCATGCTCGCGCCTTCATCGTCGTCGTCTTCCGCCTTCTTGTAACACAGCACGTGCACCCGATGACGCCAATACAATCGTTGTGTCCCATTCGTTCTGGGCACTCACGCGCGGCGATCGCCTTCCACGTCGAGGTGGCCGGCGCCGCAAAACATTGCCGGCTCAGGATCCGGGACAACCGCCGGGGTTGTAGGCGTTGACGTGGCCGCCCCGTTTCGGCCGTCACGCGGAGATGCGTTGTTGTCTCTCGCGGGTACCCCGCACCTCCACCAATTCGTTACGTTGCGGAAATCGGGGTATCACAGGTAAATATGTGTTTACAATATTTACAAGAAAGGCAACGATACACAAACGAGGTGGCTGGCGAGACCAATTTCACCTCGACACGTCAAATCGTCGTCTTCTGTATTTGGCGCCACTCTCGGTTGCGCCGCAACAATATTCAGCATTCGCGGATGCTCGAACTTATTCGCACTCAATCAAGTTCGTACTCACGTCCACTCTCGTTCACTGGCAACTAACCCGTTTTCATATTCGCGTCAGCACGCACTCCCCGGTACTCGTCTTAATACTCATGCCAACTCAGAGTGACAAGTACTCACGCTCACGTATACTCGTCGGCACTCGCTCACCCTCGGCGACTGGTACTCGCACCTACTCACCTCTACCAGCATGCGTTCGTACGCCAACTCACTCTCCCCTGCACGCACTCGCTTTCATAAACACGCAGCAGGCCCACTCACACTCGCCGACAGCCACTCGCGTTCGCACCTGCTCACACGCAGCGCCACTCACTCGCGCCCATTCACGCCCTTCGCCACTCGAATCACAATCACGATGTTGAAATGAGTGCGAGGGAATACGAGACTGCACACGTGCATGTGCCGCCCTATGAGGAGCAGCTGGCGCATTTCCAGGCAGACACTGCACGGGCCTGCCAGCGATCGGCGCTTTCATGCACTGCACGCGACACTGCGCCCATTGCTCACGACAATTGTCGGCCGGCTGGCCCGAATAAACACCGTGTTCCTTAAGCACGACCTACTGTATAAAGAGTAGGTCGTGTCCTTAACACTGCAGTGCCGGCAAACCGGCAAGTCGGACCGCGTCAGCCAAGCCTTCGCCTTGACCAACCTCTCAGTGCGGGGCCAAACATTTTCACAGCTGAAGTGCACGGACAGGAGTTTCCGAGCTGCGGCAGTCGTGTGCAGGCGCCTGGATTTTGGGATTTTGACTCGCTTCAGTTGCACAGAAATTTTAAAATTGTTTATCAGATTACTGCACTAACTCTAATTTCCACAAGCACACGTTTCACGAATCCGAGCACCTTACATTCTGCAGGTATTTTAAAATTTACGGAGAAACTTATATTAGTGGTCCTCACAAGGATTCTGTGCGCGAACCATGCCGCTCTGCTAGTTTTATTCAGCGACAAGCGGGCGAGACAGGCAGAATTAAGGAAGCAGTAAAAAGCTACAAAGATACAATTGCGGCGGCTCATTCGACGCAATCGCGATGAACGGTACAGACCAGTATACGAAAATCAGCTTTAGGACAACGATCAACAAGAGGCGAGGAGAACGTAAACACGCGTTTCCTGTTTACTGAACTCAGAATTACTCATGCACAGATGAACGCACCGACTGAACCAATCGAACACACATGCGTAGCGGCCTCAGCCGTAAGGTGCACACCCGAGGCCCCACAGACGCTGCGACAGGCACAAGCGCGCTCGCCGGACACGTCTCCACGAGCCGCCGCAGAGGTGGGCCAGGCAGACACGTGATATTGCGACAAGTTACTGCGCTGCGACTACAGCTCAATTTGGCACCAAGCGTACCACGCACTGTGATTAGCATGCCACAAACTGTGACGAAAACGCGACCACGTTATGACACTACAGCGCTGCCGCAACCACTTGAAACGAATGAATGACCGGCGCTGGCAACCCCATTCACACGACAAACGAGCTCGCGCGCACGGAAATCGGTACTTGATATCGAAGTAAAGCGTCAAACATCGTCGAAAAACACTACAGCTCCACGTCCCATGCGTGTGACCGTTACACACAAAACCGCGGCGTTTCAGCACGCAGCCATCGCCTACACTTGTTAATGCGAGGCATGGCACTAAAAACTACGTTAATAGCGTTACCTACGAGAGTCAACGCAATGCTGTTGCGGCAGGACGGGTTCACTTTTTCGCATAAGCCCGCTCACCATGATTAAACATTGTGACCGCGTTCGTCTGCACACTTATCACAGAATGTACTGAAAGCAAAAACGAAACACAAAGGGGCTGGCAGCTACAACGCCATAGCCCAACAAGAGGCATTGCCTTAAGCACGACAGATAGCTTAGCGCAAGACGCCGAAGGTGGCCGATCGAGCGAGAACACGCCGACAACAAACCGCGCTTACCTTCGGCGACGAGCCGAGCGATGAGCCGGCATCTGTCGTGGCGCACTGCGTCGTGAAGCTTCGTGCTGCCGGCCATAGTCCACAGAAGCGCGCACCTGCGAAGTAGTAACGGAACAGAAGACTGCCCAACGCCTCGAGGAACACGGGACACAAAGAGGCTCCCTCGGCGTTCGTTCTCGGTGGCTTCTTTCTACCGTGGACGTGGAAGAGAGAGTTGCGCGCGGACTGCACCAACGCCACGTTGATTCTGCGCTAACGTGTGGAGAGGGAAACGACTCGGGCTAACCGTGGGCCGCGCTCATTGGCGGCGGCTGCTTCACACGTCAAATTCAAAGCTACTGGCCTACCGAGCCGCACAAGGGACGCTGCGGCTGCCGTAGAAAGGGCGCATTACTTTATTCGTTAGCGGGCGTTCTTTCTGTTGTCGTAGCTCGTCACCTTCCTTGTCTTCGAGCGCACTGCGCTGTGCCAAAAAACGTTATTTTATGAGAGCTAGGTGATGTAACGTAGCCATTAATTTCGATCGATTATTTTGCTGTTCTCGTCAACCACCGCTCGCGAGCGGCTGATCCTAGTGATAATTGGGCCGTTCGCATCATTGACGAAGCGCAAAATGGCAAAGTTTATAATTGCTACTGTATGAACGTTAACCCCGCCAAGCTGAATCCAAATGGATGAAGATTTTTTTGGGGGACGCGTAACAGGCTGACGCTGAGTAGTCGTTGCCAATCCAAGAAAACGAGACGTTGTTGGAGGAGTACGGTATAACGGGACTCAGAAGCCCGCGTGCAGTTTACGTGGGGGTGGATGTGCGAACACGCAGTCGGCTTGGGCCAAGGACAGCCCCCGAGCATAAGCAGCCTACGATGCAGTTTGTCTAACTGGAAACCGCTACTGGCGCTGCTTGCAATGTAAATGACGATGATCGCGTGCGATGGCAGTTCTTCTGAAGTGGGAGTTGAGTGTGCTATTACAGACAACCGTCTGTGCGCCACGGATGAAAACACGTTGAGCTACTCGGATCGAAGCCGCGGTTACAGTTCCTGGCTTAGCTGGCGGCATTCTG
Source organism: Dermacentor variabilis (assembly GCF_050947875.1). Taxonomy (NCBI): domain Eukaryota; kingdom Metazoa; phylum Arthropoda; class Arachnida; order Ixodida; family Ixodidae; genus Dermacentor; species Dermacentor variabilis. Next base: position 141,991,487 of record NC_134575.1, on the reverse strand, counting down.
AGTAGGGCGGAATGCGAAACTGTCAGTGTTTAAGGACGGGATAATGTAACGATTATGCGTAATGTAACGTGATAATGTAATGCAATGAAAGATGTCCTAATGGGAATATGCGGATAACTTTTTGACTATCTGGGGTTCATTAACGTGCATCAGAACCATGGTACGCGAGCGACTTTTAGCGGTCAACGTTTCAGTTGACCAGCTTTCCGAGGCCTACATTAAATATATTGTCAAGAGGCGTTATAGTTCAATTGATGAAACGCTCAGATAGCAGAGCACCGCAGCGAGAGGACACAGAGCTTCGGCAACACAGGCCCAAGGCTTCCAGCCACTCGTTGTCGTCGTCTTTCTCGAAGCAGTGCCTGCTGCTCGTCCTTCTCCAGTGCAATTGCCTCCCTGGAGTAGAGGAGCCGTCTCGGCGACCTACGGGCAAGATAGCACACGTGAATCAAAGGAAGGCTTGAGCCGCTGAACGTGCACGATTTAGCGCCCTCGGCGGCGCTTATCAGAAGGCGGCTCAAGGGGTTCTACCAAATAGTTCACAGAACACGCTTGATTGACGACACGGTAGGCACCCTGGTACTTGGACACAAGCTTGGGTGAATGTCCAGGGCTCTGCTGGTAGCGGAAACCCAGAGCCAGACTAGTGAGTCAGGGGCATAGGGTGCCGGAGAGGAGGGAATATACCGAAGGTGCTTCTGTCGCTGCTGATCGTCTGAACTAAATGTGCGGGCGAGCTGTCGGCACTTTTCCGCGTGTGCAGCAGCCTCGGACAGGGTAGTAGCCTCTGTTGTGTCAGGGCGATACGGAAGGATGGTGTCCATTATGCAGCAAGGCTCGCGTCCGTAAAGAAGAAAGAACGGGGAACGACAGAAAGCTGAGCTAGTTGGTAGGTATTCATTATGGTATAGTATGGTATGGTATAGTATTCATTATGCAAAGTCATTATGCGTTCGTGTTGTCCACTTCTCTACTCTTGTGTCCTGTCTGCACGCATCACTTCTATTTTGCATAAAGAACGGGGAAAATCCTGTAGCGGCCTGTGTGGCGGTATTATAAGCGTCGGTCACGAAGGGTAGAATTAGGTCCCAATTGGTTTGGTCAGATGCGACGTACATGGCTAACATATCGCCAAGAGTGCGGTTAAAGCGCTCAGTCATGCCATTAGTTTGCGGGTGGTATGCAGTAGTGGTACGGTGAATTACGTTCGGCATTCCTTGAGCAGGGCTTCTATAACATCAGAAAGAAAGACGCGGCCTCTGTCGCTCAGCAACTCTCTGGGGTCTCCATGGCGAAGTATGATGTTACGCAGAAGGAACCAGGCAACATCCCGCGCAGATGCGTTAGGCAGAGACGAAGTTTCCGCGTAGCGCGTGAGATGGTCTATCGTCACTATCACACAGCGGTTGCCATCTTAAGTACTCGGAAGCGACCCATAAAGATCAACTCCGACCCGGTCAAAGGCCCGTCCTGGACAAGGCAATGATTGCAGTGGAGCAGCTAAGGCATGAGGGGTATTCTGCGGCGTTGGCAAGCGAGGTAGGAGCGGACATGTTCGCGGACGAATCGGTACATCCCGCGCCACTAATAACGAATTCATAGGCGCGGGTATGTTTTTAGTACTCCTGCATGTGCGCATTGCGGGTCATCGTGAAACGCTGCACATATGTCCGAACGTGGATGCCGAGGAACCACGAGTAACCATTTACGGCCGTCCGAGGGGTAGTTACGGCGGCATAGGAGTCGGCCACGAACAGCGAAGTGGTGTGCTCGACGGCGCAATGCACGGCCAGTAGAAGGCGCTGATAGCATAACAACAATCCATGGATCCTTCTGCTGCTCCGAAAGCATATCCGTGGCGGTGAGGGAGGACTCGCATATTCGTACTTTCTGATAATTGGACACTGGGGAGCGAGACAAGGCATCCGCGTCCGCATGTTTACGGCCAGAGCGGTACAGCACTCGAATATCATACTCTTGGAGGCGAAGCGCCCATCGAGTGAGGCGACCTGAAGGATCTTTCCAGGACGACAGCCAGCAGAGTGCATGGTGGTCCGTGATGACGCGAACGGGCGGCCGTAGAGGTAAGGACGAAACTTAGTTATAGCCCAAATGATAGCCAGGCATTCTTTTTCTGTAATAGAACAGGGAGTGCGCGTCTAGCGAAGGCAACAACGTATTCATCGAAGCCAGTCTTTCGTTGAGCAAGAAGAGCGCCAATGCTGACGCCATTGGCATCCGTGTGTATTTCTGTCGGTGCGCTTGGGTCAAAATGTCGGGTTATGGGGGGTGAGGTTAAAAGACGACGCAGCGTCATGAATGCGGCATCGCAAACTGGCGGCCAGGCCAAGAGGTCGTGGTTACCTGCGAGAAGCTGCGTCAAAGGCGCTATTATGGTGGCGAAACGACGAAAATAGGAGCATAATTCGATGAAGCTGCGGAGTTCTTTCATGGTCTTCGGTCGTGGGAATTCGGCCACGGCTTTGAGTTTGGTTGGACCTGGGAGCACACCATCTTTTGAAACAACGTGGCCAAGGATGACTAGCTGCCAAGCGGCGAAGCGACACTTCTTTAAGTTGAGCTGGAGTCCAGCATCGGCAAGGCAAGTGAGCACGCGTTTCAGTAGAAACAGGTGAGAAGAAAAGTCCGGGGAAAAGATGACAATGTCATCGAGATAACAAAAGCATGTCTGCCATTTGAGGCCCCGGAGAATGTTATCCATCGTTCTTTCAAACGTTGCAGGCGCATTGCAGAGGCCAAAGGGCATCACGGTAAATTCATATAAGCCGTCAAGCGTAACAAATGCTGCTTTCGGGCGGTCTGCGTCAGCCACCGGGACCTACCAATAACCGGATCATAAGTCTAAGGACGAAAGGAATTCAGCGCCTTGGAGGCAGTCCAGTGCGTCGTCGATACGGGGAAGAGGATAGACATCGTTCCGGGTTATCTTGTTGAGTCGTCGATAGTCCACACAAAAACGAATTGCCCCACCTTTCTTTTTGACTAGGACTACCGGAGAAGCCCAGGGACTGTGTGATGGCTGTATCACGCCGCGTCGGAGCATGTCTCCTACGTGCTCATCGATGACACGACGCTCCGTCGGGGACACACGATATGGACGTTGGCGTAGAGCCGCGTGGCTGTCGGTGTCGATGTGATGAACGACCGTGGAGGTACGTCCTAAACATTGTTTTTGGAAGTCGAAAGAAGTTCAAAATTGGTTAAGGAGGTCGACGATCTGTGTGCGCTGACTCAGAGTGAGGTCGGGATCAATAAACGGAGCAAACGTTCGGTCACATGCCGGCGCAGGCGCAGAGACAGGGAGAGCCATGGCGTCAACGTGAAGAGGAGTCATCAGACCGATCGTAGACAGACAGAGCTCGTGTCGAATTCAGCAACAAAACCGAGGCACTCGCCATGATGTAAGCTTGATGGACACGAAAACGGATTCTATACGTAACGTGCGCTGGAGCCCTGGCGAAAGGGAACGAGGGCAAAGGGAAGCAAGAAGGGATGACGGCGTGCAGCAAGTAGAGGTGGCGTGAAAAGAACTGTAGAATCGTAGAAAGCAGCACAGGAAGCGGGTACAAGGGCGGAAGAGAAAGGAGGGATATCAGTGTCGGTGGCGACGAACACTCGAGCAGAAGGTGGAGGCGAATCTTCAGAAAGACTGCCGTAAAATGGAGTGAGCGTAAGTTCTGCACGGGCACAATCAATATGATGATGAGATGAGATGAGAGGAATTCCCATCCTAGAATGATGGCATGAGAACAGCGGGGAAGAACAGCAAACTCAATGTGGTATAAACTGTCTTGTATGGCGACACGGACGGCACATGTTCCTAAGGGCTCAATTGGCTCAGCGCTTGCTGTCCATAGCGAAATGGCAGAAGACTGCGTCGTGACTTTTCAGAGTGTACGGCGAAGCTTGTCGGCAATTACGGACACTGCGGCACCTGTGTCGACAAGCGCGTGAACGGGATACCTTTGGCAAAAACTTTAATGACGTTCGTAGGGAATAAACGAGGGCTTGAGCAGTTCGATGAGATCGCAGTTCTTGCCTCCGGAACTGCGCCTTTTAGTTTTACTCCACAACTGGAGGTCGGCGGACGATGGGGAAGAGGGAACGTCGACGGGGAGGTGGAGACCGACGAGTGTTGAAGCTTTGGGGAACAGGAGATGAATGAGCGAAGTGCGGAACTGGTGGCGAATAGCGGGACTGGGAGTCAGGAGCATTCCCTTGAAGTCTCGCAGCATCGGGAGGATACCAACCCCGCCGGCGGCAGAACCGTACCACGTGGCTAGCAAAGCCACACGCCAAGCAAATCGGTCGGTTGTCTTGGGTACGCCAAGCTTTATCAGCAGGGGGCCTAGGTACAGCGGTGCACATTTCTGAGCTGGGCGTAGGGGCTGCGGAGGCGCGCAGAAGCCGCTTCTGGGCAAGTAGTTCGCAGCTGGAGAAGGCGAGGCGTGGAAGCCGCTTGTGGGGATGTAGTGCGAAACTTCAGGCGGTGGCCTTGGCCTGGCGACGACGGCAGCGTACGTGAGCGGAACCGGCGCTGAGGGTGGCTGATTAGCGAGAGGTAGTGCGTCGCTGACTTCTTCATGTATGACGCGTCGGAGTTCCGGGGACAAAGAGGACTCAGACGACTGGGTAGCAGGCAGCAGTGACGGTTGGCGCGCGACTTCTTCGCGAACGAATTGCTTGATTTGGTAGAGGAACGAAGCGCCGGCGGGAGCAGCACTGGAACTGTCGGTTGAAGCCGAAACCGTGTCGTCGGGCGCGGTAGCTCGGCGCGTAGTAAGGCGTTGTTTGCGGAGCTCATCGTAGCTCTGGCACAGTGTAACGACCTCGTCAATCGTTTGAGGATTTTTCGCAAAGAGCATTTGGAAGGCGTCATCCCCTATGCCCTTCATGACATTCTTGATCTTTTCAGAGTCGGGCTTGGCGGGATTAATGCGCCGGAAAAGGTCAACTACGACTTCAATATTGCTGGTGCAGTTTTCACCCTTTTGCTTAGCGCGACCACGCAAGCGTTGTTCTGCGCGAAGCTTGCGCATAGCAGAGAGACCGAAGATTTCTTTGAAACAATGGGTAAATGGTGTCCAGGTCCATGGTGTCCATGGTCGTCGTTGCCACTGAAGACCGGAGGATCTCGTTGGCGTAGAGCACCGGAGCAGACGACAGGAGATGACAGGGGAGGATCGGGTTGCGCGGCGTCCTGAGGCATGGCAGTGTGTAGTGACTTTTGAAGGAGAGGAAGAGAGAAGTGCAGTGCCTGAGGCATGACAGAAACGGTAGGGAGCGTCCGGCTGCGGAGTTCCAGGTTTGTGAAGGGCCCGGCACGTCCACCAAATGTCAAGAGGCGTTATAGTTCAATTGATGAAACGCTCATATTGCAGAGCACCGCAGCGAGAGGACAGAGAGCTTCGGCAACACAGGCACAACTGCTTTTTGCCAACATTTTCGGATGTTTTTCGATTGTGTACCCCTGAAATTTCTACATTTTAGGATCCGTGAAGTCAAGAGGAACACGCCGATACCCGAATTTTGTGGGTGGGTGGACTTTTGTGACATTTCTTGCCATTTTTCTTTAGACTACGCCGTGACTGTTTGCTGAGCCTAACCGTGTTAGGGTTCGCGAGGCGAGGCATCGCTCGCCCACCTCTTCTCGTCGGAGGCTTCTCCACGGACTTTGTGATGGAGTGTGAGGTGTAAGGGGAGTTTGTTTTTATCCTCCGAGGACTTCACTAAAGACTCCGGGTGGCAGCTCGTTGCTGCCAGACGTTCTTCAATGAGAATGAGAAACGCGGCCAATGCCAGTGCGGCCGACGTTTAGCATAACGCCGGTTTCAACGCTCGGCGTCGCGCCGACCGCGCGGGCATTAAAAGCACGATCATTCGAGGGGCCAGGATGCCTCCGATGCCCAAGGAAGAGGCAAAGATCGCCGTGCGGCCCAGGGGAGGCCTGTGTATCAGCAAGTGCGGACCTACCGCAGTCGCCGACGCCATATGGCAGACTGCCGGGCTTGATTCGGCGTCGCGGGCACCGACACGATGTGTCCCAACTTTCAACAAAATATAATGGTGATCAGCACACCAAACAGGGACAACGCTGCACGCTACGTCGGCATCGAGGGAATCTCCATTACCGGTCAACGTATCGAGGTTAGCGCTTACGAGGTCATCCCCCATTACACGTGCAAGGGCGTCATCCGAGGCATCTCCCTTACCGACGGGCCCGCGGCGATCTACAAAAAGCTCGTCAACCCGAGAAATCCCAGGTGCGCTTTATTTCGCAAGCAAATGGACGTGTGTTACAGCTGCGGCATACTCGGGCACCGCTCCGACGTCTGCCCTTCGCCCAACGACGCCGTCTGCAGAGGATGCGGAGAAGCAAACCCCGACGCTCAGCATAGGTGCTATCCCAAATACAAGTTGTGCGGAGGAGAGCACCTTACCGACGCCAAGGAGTGCAAGCGACGATTTCAGACGCCGTATCTCGTCAGGCGCAGACGGGGGGAACGCTCCCGCGCCCTCAAAGCCGAACATTTACCGCCTATGGAGGGCGCGAATCAAGCCCGACAAACATCGCCTGAACGTCAACACGGTCGCAGCCGCTCCCGGACCAGGGGGACATCCAGGTCTCGAAGCCGCTCCAGGTGTCGCACCAGAAGCCGCTCCGTCTCTAGGGCGAGGTCGATGTCGAGATCCCGAGTCCGATCAAGACCCAGATCCGGTTCCAGGGGCGGCCCGGGTTCCAGAACCCAGCCAGCATCTGGACCACAGCTCGCCTCCACACGTTGCGGGAAGCCGGCGGCCCTCGTTTGGGCCGATCTGGCACGTCCCAAGCCCGATGCCAATATAGAAGCTGCTCAGGCACCTCGTAATGACCCGCACCCAGAGCAAGCTAGGGACGCGGAAGTCCTTCGCTTACGCAAAGAGAACGACGACCTCAAGAGCATGATCAAGAGGCTAGTTAACGAAATGGCAGAGATCAGGAAACTCGTTTCGAAGGTGTCGGATAACGGTGCGCCAGGCAGGGCCACAGAGACTCCAATCCCAGCACCGGTAGACGGTACTGCGACGTCCTCCAAACGCACAGCAGTAGTCAAACAAACAGGTGAATCGGGAGCGTTTTCCGCAGAAGTAAGCGAGATTAAGCAAACTCTCATTGGGCTGGCAGATGGCCTCAAACAGGTCACCGCTAGCGTCACTTGTCTCACTGATAACGTTCGCCAAATTCAGGTTGCGCTCGGAGACCCCAACAGGGGCCTCGGAGCTCTCGCTGATCGCACCGACGCCATTGAGGCGCGAATGGCTTCATAGGCCTCTGTCGTACAACCGCTAACCGTTCCCGCCATACTAAAGGAAGCTAGACTTCAGTATTCCATAAGGGCGGCGACAGGAGGTCCCAGTCTTTGCGCATGCCCTAACTGCTCCGTTAGGTGGTAGTCCGTCCAGTCCGCCATAATGGATCGGTCCAAAGAGAGTTTTCGCATTTGGCAATGGAACTGCAGGGGGTATTCTAACAAAAAAGCCCCTCTGCAGCAGTTTTTCAGGTATTTCGCTGTCAAAGCTCAAGTCATTGCTCTCCAGCAAACATTAGTCTCTGCCGCCTCGCTCCAGGGCTACAGGGCCTTGTCGGGCCGGACCGGGGGGCGAGGGATTTGCACCTTGATTTATAAAAGGCTGACTCATCTCACCCAAGACCTCAAGCTGGCGAGTGGTAGAATTGAATATGTCATGGTTGAGATCCTGCTCGATGTACCGCAGCGGAATCAGCTCAGAAACAGCGTGTTCGTCCTCAATATCTACAGCAACCCCAGGGAATCGCGCCAGGAGTTCAATACCATCCTCAAGAAAGCGACCGACTTGGCCGGCCCTCGACCTTTGGTCGTCGTCGATGACTTCAATGCACCGTACGGCATCTGGGGTTACGCCTACGACACTACCAAGGGTCGCAACCTGTGGCAAGACGCCAATGAGATGGACCTCACTCTGGTCACTGACAAGGATTTTCCTACGCGCATCGGCAACTCCGTCACCCGAGACTCGACACCCGACCTCGCGTTCGACAGGAACGTTGAGGACGTGGGCTGGGAGAACACCGCCATGGAATTCGGCAGCGACCACTACATTCTCGAGACCAACTTCAAGGTGTCTCGGAGTAGGATCAGGGAATTCACGTTCACCGATTGGGACCACTTTCGCAAGATTCGCGAAGAACCCGGCAGAGCCAGGGCACCCGCCACTCTCGAAGAATGGTGCAAAGGCGTCCGGAAGGACGCTTCCGCGGCTACCAAGAAAGGGGAAATCGATCTCGACGTCGAGCAGATGGACAGCAGACTTGCCCACCTGATTGAGGTCAAAAACGCCCTGCTCCGCCGACGGAAGGGTCAAAGGCTCAATCACAGACTCCGAAAAAAGATGTCGGAGCTCAACAAGGTCATCGATGACCACTGCAAGGCGCTATGCCAGCAGCAGTGGGACGAGCTCTGCGAATCCATCGACGGACAGATGCGCAACGGCAAATCCTGGGGTATGCTGAAGCACCTTCTCGACGAACGCGGCTCGAAGTCATATCAGAGGCATACGTTGGACCGGGCACTTCACGAAGCCACCAGGTCTCACACGGTCGATCTCTTCTCAAAAATCGTACAGAAGTACTTGCCCGTCAGTCGCGACGGAGATCCGGCGACCCAACACCCGGACTACCGAGGCCCTCCACGCCCCGAGCTGGACGAAGACTTCTCCGTCTTCGCGCTCAACCATCTTCCATCTTCGCGCTCAACCGAAAGTCTGTGCCGGGTCCGGACGGAGTCACCAACAGAATGTTGAGAAACCTCGCACGTCGATCGTCTTTCTGACCGACAAGATCAACGAGTGTAGGAATAGCGGCATTGTTCCTGCAGAATGGAAGATGGCCTGCACGGTGCTCATTCCCAAGCCCGGCAAGGCCCCGAACATCGAGAACCTCAGGCCGATTTCTCTAACCTCCTGCGTCGGCAAGGTCATGGAGCGCGTCGTCCTCAACAGGGTCAACGGATACCTCGAAGAACAACGAGGTTTAGACGTACAATATGATCGGCTTCCGCGTCGGACTCTCGACGCAGGATGCAATGAAGCTAATAAACCGTCAGATTGTGGATGGCCGTTCCAGAGACGTCAAGGCTCTGCTCGGTCTGAACCTCGAGAAAGCTTTCGACGACGTGCTCCACAGCTTCATCGTAAAGACCATTTCAGACCTGGGTGTCGGTTCCAGATTCCACAGCTACGTCAGGTCTTTTCTAACGGGCAGAAAGGGCAAGCTTCGCATTGGGGACTTCCGCTCCGACGATGTGCCCCTCGGAGGGCGGGGCATTACTCAGGGCGCCGTCATCTCACCCACACTGTTAAACATCTGTATGATTGGTCTTTCCGAGAGGTTGGCACACGTAGAGGGCGTCAAGCACACCATATACGCCGACAACATCAGCTTATGGTGCTCCGGCGGCTGCGAGGGCAGAATCAAAAAATCCATGCAGGAGGCGATCGACGTGATCGAGGAGTATCTCCGCCCCACCAGACTTCGATGCTCCCCCGCCAAGTCGGAGCTTCTGCTTTACAGAAAAGAGAAGGGAGGCAGACCCAAAGATTGGAAGCCAGTCTCCGAAAGCAGCATCAGCCTTCGCATTTGTGACGGGGCGGGGTGAAACCCATGGTCGACGTTATTCGGGTCCTGGGCATATTTGTCGAATTCAACGGCGGGAACGGAACGGCTCTCCGCAAGATCATCGCAAAGACGGACAATGCTTTCTGCCTCGTTCGCAGAATAGCAAACCGGCACCGAGGAATGAAGGAAAACAATCTCCTCAGGCTTATCAATGCATTCGTACTATGCCACTTTATGTACACAATTTCTATGCACAACTGGCTCAGAGCGGTGCGAGACAAGCTCAACGCTCTCATCCGCAAAGTGGTCAAGAGGGCTCTCGGGCTACCCATCAGGACCCACACCGAAGATCTCCTCAAGCTGGGGGTGCATAACACTGCCGAGGAGATTGCCGAAGCCCAAGAACGCGCACAACTCAATCGTCTGAGCACCACAGTGGCAGGTAAACGCATCCTCGAAGAGCTGGGTTACCACGCTGCGGGATTCCCGATGGTCAGTACCCCGATCTCTAGGTGCATTCGAGAAAAATTCGAAGTGGCCCCTGTGCCTCGAAACGTCCATCCCGTCCATAACGAGGGCAGACGCAAGGCCAGAGCAGCAGCCATCCTCAAACAGATCAATCAACGACACATTAGAGCAAAATACATTTCTTGAAAAGGGACAGAAGAAAGGGAGACAGTGAAGCGCCAAACTACCAACTGTTTAATGACAGCCTGAACAAATGGATAGAAAAAAATACAACTTCCGCTCATGCGCAGGGAGCCAAGGTGTGACAGAACAACATGGTCATGATAACATACTTTGGATGAAGCACATTTCTGCCGAATATAATACGATAGACGTATCGCTGACACAATCAGACCCTTTCTTTTTAATATAAAACGCTTCCAACAACTCGTTAAACAGTGCATTGAGGTAAGTGGTGAAGCTAATTTTGTGTCTAAAATGGAGATGTCGGCTTCGAATTTTGTTTCCCTCTTGGAAGCTTATCTCAACCGCACCTTTGTAACTTTTGAACATGGCATATTTTTGCAGAAAGAGGGCATCTGCATTGGTTCACGTGTAGCACCCATTTTATGTGACATCTTTTTATCCTACTTTGACCACGCACTATAATGTGTTTTTACTTCATCTCATCCTAATGTTCTTAAAGTTTTTAGATACGTTGACGATTATTTAGTTGTTATTGACAATAGATGTCCCTTGCCATGCCATGAAATGGTTGAGCAGCTTTTAGATGTTTTTAGAGCAAATGCAAAAGGACTTACTTTTGCTAACGAGCTTCCGAAGGACAGTTCGTTGCAGTGTTTAGACCTTAACCTAACACTTAAGAGTGACCACGTTTGCTGTGCGTACCTCCCTCGAGGTAAAAAAGAATTGCTATAATATGACTCAGCGCACTCTAAGACTGTGAAGCGTGGAATCGCCTTACTTTGCCTGGAATCGGCTCTGCGCAAGTCATGTGTGCATGTGATGCAGACGAGTTTTTTCCATCAACTTGAGATACTTCTAAGAGCAGGCTACCCTCAGTCTGTCTTAGATGCCGTGGTCGAGTCCCTCCTACAGAAGCTGAAAACTAGCGCTGCGAGTGGGAAAACGCACTCGAAGGAAAGGGAGCGAGTAAAACCAGAAGTAGTGCCTTATGTGCACCGTGTGAGTCATAACCTCAAGAAGGTAGCTACCAGATATGGCATTCCGGTTGTCTTTTCGGCTCCCAAGTTAGCTCAATTGTGCCCCCGGATCACACGCGAGGGGCCGCGGGGCGGCCAGAAGCAGCACGCCAAACATTTCAGGGACTGCGCTGAAGGGGTGGTCTACGAGATACCCGTAGAGTGCGGCAAGTCATGCGTCGGACAAACGGGACGTTGTATTAATGACAGACTGAGGGAGCACGCTGATAGCATCGGCAAGTGTGACAACGCGCATCTTCCTGCGCACTGTAAAGCCTGTCGTTGTACGCCATGCTTTGAACAAGCATTGATTCTTGGCAAAAGTAGGGACCAAACTGCAAGGGAGTTGTTGGAAGCGTTTTATATTAAAAAGAAAGGGTCTGATTGTGTCAGCGATACATCTATCGTATTATATTCCTCAGAAATGTGCTTCATCCAAAGTATGTTATCATGACCATGTTGTTCTGTCACACCTTGGCTCCCTGCGCATGAGCGGACGTTGCATTTTCTTCTATACGTTTGTTCAGGTTGTCATTAAACAGTTGGTAGTTTGTCGCTTCACTGCCTCCCTTTCTTCTGTCCCTTTTCAAGAAATGCATTTTGCGCCACAAAGTATACCTAGGAAATCTAAGCACCAACTTGCCGAAGAAGAAGTCCTTTTGGACATTAGAACAAGCTTCGTCGATGCCGCTGAGTACGGCGATGGGAAGACCTTTGTAATCGTTGTGGTCGACTCCAGCGGCAAGATTTCTAATAGCGCCTGCATTCGCACTTCAGACCCCGGAGTCGCCGAGCAAGCCGCTATCGCCCTCGCCCTGCTAGAAGGTCGTGGGACCGAGATATATAGCGATTCCAAAACGGCAGTTAGGGCTTTTCAGAAGTGTTGCATCACCAAGCAAGCTGCTCGTCTTCTTAGCAGCTCGAGTCGATATGCTCTCACGCATCATTCAATCCACTGGTTTCCCGCTCACGTAGGGTCGGTCGAGGGTGCTCCCCCGAACCTCAATGAGTCTGCTCACGAGGCTGCGCGTGACCTCACCGACCGCGCTTCCTCTGAAAGAAGCACCGACTCCCCTCCTACCTACGGCCACAGGGACGCTCCCGCTACTCACGACGAGATTATTAAAATCTTCTACACGTCTAGAAGGGTCTTTCCACCCCCTCACCCCAAGTTAAATAGGGCGCAAGCCGTTTCGCTTAGACTTCTGCAGACAAGCACGTATCCATGTCTGTACGTTCTCCACAAGGCTTACCCCGACGTGTATCGCGACGACGCCTGCCCGTCCTGCGGGCAGACCTCCACTCTAGCGCACATGCTCTGGGAGTGCGGGTCGACATACCCCAAGTTCATCAAGGAGGAGTGGGACTCGCTTCTGCGTAGGCCCGCTCCAGAAAAGCAAATACTGGCTGTCCGGCGTGCCCGCGACCGGGCCGGTGGGCTAGACCTGCCGGTCCCGACGTGGGACTAGCCGGGTGCGCGACGAGTTCGCGCCCTCGCCGGACCTGCAATAAAGTTTCTTCACTCACTTACTCACTCACAGGTACACTCACTCACAACGAGTGGGTGGAAGCCTTGTGCCTGTGTTGCCGAAGCTCTCTGTCCTCTCGCTGCGGATATATAAATTTCTTGCCCTTGAAGAAACTTCGTGTGACCTCCAAGAATTGAGCGCTGAAGTTGAGTATATACAGGACCTCATAGTAGGAGACAGTGCTATTTCACAGCCTCAGTCCTCTCGGTGGTGTAATCTTCCTTCGTACAATTGTTGAATACTTGGCTATCACTAATACTGCTTCACCTTTCCGGCGAAACTGCAGCCTCGATTTCTTTTTCTGTGTAAGCGAGCATAAGCGCTGCTGCGCATGACTGCTGTTGATTCTGATTTCGAGTTAATCCGGCTTGGTCTCATTTCAGTTACTGACTGAATTACACAGTGTTCCCAAATTATCATGCCCAAAGGCAAAAACAGAGCAGTTCTGTCACTCGAAGAAAACTTAGTTTCCAGTACAGTGGAGTAGCCGCCAGTAATTATTTCGTTACTGAGATTTAATTCAGTAATTGCAATTGATTAACTAACTCGAGAAGTACTGTCCTAATTTTCAAAGTGTCAATGAGGCATGTGTAGGCACCCCAAATGACATTTAAATGCGGTGTCTTTCAAGGCCGACTGATCACATTGATAACAAAAACTCCTTGATAACGCGGTCGCTTGATAACCCATCGACGACTTCACGCCGACGGCGAACGGGGGACCAGCCGTGACATCAAAACTGTCGACGGGCTATAGAGGCCGGTTGGTCGTTCTGTACTCAAGCGAACACAGCGGAGGAGTTAGATTCGGGAGAAAGACAGAAAGAAAAATATTTGTGGACTGACAATGACACAAAGATTAAAAGAAACAAAAAACACAAGAACCCTAACCCACATGCACTTAATCTATATCAATGATGAATACAGAAATGCAACGAGCAATTAACAGTGTATATAAACATTAACGCTACACAAGAATACACTTAACGGTTGTCCACTAAAAATAGTTCAAAAGAAAACAAATGATGGCACACGCATAGCCGGGCAGCAGCAGCAGCAAGTGCCTGTGGAGCTAGCGTGGGGTCGACGGCAGAGCTTTCCCGAAGAACGCTGGCAAGCCAATCTCGTTGCGGTGGATGCGATTGCCTGGATGGGTTTCCCGGGAGTTTAGGTTGAGCTAACTTGAGGGGAACTACCGCGAGCTTCGTTGCAGACGTTGGTTTGTCGTCTCTTACACCAACTGGTAGCTCGCATTTCAGACGCGGCTAGGCGGCCCAGGCGACTCTGGGCGGCACTAGCTCCTTGAGGCTTCTCAGCAGATTTCAGGCTCAGCTTCTAGACTATAGACTACTTCGCTGTGTTCGCTTGAGTACAGAACGACCAACCGGCTTGTATACCCCGTAGACCACTTCGCGCCAACGGCGAACGGGGGACAAGCCATGACACCTTATTATCTATGAATTCGTAAGCTCCGTAGAACATCAGCCTAGTGGACGCGTTCGAATAGGTATCCTTTTGCAGCTACGCAGTACTGTGTCCGTTTTATCACATCTTCAATGGCTTTCTTCATGACCGACGCCGGAATTCTACGGCAGACGTCCGTTATCCTCGCCTTGAACTAATCTATCGTCCGTCTCGGTCATGTAAGCACGATCTTTCACATAAACCCAAAGACAGAAATCTAGCGGATAGAGGCCAGGTGACATAGCCGGCCAATTTACAGGCCCGTGCCTTCCAATCTATTGCGCATGAAAAGTCGCAGCCAGTTAGTTTCGTGCTCGGCAGCTGCTGTGTGCATGCTTGCGCTCCATCTTACCCATACCCCAGAAGTGGAAGCCATGACAGCGGGACTTCGCTGAGAAACTCATCCGCCACGCCTTCAAGGATTTCGTTCACGTAACGCTGTCCAGTTTTTGTGTATGATCGAAGAAGATGGGACCGATGATAGCATCGGCGTAAATTCCGAATCACACATGGAGCGACCACTGGTACTGGCGCCGATTGCGCTTTACCCAGTGTAGATTGGAGCCCCTTCAATAGTGTGCATTATGCAAATTTATCTAGGCGTTTCTGCAAAAATTGACTGCATCTGTGCACGTGATCTTGCTCAAAAAGACCGGAGATTCACCGGCGTTTGTGAGGACCCGATTGAGAAATCTAGACGATTCTACAGGTTCCTGTCTACGAAGCATTGGTGCTGGTTAATGTGGTTTGTGTTAAAGGCCGTCATTTAGAATCCTCCAAACTGATGACCTTGAAATTGGTACCTGGGCGGCCACGTACCGCACGCTATTATGAGGGTTTGAGGCCATGAATGCTAGAACATCCGTACGTAGGCTGGGACTCAAAGATGGAGTCCTCCGCCGCTGTTTCTTGAAGCTGCCGGTCTGCCAGTCGTTGTGGTGTGAACCTCTCTTCTTGTCCTTTGTGTTTTTCGACTGGTTTTTGCCTTAAAGCATGTACCAACTGGCCCGGATTTCAACCCTTCTGCCGTTTTCTCTCTGGTTTTCGTAATTTCTGATGATAGTCGATGCCTTTGGCCTACCGCCACACCTCCATGACTGATATATATATATATTTGTGGCCTTCCTCTTGTTGCCATTTGCAGATCCCAAGGCAAGAATCATGTTTACCTTCTGCTCATCAGAGAAACGCATCGCGACTGGGACGAAAAACAATGCACCTTTAAACCTTTGCACTGAAGTTGTCAATTCCCTTTTGTACTGATAGGTTTTGTAGCAAAAAAAAAAGAAATAATCGTGCACTATATCTACGCTAAGACAAAAGCCATCACAGCTTGTTTCCAACCAACACCAAACGCGACGTATTACTTAGGCCGGCCGCGGCAGATAAAGCACCAGCTCGACCACAATGTTTTCTTTATTTCCTTTATTTCGTTCTGGATAACTCAGAGAGAGCCTGTTCGAGGGCGCTGCTTTATGTTCCAGGTGGGAGCGCAGTCGCATGGTATTCTCCATATCTCACGGGGTTTATTTTTCAGTCAGAAAAAAATTAGTCCGCAATTAGTACATTGTTGAAAATACCGCATTTCGATGACCCTTGGCTATGCCTTCAAATGCCTCATTGACACTTTGATAATTAGGATAGCACGTCTCGTGTTAGATAATAAATAACAATTACCTAATTAAATCTGAGTAACGAAAAAATATACTCGTAGCTACTGCATAGTACTGTAAACAATATGCACTAGGTTTTCTTCCAGTAACGTGTTGCTCTTTTTTAATATCTTGGGGCATGATAGTTAATTGGGACGCCCTATATATATTTATGACATTTTCATTCAATTGACGATGTTTCCATCCCTAATAAATGTCGTAAAATATTATAGATGTTTTTTTTCATGAGTCCTTTGCATTATTTACTGGAAAGAGAAGCAATACTGGGACTCACAACATTCACGTGCATTTCACACACCATTGATAAAAGACTGATGAAGGGGTCACTGAAGTCTATAGGTAATTTTCGTGGTCAAAAACGCGCGCAAATAAATTTGAAGCGTGGTGAATATAGAGCAACATATATTCATTCTCCAAGCATAGGCTATCCATACCTTTAGAAATAATTTTGAATTGGCTACCTCCATCTCTTTCAAAACTATAATAAACGTTGTCCTGTGTGTATATTTAAATATACTGTGTGTGTGCATGCTGTTTACAGTGTAAATTTAAAACAATGTTCAAGTGAGAAAATACGGATGAGGCAGCTGCCGCCAGTGCTTCTAACGCGCATGTCCTCCATTTGTTATTATTTGCAGAAATAAAGCGAAAGTATGAATTAAAAGCCGTCCACGTCTACGCCAACAATGATGCAATAAGCCTTTAGCCCCAGTAAAATTTCAAGTGAAAAGGTCGAGGAAGGTCAAAAGAAACCTCAAATTATGTTAGTGACAAAGCTCTGGTAATGACACTCTAGGTGTGTGTGAGGGGCGGGCTCAGCACCCCCCTCCCCCTCCCGCAGTCGGCGCCTGTGACCGACGGTGAGTCAAGACGTTTGAAACGTTTGTAAACGTAGCCGACAGCTAATCCTTGAATTTTTTAGTTTTTCTGAGTAACATGAGTAATATAAGTTTGCATGAGTACTGCATACAGCAGAGTTGCCCTGTATCCGGCGGTGAGGAGGTGGCACTTCACTTTTCGCCAATAACTTGCTATATTTTGCATGTCAGCGCCCATGACTGGGTCCACAAAGTTCACGCTGTGGTTTACTGTCTCCCAGTGCAGAATGAGGCTCGCTCCGTTAGCATCCACTACATTTGGGATACAGTGTATGCGGCCCATTCGTCACTGTGAATAGTGGTCCCCGGTTGAACATTGGCTGCAATAATGGGGCGTCGCCGCGTCTCGTCGGTCTACCTCAAAAAGTTGCAGCTCCCCTGTGATCGCGCAGACCATGCCGAAGACCCATGTTCCAGGATTTGGCTTCAAGCGCTGTGCTCCCACCGCGCCCCAGTGCCAGGCCGTGTCCGGTGGCGTCATCGGAGCACTGGGGCACCTGCAACGACCTGGGGTTCAAGCCGGACCAACCAACCTGCGAAGGCGAAGTCGTAACATTATATAGGAATATACAGAATGGACGCCGGGGTGCCTTCTGGTGCAATAGGTGCCGAAAGCAGTTGTCGCAATTACACGGTAGTGGTGCACTGCGCAGGCAGAGAGGTGAAGGAAGTTACTTCACCATCGCCGAATGCCTCGGCCGTCCGAACGTCCACTTCTCCAGGTGGCAAGTAATTTGGCTCACGCACTGCGCGAGCAAAAGCATAGACGCGTGGCTGTTGAAGATGACCGGCGACTTGTTTACTTTGTCGGAGCACGCCATCACCGACTGGAGGAACTACGCTCGTGAGATCGTGCAGGACGATCTGCCGGCGCGCCCTCCACTTGGTGGCCCCGGAAATGTATATCGTGCGAATTGACGAACGCCTTCTTCGTGGCAAGCGAAAGTACAACCAAGGCCGCCTTATGACGGGTGACAACGTTCCGCCGAGCCGCCAAAATTACGGCGGTGCTGCAGATCATGGACAATGGGTATTCTGCATGGTTTGCGCGATCCAAAAATGTGGAGCCAAAGTTTTTCTTCATCCATGCGCACGAGCGTTTGGTAGAAGCCATGACGTCACTCAGGTGTACTTAGGGGAGAGTAGGGAGGAATGGGACACTTTTCGCAAATATATTTTTAGTTTTGTTTATTTTGAACGCAACCATATCTTTGATATATTATAGTACAAGTCGAAACATGCTGCACGAATTCGGAGGATCGAGCACTGGTTACCACTTCTGGCGCAGCTTTAAAAAATAGTTTCTAACAGCTAAAATCTGTGCCATTCAACCTCTCCCTTTAGGTGGAGTGGGACATCATTTGGAAGGAATGGGACATCTGTAATGCGTTGGTTCCAACGTCTTCAGCGAACATTATAAGCCGATAGGTCAACATCAAACTTCATGCAATATTGCAGACGCTTTGTTCCTCCGATAGTTTTTGGAACTGGCAGCTTCATCACTATGTCTGTGACTGGTACAGTTCCTATATCTTTATGAGGAGGAAAGTAAAATTTTGAGCTCTCTTCTTTCTCTCGTAGGAAGTGGACACACACGTCAATGTTGTCACTGCTCTCGATTTTACCCGTGTAATAGACGTCAGATTTTTTTTTTTTGCTAAGCCCGATAAGAACAAAGTCACCCTTTGTCCCTCGAACAGCTTCATTCGGCCAATCGGCTTCAGAAATTTCCTGCCTCTCATTATAGAAATCAGACATGTCATCTTCAGAATCATCGAATGCGACGGCAACAGTCTCTGCTTGAGGAACTGAAATCCTTCCGAAGTCTCCGTTTCTTTTCGGGACGGGTAGTGGCGGCTGTGTTAAGCGCTCTCTTTTTCAGGCTCTGTCGCGAAAACCTCTGTGCAGCTTCTTGTTCAATCGCATGCTTCTCTAGTGTATCTGTAAGGACTTTTGTCCTACCTTTCTTCCTTCCTTTTCCCCCTGTGTTACTTGGTGCAGCTTTAGGGTAGAGCCTAAGATCGCTTGAAATTTTCGGCTTGAAGATGCCGTTGACAACGAGGCTGCTTTATCGACAGTGCGCGTGATGACATCTGTAGGGACGTTTCGAGCTCTGTCGATGTTTGTCTCAGAGCTCGAAACATTTTCCAGAAGACTTGAGTTGTTTGTTTCCCTGATGACTGTGGCTGCCCGCTGTGACACCTCTCCACCTGGGGATGTTACAGGTCGGTCAGTTGCTGATGACATCGAGTAGTGATCCGAAGGGACGGATTCAATATTGAAATGCCAAATGCTCGTTTTATGAAAGCCCGAGATTATGTTCTTTTGTGTCGCCGTTAATACGTAGGCGGTTCCCACTAGTTCTCCAACATTGTAGATGGAGATAGCCTTCCCTGAGCTATTTATGAGACAATCATTGCAAGCAGCGCTGTACCGACATTTGAGTGGTCCATACATGGACACCAAGTGGCTGCAGGCGGTGGATTCAGTATGGGGGAAAGGTACGCAGGATTAAACCACTCTCTTTGGCCTTGTTGATGGTGCTGATGCTGACATGGCTTTCATGATTGTCAAGATTTAGTAGAATGGGTGCTTCCTTCGAGTACTTTGCACTTCTCACAATGTGCTCTAATGTCAGTAAAAACAGTTCGCCGGACATTCATCCCGACTTGTTTGCCAAACCAAGACTTCCGGCTGGGGCGTCTTTCAGAAAAAAAACTTTAGATCTCACCAATGGAAAAATTAACACTGGGGGCAGAGCGTTTCCTATGGCATTGACAGTGCACAAAACGGTTACCAATTCGCCGCGATCTGCTGATGTGACTTGACCAGTTTGCTTTCACCAAGTGCTGCTATCTTTGTTTGATTGTGCCCACTTGTGAAGCCCGTTTCGTCACTATTGTAGATGCGGTGCGGAGTTAGCTTGTATTGATCGTAGAAGCCTTTCAGATTTGAAAGGAAAGCCTCGACGTTCTCATTGAAGCTCGCTGCCCTACCTAGACTGGTCGCTTCCGGCGATCGAAACGACAGCTCTGGATGGTGGTCCATAAAGCCCATAAACCAGTCTCTTCCAGCTATCTTGTTGACATCCCATCATCATCATCAGCAGCAGCAGCCTGGTTACGCCCACTGCAGGGCAGAGGCCTCTCCCATACTTCTCCAACTACCCCGGTCATGTACTAATTGTGGCCATGTCGTCCCTGCAAACTTCTTAATCTCATCCGCCCACCTAACTTTCTGCCGCCACCTACTACGCTTCCCTTCCCTTGGAATCCAGTCCGTAACCCTTAATGACCATCGGTTATCTTCCCTCCTCATTACATGTCCTGCCCATGCCCATTTCTTTTTCTTGATTTCAACTAAGATGTCATTAGCTCGCGTTTCTTCCCTCACCCAATCTGCTCTTTTCTTATCCCTTAACGTTACACCCATCATTCTTCTCTCCATAGCTCGTTGCGTCGTCCTCAATTTAAGCAGAACCCTTTTCGCAAGCCTCCAGGTTTCTGCCCCGTAGGTGAGTACTGGTAATTAAGACACAGCTATTATACACTTTTCTCTTGAGGGATAATGGCAGCTTGCTGTTCACGATCTTAGAATGCCCGCCAAACGCACACCAGCCCATTCTTATTCTTCTAATTATTTCCGTCTCATGATCGGGATCCGCGGTGACTACCTGCCCTAAGTAGATGTGTTCCCTTACCCCTTCCAGTGCCTCGCTACCTATTGTAAATTGATGTTATCTTCCGAGTCTGTTAAACATTACTTTAGTTTTCTGCAGATTAATTTTTAGACCCACTCTTCTGCTTTGCCTCTCCAGGTCAGTGAGTATGCATTGCAATTGGTCCCCTGAGTTACTAAGCAAGGCAATATCATCAGCGAATCGCAAGTTACTAAGGTATTCTCCATTAACGCTTATCCCCAATTCTTCCCAATACAGGCCTCTAAATACCTCCTGTAAACACGCTGTGAATAGCATTGGAGAGATCGTATCTCCCTGCCTGACGCCTTTCTTTGTTGGGATTTTGTTGCTTTCTTTATGGAGGACTACGGTGGCTGTGGAGCCGTTATAGATATCTTTCAGTATTTTTACATACGGCTCGTCTACACCTTGATTCCGTAATGCCTCCATGACTGCTGAGGTTTCGACAGAATCAAACGCTTTCTCGTTATCGATGAAAGCTATGTATAAGGGTTGGTTATATTCCGCAGATTTCTCTAACACCTGATTGACAGTGAGAATATGGTCTATTGTTCAGTAGCCTTCACGGAATCCTGCCTGATCCTTTGCTTGACAGGAGTCTAAGGTGTTCCTGATTCTATTTGCGATTACCTTAGTAAATAGCTTGTAGGCAACTGACAGTAAGCTGATCAGTCTATAATTTTTCATGTCTTTGGTAAATAGCTTGTAGGCAACTGACAGTAAGCTGATCAGTCTATAATTTTTCATGTCTTTGGCGTCCCCTTTCTTATGGATTAGGATTATGTTAGCGTTCTTGCAAGATTCCGGTACGCTCGAGGTCATGAGACATTGCGTATACAGGGTGGTCAGTTTCTCTAGAACAATCTGCCCACCATATCCTTCAACAAATCTGCTGTTACCTTATCCTCCCCAGCTGCCTTCCCCCTTTGCATAGCTCCCAAGGCTTTCTTTACTTCTTCCGGCGTTACTTGTGGGATTTCGAATTCCTCTGGACTATTCTCTCTTCCATTATCGTCGTGGGTGCCACTGGTACTGTATAAATCTCTATAGAATTCCTCAGCCATTTGAACTATCTCATCCATATTAGTAATGATATTGCCGGCTTTGTCTCTCAACGCATACATCTGATTCTTGCCAATTCCTAGTTTCTTTTTCACTGCTTTTAGGCTTCCTCCGTTCCTGAGAGCATGTTCAATTCTATCCATATTATACTTCCTTATGTCAGCTGTCTTGCGCTTGTTGATGAACTTGGAAAGTTCTGCCATTTCTATTCTAGCTGTAGGGTTAGATGCTTTCATACATTGGCATTTCTTGATCAGATCTTTCGTCTCCTGCGATAGCTTACTGGTATCCTGTCTAACAGAGTTACCACCGACTTCTATTGCACACTCCTTAATGATGCCCACAAGACTGTCGTTCACTGCTTCAACACTAAGGTCCTCTTCCTGAGTTAAAGCCGAATACCTGTTCTGTAGCTTGATCCGGAATCCCCCTATTTTTTCCTCTTACCGCTAACTCATTGATCGGCTTCTTATGTACCAATTCCTTCCGTTCCCTCCTCAAGTCTAGGCTAATTCGAGTTCGTACCATCCTATGGTCACTGCAGCGCACCTTGTCGAGCACGTCTACATTTTGTATGATACCAGGGTTAGCGCAGAGTATAAAGTCTATTTCATTTCTAGTGTCGCCGTTCGGGCTCCTCCACGTCCGCTTTCGGCTATCCCGCTTCAGCAAATACTATTTCAAGAGTATTTCATCTTCTGCTGTGAAGACCATTCCGCAGGCAAAATTGGACTTGAACAACATGCTGCCTCTGTCATCGCATTGCTTGTACTTCACTGCTCGACCAAGCGATGATTTTTTTTATTTTAAGAGCTTCCGATACGTCTCTTATATTTTTCTTTTCATCGCACACCAATCTCACAGCATCCAACATCAAACTGTTCGATATTTGCGCTCTGCCGGAATGCTTTGGCATCTTCTTCAAAATTGGAATAAATCAATAATCTGCAAATGTAAATATTCATGCATACAAAGCGCTTAAGTTAATTGCATGAACTTAAAAGCACTCCAGCTGCAGCCTACTATTCATGCGCTTATGCCGGGCTGCTCGCAAATGTGCAGAGTAATCAAAGGTATTTAAGTGGAGCGACATCGCGCTTTGTAATGGCCTTTTCATTTAGCGTGCCAACGTGATTTGTCATGTAGTTAGCCTGGCTGTTACTTATTCTAATTTTCACGGCAACGAATATTTATCAGCTTAAAATGTGACATAAACATAAATGACAGCTTTCGGCGGCAAGTAGATGGCGGCAATCTTGAAAAACATGGCGCTACTTTTATTTCATTATGGGTTTTAGCCTAGCCGCCTTACCTTAGCTCACCATTAGAACACCGTACCTATGTATAACGAGCCGAGAAGAGCTTAGGTCGCCCTTAAAAAGGCAAGTTCTCTTGTCGAAAGTCGGCTCATGCTGTCACCTTGCTCTGGTGTTGCTCATCGTCTTGAATTTCCATCTCGCGCATTCCCCGTGTTCTCCCTTGCTCATCTCCACTCTTACGACGCAACGTATAGACGTATATATATATATAGAAGGGAGGAAAGGCAGGGAGGTTAACCATGTAGACGCGCGTACGATTTGATGCTCAGCACTGGGGGAAGGGGTTCACGAAGCAATAGACCATTCAATAAATGTAGGCTTTATTAGCCTTGTAATTTGTTTTGGTTCCTGATCCGACCAGTGTAAACCGTCACCAGCCCTTGCTGGCCGTTATCAATCTGATAGGACTCGATTGAACCCTTATCAACCTTTATCGGTCGTTATCAACCTCATCGGACTCGACCCGACCCGTATGTGGCGTTAGCCTTATTGGCTATGATCCGACCATTGTCAACCCTTAGCGGTCCTTATCAAGTTTATTAGAATTACTTCGATCTTTATAAGCCATTTTCGCTCTTTAGCACCTTTCCCATCCGCGTCGAACCATTATCAACCGCGATCAGACCCATATAACCCCGCGTTACTCCTTACCATCCTCATGAACTCACTGACTGCTTATCTCTCGGTGTTGCGCGACAACACAGACAACGCGGCACAAGACATTCATGTGGTTCAGATATATTCGCCTTGCGTAAGATTGGGTGTTGAGCCCGGTGGGTAAGACACCTTACTTCAGAGCGCAACTCGTCAGCGATGGTTTTCCTTGGTGAGTCGACATATTTAACAGGGTTCCCTGTCAGAACTGGCGTCGATGTGCTTGCTTCGCTTTATCTGAGCGAACGTAGTGTGGGGAAGGTGAAGGGGACAAAAAGTTAAGGCTGACCAGGCGTTCTGGCTGACGCCCGATTGTCTGTTTCTTTAGCAATTATATTGTTGCGTGTGGAAAGACACAGACAGAAGAGGCTATTTACAGGCTATTTACACTGGGACTAGGCAGCCAGGCCGACACTCGCTCGCGCCAAGCGCACCGACCAATTTCATCGTCGTTCTCGCGGCGGATCGTTTGTTGAGCATCGCTCTATGATATCGTAATACTACTCCCTCCCCCCCCCCCGGCGGCAAAAGCACCGTCACGGTGCTGTTAAAGATCCAAGGCGCGTGGAGAGTTGTAGGGCTTGAATCGGGCTACGTGGACAACGTAACTGGTTGTCACAGCGGAGGACGTAGTGGGCGTGGCTAGAACGATTTCATAGGTGACATCGGTCACTTTGCGGAGCACGCGATATGGACCTGTGTAACAAGAAAGAAGTTTTTCACGTAGGCCAACTTTACGCGAAGGTGACCAAAGCAACACGAGGCTGCCGGGCACAATATGGGCATCACGGTGATGGAGGTCGTAGCGTTGCTTCTGCTTGTCTTGAGACACTTGTAGACAAGCGCACGCAAGTTGGCGAGCATGGTCAGCATGGGCGATTGCATCACGGGCATAATCGCTAGTTGAAGCTGTGGCAGACGGAAGCACAGTGTCCAGTGGTAGCGTTGCTTCGCGGCCATACAAGAGGTAAAACGGCGAAAAGCCAGCAGTTTCGAGACGGGAAGAGTTGTATGCAAAGGTAATGTAAGGTAGAGCCAGGTCCCAGTCACGATGGTCGTCTGAAACGTATTTGGATAGCATGTCTGTAAGGGTGCGGTTCAAGCGCTCAGTGAGGCCGTTCGTTTGGGGTTGGTAGGAGGTGGTAAATTTATGCTGTATTGAGCAGGCACGAATGATGTCGTCAATGACTTTGGCCAAAAACGTACGGCCACGGTCTGTTAGCAATTGACGCGGAGCACCAAGCATCAAAATAATATCATGTAGGAGGAAGTCCGCAACATCAGTTGCGCAACTGGTCGGAAGAGCACGGGTTACGGCGTAGCGGGTCGCGTAGTCCACCGCGAATGCAACCCACTTGTTACCTGATGTAGATTCCGGAAATGGGTCGAGAAGGTCTAAGCCGACACGATGAAAGGGCTCGGCAGGGATGTCGAGCGGCTGCAGGTAACCAGCGGGGTGCTGGGAAGGCGTCTTGCGTCGTTGGCAAACTTCACAAGCGGCGACGTAACGTCGTACGGAACGGGCAAGACCCGGCCAGAAAAAACGGCGACGTACACGGTCATAGATTCGAGATACGCCGAGATGTCCTGCCGTTGGTGCGTCGTGGAGCTCTTCTATAACGGTTGAGCGGAGGTGTTTAGGTATTACAAGTAGCAACTCAGAGCCGTCCGGATGAAGGCTATGACGGTACAGAGTACCGTCGCGGAGGACGAAGAGGCGTAGAGTAGCATCGGCTGGAGAGTGCTCAAAACGGTCGATGAGTGCTCTGATGTTGGCGTCACGACGTTGCTCGTCGGCGAAATGAAGCAGCTGCGACACAGAGAATACGCAAAAAGCACTGGCAATATTAGAGGAGTCAGAGTCGTCAACAGGGTAACGCGACAAGCTGTCAGCGTCATGGTGCAGGCGGCCAGACTTGTACACCACGGAATATGAAAATTCTTGTAGCCTCAAAGCTCATCGACCAAGCCGGCCTGTAGGGTCTTTTAGCGAGGAGAGCCAGCAGAGAGCATGATGGTCAGTAACTACGGAAAAAGGGCGACCGTAAAGGTAAGGACGGAGCTTCGCAACCACCCAAACAACAGCAAGGCGTTCTCGTTCCGTAATGGAATAGTTACGCTCTGACGGTGCTAGAAGACGGCTTGCATAAGCAATAACGCGATCCTGGCCACGCTGACGCTGGGCTAAGACGGCACCTACGCCATGACCGCTGGCATCTGTACGCAATTCTGTAGGGGCATCAGGGTCGAAGTGGGCGAGAATTGGTGGTGAGGAGAGAAGAGTGACGAGACGAGAGAAGGCGGCGGCCTCTCCAGTGCCCCACGAGAACTGTACGCGTTTCTTCAAAAGATTAGTTAGGGGTCTAGCAATTACCGCAAAACCTTGAACAAAACGACGAAAGTACGAGCATAGCCCGACAAAACTTCGAACGTCTGCGGCTGTCTTCGGAACCGGAAAGTCTCGGACAGCGCGAGTTTTGTCGGGATCAGGCTGTACTCCGGAAGCATCAACGAGGTGGCCCAGAAGAGTAATTTGCCGGTGGCCAAAACGACATTTGGACGAGTTAAGTTGCAGCTTCGCCTTTCGAAATACATCAAGTATAGCTGTTAGACGCTCAAGGTGAGTGTCGAACGTTGGGGAGAAGACGATGACATCGTCGAGGTGGACCATTTGAAACCACGGAGCAAGGAGTCCATCATACGCTCAAAGGTGGCAGGGGCGTTGCATAATCCAAACGGCATTACTTTGAATTGGTATAGGCCATCAGGTGTGATGAACGCGGTTTTTTCTTTGTCCATATCGTCAACAGCAATCTGTCAGCATCCCGAACGAAGATCAATAGACGAGAAGTAGCTGGAACCGTGGAGGCAGTCAAGGGCGTCGTCTATACGTGGGAGCGGGTAGACGTCCTTCTTAGTAATGTTGTTCAGATGGCGGTAGTCTACACAGAAGCGCCACGTGCCATCCATCTTCTTAACCAACACAACAGGTGACGCTACCGCGGCAATTGAGCTACCGCGGCGCGGTAGCTCAATTGGTAGAGCATCGCACGCGAAATGCGAAGGTTGTTGGTTCGGTTCCCATCTGCGGCAAGTTGTTTTTTCATCCACTTTAATTTCCATTAATTTATCGTTGCATTATTTCATATATTAAGCACAAGTAATTTCCCCTATGTTGTCCTTGGTGTCAGTGTTTGTTGGCTTCTTATGATATGATTAATAAAAATCGGGCCCCTCGGTTAACCCCTTTCTTCTCGTTGATATATATATATATATATATATATATATATATATATATATATATATATATATATATATATATATATATATATATATATATATATAAAGAAGACAGCGGAGCTAGGCTGCTGGCTGGGTGAGCGCAAGGGAGCAGAGACAGACGAGGCAGAATATAACAGCCAGCCAATGGCCTCATCATATCTCTTTTGTCAACATCAGCATATGTGGCTAGGCACAGCAATGTCTCTATATCATAAAATTATGCAATATCCATGCTGAGATTTCCGAAGTATACTTAGGCGTTTGTGGCGAAATGTTTGTCATGAAAAGGGACAGAAAAAAGAGAAGACAGTGAAGGGGCCAACTACAAGCTGTTTACTGACAGCGTCAAAAATATACTAAAGAACAACAATTTCCGCGCTTGCGCAGAGAGACAAGGTGTGACGTATAACAACAAACTGATGACATCATAATTTGAAGAAAGCACATTTCTTCAGAATACAATATGATAGATGTATCGCTGACACAGTCAGACCCTTTCAGAAGATGATGCTAAGATCATCTTCTGAATTCCGCCATCTTTGTTTCCCATCGAATAATAATTGATGTCCTTCAAAGCAATTGGAAATTTCCTTTACAAATTTGAGATGTCGCATACCGCTTCCAAATTTTTCCTTACGCAGGGCTGGGGCGGCTTCCACGAACATTCAATAACAAAATAAGGAATTTAGGAACGCGTTCTTACATCTTCCATAGACAACGCCTAGTCCGCACAAGAACGTGTTCCTAAATTCATTATTGTTTTCGTTATTGAATGTTCGTGCAAGCTGCCCCTGCTCTCCTTGTGTCCCCTCGATGTTCTTTTTGCGATGCACCTTAATCTGTTCCACCTGACTTTCACTCGTGCCGTCGAATTTCTAGACAAAGAATTAAAACACAATCGCCAAAACAGCGTCCTATGTTCTCGACTACGAATATGCCTTTCCCGCCGTCAAAAAAATCCGACCGCATCTTTTGCGCATGTGCACAAGTATTGAACATTCAGCGAAATATTGACACGTGTACTTGTTTGTCTATCCTGGCTTCCCATTCGAGCTCATGGAGAGTAGTGGCTAGCAGGGCGTGGTCGCTGCCTAGGTACAGAATGGTCCAGCTAGCTTGGGGGATGTTCCTGGTGATAGTTAGCGTGGGGTTGGTATCTCTTGTAACACTTCTGCCGAGCATCGTGCTATTCCTTGGATCGGTTACGGGTGTGAGGTACATGTCCTCAATAAACTTGTGAAGCAGGTTCGCCTGGAGTTGGTATACGTGTAAGCCCCGAGGGTTGGGCAGCGTTGAAGTCACCCACTATTAGCAGCGGATTGTTGCCCGCTGCCTGCGTGGGTTAACCTGCTTGAGGAGCATTTTCTGCCTCTTCGATCGGCAATAGATGCTTGGATTGGATTGGGTAGCCTTCTTTGGTGGCGCGTACCCACTTCGGGGGATTGGCCAAGATTTGCATGGTATTAGGAAGATGTTGGTAGTACAAAAGCTGGTCAAGTGAAGACGGATAAAAATAATGCTTGAAGAACTTAAGAAAAACGTCTTGAAACAACTATGAATTCCTCCGCGACTGAGCAGACATCCCTGTGGTAGTTGCCAAGAGAGGAGGTTCCTAGAGAAAGGATACTTAAAAAGGAAAAATTTAAACCAAGTTGCGTGAACGTGGGTTTTATAATATTTTCCCTTAAAGCGGAAAAAACGCTGGCAGAATAAGAAAAAGATGATCGATGGTTTCATCTACCGCACAGAAGGGGCACAGAGGGGAGGGTGCCAGACCATCCCTGTGACGATAAAAGTTTGGCAATGGTGTTTGACAGACAGCGTAACAGGGTAAAAGTTACTTCAGTTTTTCTGGTGTGAAAGGGATTTTTGTGCCAAGGAAATAGGAAGTGTCGGTAATCTGAAAAACTTGCTATCTCTGGATTCAAAAAGCCTAGAGCAATTGCATATCTCCTGTATCTAGTAGTAGTTAGGTAAGCTGATGCAGGAAGTAAAGATAGTACAGCGCCATTGAGGGCCGCTCTCGCGAGACTGCCAGCCATCCCGTTCATGTATAATCCCCTATGACCAGGCACCCAAAATAAACTAATTAAATTTATGTGGTCAGACACTAGAAAATTAAGTATACGTAAAAGGCTAGCTATTTGTTGTGAGCGATGTACATAAAGATAAAGAATGCATTATTATCACTGCTGTCGATATTGATTAATTTAGCTTACGTAATTATAACACTACAGCTAGAAATTCAGCCAGAAATACAGATAAGTAGTCCGGAATCCTAATTAAGAATGTCCACTCTAGAGCATGAGCGAAAATGCCAACTCCAGATTTTTCTACACACTGTGAGACGTCTGTTGCGATGACCATATTTATACCTAAACTCAATAAATGACCTTGCAACAGTCCATTTAATATAATTTGAGAGAGAAATTTTGCATTGTTAGGGTAGATGTCCTAATAGATGATTTGTAGACTCTCTCGCACATCACAAACTTCCTAATACGCACGTACATTTAAGGGTTTAATCAATGTTTGTACAAAGGCCACCTGTGGGGTATTAAACCGGGGCCAGTGTACTCCGAAATATAAAGCAGGCTGGGAAATGAATATGTTTTCCAATCTTCTAACAGGGGATTCGTACATATTTAAGAATGTTTGCACCATCAGCAACTGAAATCTGCACAAAATTAGGGCAACCTGACTTCTTGATGCAAGACATTACTAGCCACAAATTTCGGTAGTCCGCCGCATAATCGCAGGGCTTCCTGCTCAATCAGAACAAGGGGGCGTAATTTATAAGCTGGCACACCAGAAAAGAGCACACATCCAAATTCTAAAATGGGCCGCACGTACATTTTGTAAATCATTAGTAGTGGGTCTCTCTGCATCCCCGACCGACTGTTGCATAGCTTACGTAGCTTACCAACTGCTCTCACTCCTTTTTTAAGTGTATGGTCAATATGGCCAAGCCAACTGATGGGGCCGTCATACACTACCCCTAAGTACTTCACTGACTACACTTGAGGTGTAGTCTCGATATGGTAGGATAGCGATATATTAACGAAAACCAATATCGAGCATTTTCTCACGTTAAGTGAAAGGCGAATCTTGTTTAACCAGCTTACTATGGCGTAGAGATAGTTCTGTAGTCGATAATATAGGGAGTGATTATCGCTGTCTGCTGCATAGGAAGCAATATTGCCGCGAGTGGTGCTACACACCGGTAATTAGAGAAGACGAGCGCACAGCAAGACAAACGTTTATTGAGACGAACTTGTGCCCCCACATAACCAAAAGCAACTAGCCCAGTCGCAGCAACATATGCGAGCATGGACAGCAATCGTCAAAGAACGAGCATCCCCTATCTGCGGGCAGTATTTAAAGGCTGTGAAGGAACGTGCGTAGAACTATCGCGAGAGATAGCGCGAGTTGCCTGCCTGATACGATGGGCCCGTCGTAGATACGAGGCTATCGCGGTAGGTTTGTGCGAGTGTTCACACGCGTTAACATCCATCAATCGAACGCCACTGGCACAGATGCGAAGCCCGAAAGGCCCGTGGCAATATCGTCTGCGTATACATATGTTTGTACATCTGGATGCGGAGGAATGAAATACATTAGAATGTTAAATAATAATGGAGAAGTGACAGCTTCTTGAGGAACACCTCACGATTGATTATGTATGCTCGAAGAAAAGCCCCTTACAGAGCAGTAGAATTTCCTCCCATTTAAAAATTCACATATCCAGTATTCAAGGTAGAACTCTAGACCTCGCAATATATCCGATAAAATTACATATTCTACACTGTCGTATGCTTTGAAGATGTCTTGTGTCACAATAGCACCTATCTGTCTTTGGCGCCATGCAAGTTTTATTCTACTTTCTAAGTCCACGTGCTCAACGGGAACACTTCTTCGTTACTTGCGGAATAGTTTTCAGTGAAGTTGCAAGCGGTTCGGATTCTTGGAGATGGTGTTGGACTGCCGCTAGCTTCTTACTGTCTAGGGCGTGAAAGCTGTCACCCGTATCGGTGCCATATGTGACGCATACGGCTAGAGGGACGTGAGTGTTCAGCGCTTCAGTGTGTTGAGTTCAGGTGTTCTTGTTGACGTACAGATGTCACACGTAAGAGGCATGTGGCGAGAAAGAAAGGAAGAGGACGATGTGCGCGGATCCGTACAAACGGCACGAGCCCTCGAGGCGCGTGACCTAAGCTGTGATCAGGAGAGAAGCGGCGCTGAGCTGGCATTATCGACGCGGCTGGAGGTTGGAGCGTCGGCATCGTACTGGCGACGGGAGCCATGAAGGTTCGGCCAAGTCCGTGACGCTGGCAACCCAGGGTGCGGCCGTCGATCTCGGCGCAGTTCGAGCGAAGCTCCTTGGACCTCTCACGGCGGTGCCGGACGCTCCAGCAATTGGATCCCCCTTCGGAGGCAGACCAGCACGTACGGTAGTCCCCGGGGCGTCCAGCCGGCACTCGGAGAAATAGCGGAGGAACCCGGAGTTGGGCCGAGCCAGCGAGGCCGGAATGCCACGTCACCGACAGAGTTCGGGACACCGACATCCGAGACGGACGAGCTGGCCGGCCGATACCAAGACAGCAAAGCTTGCGGAGTCGGCGGGAGCACCGACTAGGACCAAGAGCTGACGCGCATCGGACTTTGAGATACGTGCAGCCACATAACTTTGTAAGAGCGTTTCCTTTTTGTTAGCGCGGAGCCATAGGCCAGGGTTGCCGGACCTTAGCGCAGAACGGGCTAAGGACTGACGTGGCCGGCAATTAGGACATAGTCACCATTAAGTGGGCGACAAAGGTGCCGATTGCTTTTTATGGCGTTGCATTCCTTAGGAGCGTTGTGTGGAGTTAACTGAGGTTTGAGTGTGTTTTATTTTGGCTTTGTTTTGAGTAAAATCTATTTGCTGTGCTCGCCTGCGTCTCCCGACTCCACCTCTCCCAACATCCGCACGGCCCCGAGATAAGCGACAACAGATATACTGTGTCAATGACCCGTACTTGTTCTTATAGCCCCTGCAATTCCCCTGTCACACCGTGGTTTCGCCTGGGGGCCCCCGAACTTACTGCATAGATGTTGAGCAAGAGCCGTTTTGGTTGTTAAGGAGGGATGATGCTTGTATTTAGGAGGGGTTCAGATGAGTCTGGGAAGTCTGGTGGGGTATGTATGGTAAGATGCTTTCTTGGCGCGCTCGTTTTTCGAGCTTCCAGGGGCTAGTATGCATTCCTATAGTCTCGCAATGCGTTCCGCTATCTGAGTGTTAGATTGCTTTTGTTGAGCTGCGAATTATTCTTGTTGTGCCTTTGGCAGTTTTACAGCTGTGAGTTGTTGCGTAGTAGCCTGTATAGATGTTTGGAGTCTCTGAATGGCCTTTTGCTACTACTGCATCTACTCTACCTTTCGGGGAGGGGCACATTGGTCCGGTATGGCTCCTTGTGGTATGGTAGGCTGCGCGGTTGCTCCTTGCGGTGTCACATTTGGAGTGACCGTGTGCGCTGGCTGCTCTTCCCGTTTCAGCTTCTCGGGGGCTGGAATTAAAGCCTTAAGTCGCGAGGGACGACGACGCTCGCCGCAGAAATGGGCGCCTAAGAACTGCGCTTTAATATGGAAGTCGCAGTTTCGCCAAAATATCGAAGCATTTACAGCGATAGCAAAGCTTTTTATTTATTTACTTATTCCAAATACTCTCAAACTTGGGCTGTCCAAAGAGCCCACGATGCGGCGGTTAGGCTCGGCCTACCAGTCCCCACGTGGCAGCGGCCCGCAGCTCTGCACTAGGGAGAAGCTTCTCAGGACCTTGTAATTAAAGTTCTTTGTCTGTCTGTCAAACAGAAATGCATTCTAGAAGGGAGTAGTTACAAAGGAATGGTAAGTTATATAAAGTTCAACAAAAGAAACAGTAACGCAAAAGCTATTAAAGCGGAATACAAGAAATAACTACAAAACAAACAGCGTGATACAAACAAAGTGACTCGCTATATGGCACAGTTACAATGAAAAAATGCAAATAAGGATTTTCATAAGAAAGCATCATCCGTGATAGAAACAAGATTTGCACAAAGGTGGTTCCAGTCACGTGAGGTGTTCGGTATGAAAAAGTTTAGAAATCTGTTTGTGTGATAGGATGCACACCCTACTTTACTAATGCAACAATAATGCAAAGTACGAAGTAACATTTGCAGTATTCGCTGCCATAAGAATGTCAGCCAACATTTCCTTACTAATTAAATTAATAAGCATTGTAAGCAGTCATGCGAGCATATCTCACACAATGAAAACGGACACTTGCTGGTTGCCACAACGCTGGCGTTACGAAGAGTGCTGGCAGTAGAGATAAACGCTTCGCGCTGCTCATCGCGTTACGGAGGCATCAGCCATCTCGGCTCGTCAAACTTTGCACCTGCCGCATACTACTTTGCGAGATACGGCGCGTGGACGGCGTATGCGCTCAGCCCCGCGGACAGCGATGCGACGCCACGGTCGGGCTAGAGGCTCGTGCACACCAGCCAGCACTCCTCGCGCGCGCTTGACTGCGTTACCACGTGCTCATGCCCCACTCACCGCCTTATCCTAGTGCGCGCATGATTTCGTGACCTCCAACATTGGGTGCGCTTGAAAATGGGGCCAGATCAAGCCGCCATTCTCCTCGGCTTACATTCGCGCGCTTTCCGTCCTAAAGACACGTGGCGCGGCGGGCGCGATGAAATCTTATCGCACTTTGACATGGAACATCGTAGCGACGGCGCCTGGAATATGTTAATGAAATTGCTATTGCAAGAATAGAAGAGGTAAACTGTGCAATTGCTCATGCTACCACGGGTCTTTTAATAATGGCGCATGTAATCAGATCCTAAAAGCATTTGACTTTATTGACCGTCTGAGGTCTAGACTAAAGCCTGTGCCGAAGCGGCTCACTACGGAGAAATCGCCGCTGGGCAAGTGGTCGTCGGCATAGTTATGGCGGCATGTCTGGCACCGTTTAGGAGAGACTCCACCATTTTTCCCTAGCAGTGGCTTAGCGTTAAAAAAACTCGCATTCTTCACAAGCGGGGTCTTGTCGTCCTGGCATTCAGGGGGAGATGTACAAAGGTTGCAGCTACCTTTCACAGAAGGGACATAGCGTAAACCATCGGTTTCGAGCTCCAAAGTGCGGCCGACGGCCCATACATGCTCACTGCAGGTTTGACATATATAGATGAAGCCCTGCGTGTAGCGAAGCCAACCCGCCTCCGTGTTCACGCTTCATGATTTGACGGGCAGCCAAACACCGAAGCTGGCGCTGCGATGAGTGCAAGACTTCTTGCGTACGCACCCTGGTGCACGCGCACCATCAGGGTGGAGACGCCCCTAAAAGTATTGCCGCCATTTACCACCTGAAGTACGGCTGACCACGGTTTTGATTCTCAAATCGGCAATCATGTGCCCAACATTGCGACGCCTCTTGTAACGCACTGACATGTCGCAATACTAGCGTTGCGAATGTTCGCATTTCTTTATCTAGCTTTACTTAAATTGGCACGGACAACCGGCATGCACCTTCAATATACATGTTGCATTTTTCATTTATTCAAGCACAGTACGTTTATCTCTTTGCAGCTGCATGTCACACGAAACAATTCTGGAACACGGTCGCATATGCTTGGTCGCAGCATCTCACAACAGGAAAACGAAGTGAATTAAGGACTGTTATTGCCCGCACAACTCTATGATTTCAAGCACGCGTAATGCCGAGTTTGTGGGCTTGGCTCTCGCCAGCAGCGAGCAGCTTTTTTATTTCACTCGCATTTCCCTTTATTTCATCAGTTTTACACTTCAAAAAAGAAAAAAAATCAACTAGTGTCCGCTATGCTTTTTTTGGCTTCATCATCCGTTGGCTTAATGTGGGCATGCTTTATTATAATTCTATACAGCACATGATACGCTATTGTACGCTTTTAAAGTGTAAAATTAAAAACAACTAATGAAAATTGTCTACAAAAGGATGTGTAGAACACTCTCTTCGGCATAATTTCGCCGCTGTTATTTTCTATTGTCCAACAGAAATAATTTTCTCACTGCACAGCGTGGCTGATAGGATCTCGCAAGAATCGCGATCACGCAGCGCTGAACTTCGTTCACAATCCAGCTTTCGTTTCTCAACTCAACATTTTCTGGTGGAAGACGTATTTGCGAGCGATGTCGCTCGTGGACTGTTGGAGACGCTTCTCGTGGCCTGCCTGCGCACGGGCCCACAAAGGTATCGATAGTCTCTGAATGCAAAGAACAAGTACGCTCCTTCCAGTCCCACCAGAGCGTTCACAACCAGGTCGATTTCCACAATGGCAAGGAAGTATCCAACAAATTCCAAGGCCCATGTCGCGCCCATGATTATCGCAAGACGCAGGAACAAAGTTAGGTGATCGTTTTGGAAACTCGCGCGAATTCCGCTGCCCTTCTCGCGCGATCGCGCATTCGACGAAGTTCGACGTATGTAACAAACTGTTCTCACGTACAGCAAGACGCAAAACAGCGTCAGTGCAGCCATGGGTGCAAGAAAGTACAGAAAGTGACCCCCGGTGGTGCCGATCCAGCAAGCTCGAACGCCGTAAGCGGGCGACAGAGTGGAGTCAGGAGCAGTTCGATCCACGACAAAAGCCACGGCAATGACAGCCAGGGGCAAACCCCAAGAAATGCAGCCGTAAGTCAGAAGATCCCGTCCATGTGATGAGCAAACTTTCGGGGCGGTTACATTCCTCCAAATATCGAATGAGAGCACACTCGTCCAGGTCATCGTCGAAAGGAAACCGTAATGAATGACCACCGCAGGTGCCACACACTGTTCTGCGCTGAGCTGAGAAAAGTTGATGATCAAAAACATAACCTGGCTGAACATAAGCGTCACACAAAGGCAAAGCGCGCACTTAGACGGAAAACTACGTGCTTCAGGGTAAGCGCAAAACACGACAACCTTTAGAACGATGCAGCATATGGACAACGACATGCTGGTAACCGTCACATACATGTAAACATAGTAAAGCTCAATTCCATCCTTATTTCTTTGTGCTGTGGTGATCGTTCCCAATGTCCGAGTCTCGTTGCCAACAAGCCCACGCCCAGAACTCGGTGCTACGCTGTGCACTTTTGGCCTAGGCATTTTGATGTAGCACTGCCCTTCATATTCAGCGTAACAGCCCGGCGAGCTCCTCACTGGCCTGAACATGGCCGCCAGGCTAGGCATACCACCTCTAAGGAAGGTTTTTTTTCGTGAACTTTTCTTATAGGCTGTTACTCTGGTACGGCTCACGCGGATCACTTCTGCGCAAGACAAACTGGCCAATTTTTCACCGTTGCACATGGCGCAATATACATTTTTGTAGATTTTGCTGCCTTCATGATTTCCCTGCACTACCGGCGCATAATACGTCTTGCATTTCCAGTACACGCTTTCTGGAACGTCTTTAGCGCACGCGTCATCTATTGTTCGAGCGCACGGTCTCAGGTGAAGGGCAGGCTTCTGCAATACGGCATCCGGTACTGCCACCGAGATTTTTCGGTGGGCTCCAGGAACCAATGCGCTCCAAAAGGTGGCATCGACGATGTCTTCATTGCAGAGTGCGCAGAAGGCATTTCTGAAACGATTGAGAAAAAAAATGAATAATTTGGCACATATTGAAATGTAAACCGTGAAGGTGGACGTGTTGGATTTCAATCGTTTGTTTCTTCTGGGCGGTAAGTACAGTACTGTGGTTGTTTAAAAAAGACTTGACTTTACCAGTACATACCAGTGTGTAGCTTTCTCAAGATGCGCACAGTGTTGGCATAGCTAATGTGCACTTTCTCTATATTTATTAATATGTTGTTACAAGTGTCAGCTTTGCATTGCAGCCCATGTTTTGATATAATGCATGCAGCTTTTTTTTACTCAAGCAGCGTACTGTCACTTGATGAATAAAGGCAATAAATCCCCTAGGCAACATACGGGCAATAGAAGCTGCCATATTAGAGTGCGACAGCGTACTATCCCACATTGCGACACAGCTGGGTTATATACTTCAGGACAGTACATTGTTTGGCTAGTTAGTTCGACATAGCTTGCAACGGCGAGCGAAGACACGGTACGGAAAAAAAGAAGAAACGGGACTGGTAACAGCGGCTTTCCTCTCCTGCCTCTTTCTTTCCGCATCACTTCTGCGCTCCCTATCGCAAGAATTGGGTTATATGCTTGATTGTCACAAGGCAGTTAAGTGCGCTCAGCCGTGAGTTGTACTACCCTGTCGACTGCGTTGCTCGCCACTAGGTTTCACCAGAGTGCTCTCAAAACTATGGTGCAACAGGCTCAAAACAAATTTCGGCATAAAAAAATTCATTCAAAAGCAGACCAACTTTCTAGGTACCTCGCAGGCAGCGGTGTTATATTCCAATAATAAACTGATTAGGATCAGCCAAGCGTCGCGTGATTAACAGTTTAAAGCAGGGAATATTGGAAATATGGAAAATATGAATATAATAATATATTCAACAACAGTGTAGCTATTTTAGTGAGTTTTTTTTTTACTTTAAGAAGGGCTCATGCCCCAAGCGTTTGTTGAGTGAAGGCATTATGGCTAAAAATGCTATTTAGCATAGAAACTGCTGATGAATATTTAAAAAAATGCAAAACAAACAAATAACGGAAGAAGCGAACAACAACACACTTTATGGCGCATTCACCTCCTGTTCTCCAAATTTCTGCATTTTATGTCTTAAGGGATAGGTGGCAGTCGCTGTTAACTAGGTGGCAGACGATGCTAACTTCCTGGACCGAACATACAACTGGAAAAAGTTTGAATATATACAAAACAGGCAAAACATAATATTTAAGCTTTTGAGAGCTGGCGGGCGACATGATTTACCTGTAAGTGATGTTGTTAACACTGGTCGCCGGTATTTTGTAGAATGTGCCATTCATCCAATTGGCTCTTTCACATTTAGTTCTCACGTCGTCCATATTCCACGTTGGTGGGCAACCAACAACCATGTAAATAGCTTGTATTGGGGAGCCGGAAGCGCGCAGTTGTACGCAAGCTGACAACGACTTCGTTGTATCAGTGCTCTCACCCTGGATGGCAACGTTCCAGCAGCAGTCACCGTACACTTTACAGTTGGAAGCGCAAGAGCAAGTGACTTCGTAAGTTCTCGGAGAGCAAGACACGATTTGTTGCGAGCAGCCATGAAGACCAGCAGGACACTCCACCACTCTGCCGAAAACAGGGTCCGAAATGTCGCGGAACACAGTTCTTGACACCGTCCAGGGTAAGGTGACATTGCAGTAGCCTTGGTTGCTTTCTTTCTTCGGTGTGAGCAACTCATGGGCACACAGAGCCGCTGAGATGAGTGGCAGGATCTGCGAAGCCTTCATCTTTCGGTGGTGAACAGTGCGAAGGGTCGGCTGCGTTATTCAATGAAAGTGCGCATGCAAGTGAAAATAGCGTCATACATAAACACGCTCCAAACTTTGATTCATCAATTAAAAAGAAAATTCGGTGCTCGAGTTTTATGAAGGGCACATCTTGGCTGAGATAAAATGAAATGGGCTATCGATGTTAGTTAAATATGGTTGAGTGTCGGAAAAGCGGCTAAGGCTACGCTACACCAAACACAATGTGCTATATAATTGAGTTTAAAAAGAAAAACGTT
This sequence comes from Dermacentor variabilis, assembly GCF_050947875.1. Lineage (NCBI taxonomy): Eukaryota > Metazoa > Arthropoda > Arachnida > Ixodida > Ixodidae > Dermacentor > Dermacentor variabilis. The sequence goes on along the minus strand of NC_134575.1, from coordinate 141,952,932 downwards.
GTGTTGGTCTATATTTTTTTGTAAAAAGTCATTGCTACCTATAAATTTACGCACGTCAGGTAATAAGACTAGCGGATAATCTATAATTAAAGCAGGGTGTAAGCGTATGCATACTTTATATAAATTGCGCAAACGGTTTCGCATGTGCACTTCAATATGTGTACATGTCTGTAAAATATGCATGACTGTTAGTAGTTCTTGGCACTTCTCGCATGTTGGTGGGTCTTCCTTTGGAAGTAAATAATTGTGTACGAGGTGGGCGTGCCCAATGAGCAGTCGGCATAAAACTACTTCAATGAACCACTCCTGGCGGTTACGCCCCTGGTGGTAACCACTAATGGTGGTTACTAGACCCGTACCTCACCAAGTACGGGTCTAGTGAGATGTAGCTTGTTGTCTGCACAATGGTCCCATTCGTGTTGCCATTCTAACGTCAAGGCCTTTTTAATCGCACAGATACTGTGTTTTAGAAGTGTTGTGCTTGTTATGCTTTTGTACGCTGCCGTTGATGCATATCTATCAGCTGCTTCATTACATGGTATCCCGACATGGCTTGTGACCCAGCAGAAACAAATTGATTTCGCGTATTTGTTAAGGGCCATTATATTTAAAATATCCCCTAGCAGGGGTTCACGCTCAAATTTCAGATATAGATAATTTAGTTCAGATATAGATCATTTAGGCCGCGGCTGCACACCGCATCTTGCGCTCCGAGTTTACAACTCGATCGCAACGTCGCGAGCGCTCTACGCGCTCCCACTCACCAACGCCAGTGCAGCCAACTGGAAGGCCGTCGACTTCGAGCACCGCGCCGCAGTTCGCCAAATGTACGCGCTTCCCCGCTTCTCGCAAGTGGGGGCAATTCGCGCCGAAGCGGGAAATTGGCCGCCCTCACTTCGCGCGCGGAAACAAGCGCTTCACCACATCGAGCGTCTGCAATGGTCGCCACAGGGCCAGCGTCTCGTGTGCCGCCTCCACACGCTCGAGGGCTCAGGCATGGGCCAGCGTGCCACCGAGTTCCGCACTCGCATCGCCTCTTTGCCTCAACTCCTCCCCCTGCCGCCTTCGCCGCACGCCTCCGCGCTCCTCGACGTAAACATCACCAACCCGGGCGTCAAGAGCAAGCGACAAACAGCACTGTGTGCCATGCAGCAGGAGACGGCTGCATTGATCTTCGAACATCTACGCGACCGACTCCTAGTGTACACTGACGGATCCGTGTCCAGTGACGGTTCCGCCGCTGCCGCGTGCACGGCACCGGACATTTCTGCGTCTCGACAGTGCCGCCCTCGTTTTCCTGCCTCGTCGACAGTCGCCGAACTCGCGGCGATTGACCTCGCGGCTGACCTACTTCTTCAGCAGTGCGGTGTCTCGTCTGCCGCGATACTGTCGGACTCGCGTGCGGCTCTGTGCATGCTGAGGAAGGACTATGCCGGTCTTCCGCTTGTGCAGCGCGTGGGATCTAAACTGCGCCATCTCGTAAATCAGGGCTGCGATTTGGCATTGCAGTGGGTCCCCGCGCACATCGGCCTGCCCGGGAACGAAGCGGCCGACGCCCTCGCGAAGCAAGCTCTCTCGACTCACTTCCCCCTCGCCAGCTCCGTCACCCGTTTCGACGTGGCCAAAGCGGCGATACTGCGCATCCTCCGCGCGCAGCGTCCGGATCCGCGCGTTGCTGCAGGTACGCCCCCTCGCCTCCTCCCCCGCGCGGGTCTCTCACGCTGGGACCGCTCGTTTCTCCTTCGGCTGCGCGTCGGCTGCTACAACACGACCGCCAGAATGCACAGACTGAACGGAAGAGGCAGCCCCGCGTGCTTGGATTGCGGCGAGGAGGAGACGCTTGAGCACCGTCTGCTCCGCTGCCCGGCCTTCGATGTTGAGCGCACTGCGCTCTTTGCATCATACCGTCGTGTGGGACTGCCCTGCGACTCGGAGGGAGCACTTCTCTTTCCGGCAGCCCACCCTTCCATTGTCAAGAAAGTGCTTCCTGCCCTACTTGACTTTTGCTGTGACACGCAGCTGAGAGCGCGGCTGTAAGCCCCGCATTGCTTCTTCACCCTTCTTGTTATTTTTTTCCGCCTTCTTTTCCTTCTCTCCCTGATCTTTTTCTCCCCACTCCCCTTTCCCTGTGCAGTGCTGTTGAGGTGTCCTCCTCTGAGAGACAGTTACGGCACTGCACTTATCTCTTCCATTCTCTTTAAAAGTCACTACACACACAAAGCCAGGCATGCTGCGGTAATCGAATACTTTTTTCCCAATTTTCGGTTATGCACCCCCCCCCCACCCACGTGTTTTTTTGTTTCTGTTTTAGAGCCATCAATGTAAAATTTCGTGTAATTTTGATATTTGTCCTGAAGAACGCAGATTCTTGTATATTGTGTTCGTGTGGGGTGTATCTTTTTTTAGATATGTTAATGTCCAGTCGCATAAGTGTGGGAAATCGTACCCCGGCGGCAATCATTTTGGTTTTTTGGAAACCTGGAGGACTTCATGAGGGTTGTCATACTCCCGACAATATTCCTTATATCGCAGAACAAGCGCCCTAATAATGTTCGGTTTATTTGTATAATGTAAGCGTGAGTTGCATTGTGTGCTGGTGTTGTAGCATATGTGCTGCGGTGGTGACTGAATTTTGGGCACGTAGGGAAAAGTGAGTAACGCTCTGCGCTGCTGTAAGGAAGGTTTATTACACTCAACGTATAAACTTGGGACAGGCGATGTTCTGTAGGCACCACTTGCCAGTTGCAGTTCAGGGTTATGTACTGGGTCAAGTCGTCGAACGTAAGACTGTCTGGCTGAGCCATAAACCATGCAGTCGTAGTCTATAATGCTGCGCACAAGAGACACGTTCGTTCTGAACCCTAGTGCTTATGAAACAACACTTTGAGGATATTCAACGCTTTATTTGCTTTAATCTTTAGTGTTTTTATGTGGGCTAGGAAGTTTAGTGTGGCGTCAGAGGTTACTCCTAATGGCTTATAGTCTGGTTTGACCGGTAGTGTGGCGTCATTCAATTTCAGGACTGGATCGCTGCGTAGCCCTGGTTTCTGAGAAAACAGTAACTGTTTTCTGTGAGGAGAAACGGAAGCCATTTTCGTCAGCCCATTCCGTAAGTTTGTTAAGGCGAAAGCCTTTTTAGGCTCGTGGGGAAGTTTGTGCAAGCAGTCCTGGCCGCCGGAGTGACCGCCGAATCATCATCACTCCATATGAAGACAGAGAAAAGAATGAAAAATGATTGATAGTGACAGTTAGTCAATGATAACGTTATAATATGGATTGGTAGAGGCATATAATGACTACTATGCCTTGTAATGGTTACTAATGGCTCCGAAATGACCAATATGTCTAACGACAACTTGTAATGACCATAATTCATTAGAAATGACTAGAAATGTCTAGTATTGAGTACTAATTACTAAAATGGCTACTAATGTCTTGTAATGACTACTAATGACTCCGAAATGACCAATTTGTCTAACGACGGGTTGTAATAGCGACAAGTGATTACAAATGACTAAATATGCTTACTAGTGAGCAGTAATGACTAATAATGATTCAAATGACTTTTAATGACTTATAACGACTCTGAAATGACCGATATTCTAACGACATCTTGTAACGACTACAGTTGGTTAGAAATGACTAAAATGCTTAGTAATGACCAGTAATGACTAATAATGATTGAAATGACTTGTAATGACTGCTAATGACTACATGCCCAACTTGTCTAACGACGGCTTCTAATAACCACAATTGATTACAAATCACTAAAAATGATTAGTAGTGAGCAGTAATGACTAAAAGAAAGAAGAGAAAGAGAAGAGGCAAAGAGAAAGAGGCGAATGATAAGAGGAGGAAGAGTGGGCTTTCGCCGTTCACCTCTTCAGAGAGATGTTAAGAGACCCCGTAATTTTTTATTATGATTTGAAGCTACCTCTGTCAGGTTGACACACTTGAGGCACGGCAAGCCACTTGCCGTTCGTCGGCGTTTTATCATTTGGTCACGAATCCAGAAGTGAGTTAGGTCTTTTAATGTTCGATATCTGCACGTGGTGCCATCGGCTTTTTCTGTAATCAAAGAAAACTGCAAGACAGTGTTGCATTTGTCAAAATACATATTGAATTGCATGTTCTAATCGAACAAGATGATCAGTGGTTGAGCAACCTTCTTTATATCCACACTGGAGAGGGTATATTAGGTCTCTTGATTCCTAAATAAGACAGTATTATATACATTTATGCCAGACAGCTTGCGAGCGAAAGGGCCTGTAACTGCTTGGAGATGCTGGGGATTTTTCAGCTTTTAGAAGTGGAACAAGTATTGGGACTTTTCCTACTCATCCGGCATTTATACCAGATTCCCAGATTATTTTGAAAAATTCATGGAGTGCATCTACCGATGTTTGGTTTAGACGTGCCAGCAGGGAGCAGTGAATACGGTCGCGACCTGCCGCTCTTTTTTTACCTCCAGAAAGGACTCTGTTTAATTCACCTTGTTCGAGGAGGGTATCGTACGGTTCATTTTATGCGCCTGTACGCCTGAGTTCGTTTGATGCGCCTGGGAAGCTTCTGTTTTTCAGCTGATTGTTTGTAATTTTAAAATTCCTTTGAATAATTCATTGAGCTGGATACATTACAAAAGTGTTAGCCAAGTATGTCGGCCTGTTCTTTCTTTCATCTTTTTGTATTTGACTTACCCTCGCGTATATATTGGCAAGCTGGCCGTCAAAGAACTGTTAGTTGATAATCAGCACTCTGTTTTTTCGCAGGTTCTTTTTCTACGCTTTACATAGGCTCAACCACACGACGAAGAATGCATATCCAACTAGCCGCCAGGAAACATAGCTGATATGCCATTTCGTAATTGAGAATTATCGGCAACGCATAACTGCAAAGCTATAGTTACGCGACACAACCGTGACCTATCCGCTTTCCACAGCTGATGCCCAAACGTAACACAAGTGTTCCCGGCGTTTATCACTTACACCATTCACTACAACGACAATGTTTTCAAACTTTTTACATGCTAACTCCTTCGTGGCATCACCCCTTCAGTCATATCAAGGTAAGGCATTCATAAGTTGAGCCGCGATAGGTGCTTTTCCTTTTTCTAGCGTCTAGGAAATACTGCTAATCGCAACAGCCATCGACGCAGAAATCTGGTGTGATTGGTCTTCATATGTCCTCCTACCTCAGAACTACTTTAGGGCGTACAATAAAAAATCGGTCAGATATGCTAACACACTTTGAGAACGTTGATATGTCCCAAAAGATTTACGGATGCAGGCACTTCAAACGGCCACATACTTCAAAGCGCACATATCGGGAGTGATATTTGCCTTATATCGGCGATATATAATGACATAGGCGATTATATCAGTCATCCGGTTTCATTTGGGATGGCATCGCTGGGGTCACACGCTCGATTACATCACTATCATCGTCGCCACCTTTCAGATAACTTTTTCTCTCATTTACAGTTCTCTTTGTTTTCATGTTGTTCCGTCTGAAGCTTATTCTGTATTTCTTTTCTTATATCCTCCGAATTGATTATGCAATGTTCCACTTCTTAATGTTCTTGATGCTTTGTAATGAAATATGAGACAAAAACGTTTGCTGCTTCCACTGCTGTGGGAACTCAGCGGTAGCGAGCCGCAGGAGTCCCCGACGAACGCGGCCGCCTCGAACCGAGGGACGCGTTGGGAGGCGGCTCAGCCACGACCTCGCCGATCAACTGTGGGCCGTTCGGCAACGCCGAGGAAGCCGCCCGTGTCCAAGGGCTCGAGGCCGTCACCTAGGCTGGGGTGCTTATGGCCCCACCCCGGCCAAATCGCCGGACATTTTGAATAAAGTTTTTACTCACTCTACTGCTCAAGCTTAAAATAGGCTAGCAGAACTATACATATCTATAAATAAAAATTATCATCAGCCTAATTTATGTCCACTGTAGGACCAAAGACATTTCCTAACAATCTTCAATTACCCTTGCCTTGCGCCAGCTGAGCCTATCTTATGCTTAAAGATGTAATAATTTTGCATCCCCTAGTTCTCTGCCGTCCTCGACTGCTCTTTGCTTCTGGGTACCCATTCTGTAACTCGGACCACCGCATTGATCCAATTGGTTCGTTTAATGTCTACTAAAAGATCGGCTATCCCGGTTCGATTTCTAATTCGCACGGCTGTATTCCTCTACCTTAAGGTTCCACCTATCACTTTTCGTTCTGTCGCTTTTTGCGCGGTCCGTAACTTCTTCCGTAGTTTGTTTATTAACCACCAAGATTCTTCTCCATTATCGACACCGTTAGAATACGATGCTCGCACACTTTTGCTCGACTCTACGATCTCGTGCTTCACCGCGTCGTCTACTTTTCTATTGCTAAGCAGCTTGCTAAGGATACAAGGAACTCAACGGTTCCTGCATGTGCTGCATTCCTCAAACTTCTATATATTGTAGAGAAGGCATTGTAGAGTTTCCCGACATCTGGAACGCAATTTAGGCTGCCCTGTTTATTGTTTTTCCGGCCTTTCTTTAAAGTGCGCGAAGCTTAAACAATACCACATGGCTGCCGGCTAACGGACCGCGTTTTTAGTGCCCTCAAATGTAAGTTGAACAAATCAGCAGAGGCCGCTCCGCGCACATTTTGAACAAGATGTCGGTGACTGCGAAGGGCACAAAGTGACAAAAGTGAAGTGCAGTTCTAAAAAAAAAATTATTCAACGAAAAAGTGACTGCCACGTGCGAATGAGATATGGGACCGGAGGCCGCATTTGACGTAGGGCAGGCATTTTTTTTCGTTTATTTTCGGATGAACGAAGAAAACGATGGAAGGGCCAGGCTGACCGTGTGATGAAAGACGGAGATAAAAACCATGCCGCCTCCGGTCCATCGCAGTCCATCGCAGCCTGCTTAATCGATCTCAGTGCTCGGAACAGCCTTTGGTAATTCGTAACATACATTTGAGGGCACTAAAATCACGCCGCGTTAGCCGACAGTCGCCATTTAGATAGGCAGGGTACTTCTAAACGGAAGAGGGGTAAATCGGGTGGGTGAGACTATGACTGAAGGTGTGTTAGCGGCGAGGGTGTAGAATTGACAATAGAGGGATGCTGTGCACACGGCCGTGTGTCAGCCGGCCGTGTGTTTCTTTTTTTTTTTTCGTGGAAAGGGCCTGGACAACGGCGGGGCGGAGGGGGGGGGGATTATCTGCTTCGCTGGAGGTCAGTGAGCTAGCGTCTCGCTGAAAGAGGCAATTAAAAAAAGGAGCAGGAGAAAATGGTACTCCTGAAAAAAAAATTACTAAAATGGAATCAATATATGAATAAAATAAGGAAAATTGAGGAAAGGCAAAAAACACTAAGCCACCAAATGAGAATAACTAAGTGCTGTTGCCCCTAGCTTGAAAGTTAGCATAGCCAATAGATTCTAAAGCTCCCTTCCAAACGTTTATGTCTATTGGTTGGAATGGCTTGAACTTATGCATGAGGTATGATTCTCCGTATTTTCGTCCTCGCGCTGAACGGAAATTTGATTGTACTATGTAGAGTTTAAGTTCCTCAGTTACGACACAGTTGAAATGCTCGGCGACGGCTTTGTCAAGCTTTCTAGGTGTGTCCGCGCGATGTCCGCTTAATCTGACGTTCGTTGATTGTCCCGTATCACCGATATATTATTTCTTGCAGAAGGAACATTCAAGCGTATAAATCACATCTGGACTAGTACAAGTAAAGCTAGTGTTTATTTCATGCCACTTTGAAGGTGCCTGCAGGTTTTGCACTTGAGGTGATAACATGCTTTTATTACGGGGAATGATGTCGGCTGACTTTTTCGTGCACTAACATGTCTTTAAAGTTTCTGTTGCGGCGATGGGTCACCATTGGTGCCACTGGGAACGCTTTTTTCAGGCGTTCGTTGCTTCATAATATTGGGTGGTATTTTTGTAGGATGTTGTTCATGTTTGAGGGGGCATTAGAATATTTTGTTATAAAGGCTGGCGGTCTGTCAGATTCTGGTGTAGGCTGTTTCTTAAATAATTCCGTCTGCCTCTCCTACTTGACGCGACGTCATAAGCTCTGTCGAGAGGAACTTGTGGATAGCTTTGTTCCTCTAGCGTTACTTCGAGGTCATTTACGTGTTGGATATAATCGTTGTCATCGCTACAGATTCTTCTTATTCGTTTCGCTTATTCGACAAAAATTCCTTGCTGGCGGTGTCTGGGGTGATGACTGGTCTAAATACTGCTGGCTATCCGTTGGCTTCGGGTAACGTGTCGTTCTCAGCTTTTCATTTCCTGTGTAAACCGTCGTGTGGAGGAAGTTGACTTGACTAAGCGAGTGGCGAGCACCAAGTTTAATTAATTAGTTTATTCATTTACATCAAATGCAGCCCAACATAGGGCTATAGCAGGGGTGGGAATATTATACATTACTATACATTACACATTAAAACACACACATACACAAAAAGATGAATGATCGAAAAGAAGCGCTTTGCATGTTAGCGAAGTGATTACAAGCGGTAGCTATAAATCTTTTAGTGACAGTGAGCGGATGTTACCGGGTAGAGAATTCCAAAGCTCTATTGTACGTGGAAAGAAAACTGTATTTGAATGTGCTAGTACGAGCACAAATAGTTGTTATGTACAAGGCGTGGGAACTACGAGTGCAACTTGCGTTTGTAGATGTGGTATAGTTACAGTCAGAAAGAGCAGAGGTGGAGTTATTAATTACATATAAAGGTTTTAAGGCTTCAGTGCAGTAACGTGAAAGTAATGGCTCAATTTTTAAAGATTGTTGAGCCTGTGTTGGTGAGAAACTGCGGCTGTAACTTTGGCAAATGAAGCGGATAGATTTTCGTTGAACGTTATTGAGCAAACTTATTTCACATTGTTCGTAGGGAAACCGAACGACAGATGCATATTCTAGAACAGGGCGAATTAACGTTTTACATAGTATCAGTTTGGCATCGCGGGGGGTTTTGGCTAAAGTGCGGCGCAAATAACCTAATATTTTAGGGCCTTCCCGTTTACATATTCAATATGTTTAGACCAAGAAAGCTGTTCTGTTTGAATAACACTTATGTATTTCACACATTCTTTTAAGTTGGATGCCGTCCAGAGAATAATCGAACGAGAGGGGGTTCTGCCTATTGGCAAATTACATAACGGTTGTTGTACTACAGCTGATGTTCATAAAGGATTGGGCAAGACGGTGATGGTCATCAATGGAGCTAATGGTTTGGTATAATACACAGTCGTCAGCGTAAAGTATGAATTTAGTTGACGTACTACGAGGTAAATTATTAATATTGCCACCTGGTGTTTTGAGCCAGCGTTGCGTGCCCAGCAAAAACGGTGATTGAAGAAGACGAAGTCGAGGATCTTGGGCCAGCTGGAGAACCGTCCTTCTTGTGTCTGACATTTTCGTGTCTGGCTGCTGATACTGCTACTTATTTCGCCTTAGCGCGTGACAATATATATTAGAAATAATAAAGGGCCTAATACACATTCATGAGGAACGACTGCTATTAAGAAAGGCCTGCTGAGGTGCAAGTTTTGCCAGCCAGGTGCGAGAGCGGCGTCGACTTTTCCTGGAAAGCCCCGCCGCCCTGCAGCCACACGGCGTCACTAAGTCTACTGTGTGCGGAGAACAATACGCCGCGTCCTCGACCCTTCGTCGCGGGATTACCGAGATGAGTGCGACGAACCAGGCTTTGTGACTGAACACGCCACTGCCGACCCGGTCTGCCGTGAGCAAGGGAGGTCCCGAGGGAACGTCTTTGGAGGCCCCTTCCCACGCACCGTTCCTGACGTGAGCCCCGAGTTCTGCGAAGTCCGTCTGCCCTCGGTGGAGTCCGTGAAACCGGTGCGGAAGCCCTCCCGCTCAAAGGCGGCTCGTCTACGATGACTGGTCGAACGTTTCCCTCACCTGGGGATCGAGGGAGTACCGAGTGTTTATAAACCGCTGTTGTGCGGCTGCTCAATGTAATTTCTCTCGCAGTCATGCTAGACTGATGAACTGCAACGTCCTTATGTAGATACTGTAAATAAACCAATATTCGTCGTTCTCGATGAGAAGCAGTCCTTCCCTTCAACAACGTCGTCAGCGTGGATAAGTTGGACGACGGCATGGGCCAGCTACCATCTAATTCATGCCCGACTCCAATCTTGACAACTGGTTACGAACGGTGGGATTGACCTCCCAATCCTCACAACTGGCTGACAGCGGTGAGACGGACTTTGCGACGTGGGGCTGTGTCTGCGGTGAGTGCTTGGTTCTTGCTTTGACTCTCTAGGCTTCATTTTGTGGTTGTTCTGTTTAGAACAGTAGGGAAGCTAGATTGTTGATTGTTAGCTAGGTTTTGTTTTCCTAGGCAGGTTTAGCGAGCAAGACCAAGGCAATAAAGCAGCAATCATGGAGTTAATGACACTGGTGAGAGACGAATTGTTGATTGTTGGTGAAGAACTGGGCCTAGATGTACGCAAGGAAATGCTAAAATCGGAATTATTAGAGCTAATTTCCGAACAGGCCAGTGAGGAAGAAATTGAAATGGGGTTGGAACTTCTGAAAAAGAGAGAAGAAAGGGAGAGAGAGGAACGCGATAAAGCTCGCGAGTTAAGAAAAATGCAACTTTAACTTGAAAGCAAACGTTTGGAGTTATCTCAAGGAAGTGAAGGGGCTCTGGGACGATCAAGTGAGGCAGAATCATACCGCATGGACAGGCTATTAAAGCTATTTGAGGTCGGGACCGACATAGGCTTGTTCCTAAGCAATTTTGAAAGGACTTGTGAGAAGATGAACTTCGGTCCGAGTACATGGCCACAGCAGTTGCTGTCTATGTCATGTGAGGCGGTTGCTGTCTTTGCCGTGTGAGGCGGCGGAAGTAATCGCCAGACACAGGGCACAGGATGCATATGATTATGCGAAAGTTAAGGCTAGTCTCCTGAAGAAATACCGCCTTTCAGCCGAAGCTTTTCGGCAGAGGTTCAGGAGCACAGGCCAGAAAGATAGCGAGGGGTATCCGGAGTTTGCATATAGCTTAAAGGCAAACCTATTCGAGTAGCTGAAAAGCGCGGAAGCGTACGAGAGGAGAGACATGATTATTGACTGCATGTGTCTAGAGCAGCTTTACAAAAGCATCCCACCATCTGTGAAGCTGTGGGTGAAAGACAGAGGCAATGTCAACACTCTGGAAAGGGCGGCGGAATTAGCCGAAGAGTATGCCACGCGTAGAAAGCTGAACGCCGAGGACGGCAATTGGGACGGTCGAAATGGACCGCAGAAACCACTTCCGTTCAAAAGGGGTTCGCAGACTAGACGATCGGAGCCTGTAGACACGGATGAAAAGCCCGCAGAAAAGAGCGATGAGAAACCTAACGGGGAAACCGTACAAAAAGAGCAGAAAAGAAAAATCAGATGTTTTAGACCGATCCGCTGCTATAAGTGCCAGAAACTGAGATATATCGCTGTGAACTGCGGAAAGCCTAGCGTATTTTTTTTCCTACGTACATGAAAAAGACGAGAATATGGAACTTTTAGGCCCATAACTTGGCAGTGGCGACGACTCCGGTGTGCATCGCCTTACGCCTGCTGTTTCCTTTGGTGCAGGTTAGTTTGGTTTTCTCCTTTTCTTTTTACTTTTTTTTCGTCGCTGCTGCCAAGTGTGTGCCTCGCCTTGCTTGTGTGACGATGTCAAAAGAATTGTCGAAAGTGAAAGACGAAATCCGTGAGAAACTAAATGATGAACTCAAGATGGAAGTGAAATCTTCACGCGAAGCGTACGAGAGAGACCTGCGCAATGAAATTCGTGATCTGAAGAATGAGCAGCGAAACATGATACAGAGCATCGAATTCACGCATAGAGAAATAGACGACTTAAAGGAGAAATTTGAAGCTGAAGTAGCAAAAAACACTCAGCTTTTGAAAGAGAACCAGGCAATCAGGGCAAAGTGCGTTTCCTTGGAAAGAAAGAATGGCGAACTTGAGAACCAGATAGTTCATCTTGAACAGTATTCTAGGAACGCCAATCTTGAAATCCAGGGAGTCGTTAAGACAGAAAATGAAAGTGTTGTTGCCATACTGTCCACTATCGGAGATGCTATTGAAGAACCAATCAGTGCGTGCGATATCGAGACTTGCCATCGTGTCCCCACGCGTAATCCGGATAAAACTAACATTATCGTGCAATTCAAGTCCCGGTCGAAGCGCGACATGACATTAAAGAAAGCGACAAAAGCCCGGCTTACTAATGACAGCCTAGGGCTTGGCAGCTCAAGTCCTATCTATGTAAATGAGCATCTTTGTCCTATACTAAAGAGACTTCTCAGTATGGCTATCAGGCGTAAGAAGGACTGCCAGTGGAGATCCGTGTGGACCTATAATGGAAGGATTTTTGCGAGGCAGTCAGACACTTCTGGCACCATGTCCATAATTTGTGAAGACGACCTCAATAAGATAACATCAATGTAATTAACCCCACTTTCTCTGCGTACAGTTTAATCTTTCAAAATGCGCTACCACGATTTTGCGTTGCCCCATGAAATTCTTCCAGGTTCTTCTATGTACGGTTCTGTTTTGCATATTAACACACGCTCTGCTCTCGCTAAACATGACCAGATTGCCCATTTCCTAGACGAATTCTCTTTTCAGTACAGTATTTTAATGCTTACTGAAACATGGTATTACGACGGGTGTACAATGCTCCATCTTAATGGATACAAAAACTTTTTTATCAATCGTAGTAGTCGTAGGGGCGGTGGTGTCGCTATTTATGCTAAATATTCTGAAAAATATGAAGTAATATCAGATTATACATGCATTACAAACAATTACGAGGTACTAACACTGAAACGATACGCTGACGTCATTACTGTCGTTTATCGCCCACCAAATGGGAATTTTGGGCACCTTATGAAGTTTTTTGAAAACTTCTTGCAATTTGTTTCCACAAATAGTCTAAAACTCGTTTGTGATGGAGACTTTAATATAGATACCCTTGATGTTAGCACCTGCGTTCAAGATTTCAACAACACTATTTCTTCCACCAGGCTTTGTGAACATAATCACTACATCATCATCATCATCATCAGCCTAGTTACGCCCACTGCTGGGCAAAGGCCTCTCCCATACTTCTCCAACTACCCCGGTCATGGACTAATTGTGGCCATGTTGTCCCTGCAAACATCTTAATTTCATCCGCCCACCTAACTTTCTGCCGCCCCCTGCTACGCTTCCCTTCCCTTGGAATCCAGTGCGTAACCCTTAATGACCATCGGTTATCTTCCCTTCTCATTACATGTCCTGCCCATGCCCATTTCTTTTTCTTGATTTCAACTAAGATGTCGTTTACCCGCGTTTGTTGCCTCACCCAATCTGCTCTTTTCTTATCCCTTAACGTTACACCCATCATTCTTCTTTCCATAGCTCGTTGCGTCGTCCTCAATTTCAGCAGAACCCTTTTCGTAAGCCTCCAGGTTTCTGCCCCGTAGGTGAGTACTGGTAAGACACAGCTATTATATACTTTTCTCTTGAGGGATAATGGCAACCTGCTGTTCATGATTTGGGAATGCCTGCCAAACGCACCCCAGCCCATTCTTATTCTTCTGATTATTTCCGTCTCATGATCCGGATCTGCCGTCACTACCTGCCCTAAGTAGATGTATTCCCTTACGACTTCCAGTGCCTCGCTGCCTATTGTAAATTGCTGTTCTCTCCCGAGACTGTTAAACAATACTTTAGTTTTCTGCAAATTAATTTTCAGACCCACCCTTCTGCTTTGCCTCTCCAGGTCAGTGAGCATGCATTGCAATTGGTCTCCTGAGTTACTAAGCAAGGCAATATCATCAGCGAATCGCAAGTTGCTAAGGTATTCTCCATCAACTTTTATCCCCAATTCTTCCCACTCCAGGCCTCTGAATACCTCCTGTAAACATGCTGTGAATAGCATTGGAGATATCGTATCTCCCTGTCTGACGCCTTTCTTTATAGGGATTTTGTTACTTTCTTTGTGGAGGACTACGGTGGCTGTGGAGCCGCTATAGATATCTTCCAGTATTTTTACATATGGCTCATCTACACCCTGATTCCGTAATGCCTCCATGACTGCTGAGGTTTCGACTGAATCAAACGCTTTCTCGTAATCAATGAAAGCTATATATAAGGGTTGGTTATATTCTGCACATTTCTCTATCACTTGATTGACAGTGTGAATATGGTCTATTGTTGAGTAGCCTTTACGGAATCCTGCCTGGTCCTTTGGTTGACAGAAGTCTAAGGTGTTCCTGATTCTATTTGCGATTACCTTAGTAAATACTTTGTAGGCAACGGACAGTAAGCTGATCGGTCTATAATTTTTCAAGTCTTTGGCGTCCCCTTTCTTATGGATTAGGATTATGTTAGCGTTCTTCCAAGATTCCGGTACGCTCGAGGTTATGAGACATTGCGTATACAGGGTGGCCAGTTTCTCTAGAACAATCTGACCACCATCCTTCAACAAATCTGCTGTTACCTGATCCTCCCCAGTTGCCTTCCCCCTTTGCATAGCTCCTAAGGCTTTCTTTACTTCTTCTGGCGTTACCTGTGGGAATTCGAATTCCTCTAGGCTATTCTCTCTTCCACTATCGTCGTGGGTACCACTGGTACTGTATAAATCTCTATAGAACTCCTCAGCCACTTGAACTATCTCATCCATATTGGTAACGATATTGCCGGCTTTGTCTCTTAACGCACACGTCTGATTCTTGCCTATTCCTAGTTTCTTCTTCACTGTTTTTAGGCTTCCTCCGTTCCCGAGAGCCTGTTCAATTCTATCCATATTATAGTTTCTGATGTCCGCTGTCTTACGTTTGTTGATTAACTTAGAAAGTTCTGCCAGTTCTATTCTAGCTGTAGGGTTAGAGGCTTTCATACATTGGCGTTTCTTGATCAGATCTTTCGTCTCCTGCGATAGCTTACTGGTTTCCTGTATAACGGCGTTACCACCGACTTCTATTGCGCACTCCTTAATGATGCTCATGAGATTGTCGTGCATTGCTGCAACACTAAGGTCCTCTTCCTGAGTTAAAGCCGAGTACCTGTTCTGTAGCTTGATCCGGAATTCCTCTAGTTTCCCTCTTACCGCTAACTCATTGATTGGCTTCTTGTGTACCAGTTTCTTCCGTTCCCTCCTCAAGTCTAGGCTAATTCGAGTTCTTACCATTCTATGGTCACTGCAGCGTACCTTGCCGAGCACGTCTACATCTTGTATGATGCCAGGGTTCGCGCAGAGTATGAAGTCGATTTCATTTCTAGTCTCACCATTCGGGCTCCTCCATGTCCACTTTCGACTAACCCGCTTGCGGAAAAAGGTGTTCATTATCCGCATATTATTCTGTTCTGCAAACTCTACTAATAATTCTCCTCTGCTATTCCTAGAACCTATGCCATATTCCCCCACTGACTTGTCTCCAGCCTGCTTCTTGCCTACCCTGGCATTGAAGTCGCCCATCAGTATAGTGTATTTTGTTTTGACTTTACCCATCGCCGATTCCACGTCTTCATAAAAGCTTTCGACTTCCTGGTCATCATGACTGCATGTAGGGGCATAGACTTGTACCACCTTCAATTTGTACCTCTTATTAAGCTTCACAACAAGACCTGCCACCCTCTCGTTATAGCTATAGAATTCCTGTATGTTACCAGCTATTTCCTTATTAATCAGGAATCCGACTCCTAGTTCTCGTCTCTCTGCTAAGCCCCGGTAACACAGTACATGCCGCTTTTTAGCACTGTATATGCTTCTTTTGTCCTCCTAACCTCACTGAGCCCTATTATATCCCATTTACTACCCTCTAATTCCTCCAATAACACTGCTAGGCTCGCCTCGCTAGATAGCGTTCTAACGTTAAACGTTGCCAGGTTCAGATTCCAATGGCGGCCTGTCCGGACGCTGACGTCATTACTGTCGTTTATCGCCCACCAAATGGGAATTTTGGGCACTTTATGAAGTTTTTTGAAAACTTCTTGCAATTTGTTTCCACAAATAGTCTAAAACTCGTTTGTGATGGAGACTTTAATATAGATACCCTTGATGTTAGCACCTGCGTTCAAGATTTCAACAACACTATTTCTTCCACCAGGCTTTGTGAACATAATCACTACACCGACACGCATCACTGTACTAACTTCATCGACACTTGATTTGTTTATTACCAACGCGGAAACTAGAGTCGTTGATGCAGGAACCATAGCCTCTGACATAAGTGACCACTTCCCAATCTTCATGATTTTCTTCACCCCCAAAGTTCATAAGAATGGTCGAAGGGGCGTAATTACAGTGCAGTATGTATCAGACGATGCTTTACTTTTATTTAAGCGTGACATCAGTGCTCAGGATTGGTCTTGTATATTCGGAATAAAAGACGTGAATGATGCATATTCTAAGTTCATTGGAATTTTTCAGCGAATATACGCTATACATTTTCCTTTTACAAGTTTCAAATCATCAAAAAGAATAAGAAAACCTTGGGTCACTCCTGCCCACAGAAAACCTATCAATAAGAAAAATCGATTATTCCACACCTTTTTACGTAGAAGAGCACCGTCTGACTTAACAGATTTTAAAACATTAAGAAACAAACTGAACGCCGAGCTTAGATCGGCAAAGTTACGATATTATCAGCGGTTGTTTTCTGATATAAAGAAACAGCAACCTGACGCCGCATGGAAAGTGCTAAATAGGGTTCTCGGTCGCGAAAGTAAAACGGAAACGCCCTCAATGTTAACGCACAATAACCGTGACATAGTGGGTCAGGCGCTTGTTGATCATTTTAACCAAGCGTTTCTAGAACATGCTCTTCCAGATAGTAACCTACAGGTTATCAGACCGTCACGCAATTGCCCTGCTGAGAGCTTTGCTCTGCATGATGTAAGTGAAGCTGAAGTTTATCAAATATTTCTAGGTCTAAAGAACAGTAAGGCTTTAGATATAGACAACCTACAAATAAAGCCCATAAAATATGTTATCGAATGCATTACACCTGCGCTCGCTCACATATCCAATCTCGCTATCTAATCAGGTCAAATTCCTGACGCACTGAAACGATCCAAGGTGACAGTCATTTACAAGGGGGCCAATAAAAAGACAAAAAATTAAAGGCCAATATTTGTGATACCAATTTTTTCTAAAGGCTTAGAAAAAATATTGTTTTCTCGACTGACTAACTTCTTTGACAAAAAAAAAAGCTGCTTTCCGACGCGCAGTTTGGTTTTAGAAAAGGACGCTCTACTGAAACAGCTTTATTAACTCTTAAAGAAAGTCTCCTACAAAACATTGAAAATAAACATATAACTCTCGGTCTTTTCGTAGATTACAGTAGGGCATTCGATTCACTTAACCATAACATACTTATACTAAAACTCTTGGACTACGGGGTTCGTGGTAAGCAGCTCGAACTATTCCGTTCGCACTTAACCAACAGGACTCAGTGCGTGTACATTGACAATTACCATTCATCTCCCCTCCATATAAAATGTGGTGTGCCTCAAGGCAGTATTTGAGGTCCTCTTTTGTTTAACGTATACATAAACGATATTGTCCGTATTGACACAAGCTCAAAATGTATCATATATGCCGATGATAGCACTATCCTACTCTCCGGAACTGATGAAGCCGATCTAGCGTTAAGATGTAATCACGTCCTTGAGAAGCTCGTATTCTGGTCAAATTCTAACTGCCTCAAAATTAACCCAGCTAAAACTAAGGTACTTTTCTTCCGTGCAAAAAATAAAGTAATTAATTTAAAACAGGATATATACTGCGACGGCCACAGGATCGAAATCGTTAATGAACATAATATTCTCGGAGTAACATTTAGCTCAAATCTCACATGGGATTCGCATGTTGACAACTTATGCAAAAAACTATCAATGACCACAGGAGCTCTATCGCGTTGCCGTGCAATTCTCCCCGTGGAATCAAGAAAACAAATTTATTCTGCATTGTTCGATTCCCATAATAATTACTGTAGTCTCGTATGGTTGACCACTACACAAAAGAACATTACGAGGATTTGTTTATTACAAAAGAAAGTTGTTCGCAATATCGCAAATATTGATTATTTAGCTTCCACAGAATAATATTTTAGGTTGTACAACATTACGAAAATACAACATATGTTTGAATTTCGTGTTTTGCGTTCATTCTATGTGCCTTCACCCACTTTTAAAAACTTTATTGGGACAATAGCACTGCTTCAGCAAAATACCACTGTTCGTCTACGTAGTCTTGACTTTTGGGTAATACCACGTTTCCGCACTTTTTGCAAACTGCAGTCTTTGAAATATAACCTTCCGTTAATCCTCAATAAATACAAACATATAGTGAAGCCCACACTAGCATTACTTCATCAGCTCTTTTCTTTAAAATAAGATCATACCTACCACTATTGTCGTGAAGCTACGTGCATTAATAATTCTTCTTTTTTTAACAGAAGCTAAATCCTCCTCTGTCTGCTTTCTGCTTGTATTTCACATTGTAGTGTTTTTAGAAGGTTATATCTTTTCCTGATGTATTATACGTGTTTGTGTACATGCATATATATATATATATATATATATATATATATATATATATATATATATATATATATATATATATATATATATATATATGTGTGTGTGTGTGTGTGTGTGTGTGTGTGTATACATACGACATTTCCCCCCTTTTTTCGTTGTATGTAACTTTTTTTATACATTCTTTTTCTTCTTCTGTATATAAAAGATTATGTCTAGTATTGTGTATTCTTAGCATTATAGTGTATTCTTATTCTGATGAACTGTTATTTTATGTTTCGTATGTTTTTGTTTAACATTCGACGTGCATGTCGAGGTCATGCCCTGCCTTGAATATGGTGTCCGGGCCTCTGTCAAGCTGCAGACCGCAGCTTTTAGCCCTGTCGACCACAATAACTTGTTTTTGGAAATAAAGAATTTGAATTTGAATTTGACCTGCAAGTTAATGGCAAACCATGCAGGGTGTTAAGAGACAGTGCCGCCACGATGGACATTGTCCATCCGTCTTACGTGACGGTAGATGACTTCACTGGAGAAGTAGCATGGATCAAACAGGTCGTAAAAGAACACAGCGTGTGTTCCATGGCCAAAGTCAAAATCAGTGTACCATTCGAGACGCTAGTGACCGAGGCTGCAGTTTCACATATTTTGTCCCTGCAGTACCCTTACACTTTTTCGAATCGTTCGAATCGGTTACTGCGAGAAACAGGGCTTAAACTGGGAGAGGGCGTAGTACAGGTATTGACGCGAGGCCAACCTCGTAAAATCGCGTCGCTTTAGGGCTGAAAATGCACCAGCTGCTCCAGCGGAAGCGGCAAAACAGATAACTTCAACAACCGAATCCGAGCTAGGCTCGAGGGATGAAAAAACGGTCGAGGAAAGCCAGCCAGCTGACCAGCTCAATGAGAGCGTATTGCTAGGCTGTCAAAGTTCACCCCTGCAGGAAGAGCCCGCTGACGCGCTCGCAAGCGAGACAGGGTCATTACTATCACCGGCCTCAAAAAATTTTGATCAGCTCTTACGTGTGGACAGAGTCACTGGCAGCCGAGCAAAAGAATGATGACAGCTTAGCTAAAATACACCACACAGCTCAAGAAGGCATTGCTAGGCGCAACGTGACGATACAAGAGAGAGGAGGATTGCTGTATCGGCACTACAGAGATCGAAAGGATAGGATTTTAGATCAGTTAGTCGTACCTACTAAGTACAGGGAGGACCTTTTGAGTCTCTGTCATGGAAATGGGTGGCCCGGCCACCTAGGCATAAACAAATCAAAGGAAAGTTTGCTTATGGAATACTGCTGGCCTGGCTGTTTCAAAGACGTAGAAAACTTTGTAAGATCATGCGACGCCTGCCAGCGCTGGGGTAAACCAGGAAAGACATGGAAAGCTCCACTAAAGGTAGTGCCCTTATTAACAAAACCTTTCAGACGACTTGTGATAGACACGGTAGGGCCTCTACAAAAAACAAAATCCGGTTATAGGTACTTGTTTACCATGCTGTGTCCGGCTACAAAGTTTCCAGAAGCAATCCCTCTGAAAGAGCTCAGCTCCACCGAAGTAGTAGACGCGCTTTTGACAGTATTTGCACGAGTTGGGTTTCCAGCCAAAATTCAGGCGGATCAAGGGTCAGTATTCATCAGCGCACTGACTTCCACGTTCTTGCAAAAGTTCGGGGTAAAGTTGATACACAGTTCCGTCTATCACCCTCAGTCAAACAGTGTAGAGAGGTGGCATTCAGTGCTTAAGCGAGTTTTGCGTGCGCTCTGTTACGAGCACAAGGAGGACAGGGAGAACTGTCTGCCGGCAACTTTGTTTGCTTTGCGAACGGTTCCACACGAGGCTACAGGGTTTTCGCCAGCAGAACTAGTGTATGGGAGGACACTCCGTTCTCCACTGAGAATGTTAAGAGAGATGTGGGAGGAAAGAGGAGAGAGTCCAACAATGGGGGAATACGTGCTAAATCTGCTGGAACGGCTAAGCGCAACCGAAGAACTAGTCGAAAAGAACATAGGAGTAGTTCAAAATAACGCCAAATTCTATTACGACAAGAATGCGAGGCTTCGTACGTTTAATGCCGGAGACCAGGTAATGATCCTGAAACCTTCAAAAAAGAACAAGCTTGAAGTTCACTGGGTCGGGCCTGTTAAAGTGTTGCACAAACTTTCATATACTAACTGCTCTGGAAATGCCCGGTCACAGGAAGGAGCTGAGGATATATCACTGCAATTTGGTGAAGCCGTATGTACAGCGGAGCGGAGTCGTTAACTATACCATCAAAGAGCAGGATGGCCCTAGTACCAAGTTTAAGGAGTATAAGGCGACCTCCAACTCTGAAATCGGCCTAGAAGAAGTAGTAACACATTCGGTAAGCTCGCACGCTCTAAGACCCGAGCAGCTAGATGAGCTAAAAGGGGTGTTAGGGGAATATCTCGACAGATTCAGCGATCGGCCAGGTAGAACCGAACTAATAACGCATGAAATAGAGCTGACATCAACCGAACCCGTAAGATCAAAGCCTTAAAGGGTGTCTCCAAGACAGAGAGAGATTATGGAGGCAGAAATACAACGCATGCTAGAGTTGGGAGTCATTGAGCCCGCTGAGAGTGACTACACGTCACCGCTAATACTGGTAGAAAACCCTAACAAGGACCCTCGTCCGTGTGTTGACTACAGGAAGTTAAATGCCATCACTAGGGATCAGCTGTACCCGATACCCAACATTGGGGAACGAATTGAAAGAGTTAGCACTGCTAAATACATTTCGACTGTAGATCTCGTGCGCGGGGGTGCTGGTAAGTTCCCCTTTGAGAAAGTACCAGCTGCTATGCCGCATTCATCTCACCTGTAGGCACTTTACGACCACTCGCACTCAGCTTCGGGCTGAAGAACGCGCCGTTTAGCTTCTCTAAATTAATGGATATTGTCCTAAGAGACTTGCAGGAGTTGCCTTGCCATATCTTGATGATGTAGCAATTTTTTCAGACAGCTGGGAACAACACGTATCGCACCTAAAACAGGTGTTCTCACGGTTAAGGAAAGCCGGCTTAACGATGAAAGCGGAAAAGTGAAGATTTGGTTGTTGGCAGGTTGCTTGTCTGGGCCATGTTGTCAGCCAGGGCGCGAGACGGCCAGCCGAGCTGAAAATAGCTACGATTGGATAATTTTCTCAGCCGCGCACGAAAACAGACCTTCGTTCATTTTTGGGATTTTGGGGTGCTATTAACGGTACATTCCGAATTACTCGCTAATGGCAAGTCCATTAACGGACACCCTCCGAAAGGGAGCACCGAGCAGCGTACACTGGGATAAGGACAAAGAGAACGCTATCCAAAGTTTGAAAACGCTATTGGTTTCTCGTCCTGTGCTTCGCGCGCCAGACTACGCAAAGGAATTCACAGTTCAGTGTGACGCAAGGGACAGGGCTATTGGCGTGGTACTTAGTCACGTCGGCGACGACATCGAGGAACATCCTATCCTCTATGTCAGCCGTAAACTAACTGTAAGAGAGGAAGCCTACAGCGCTTCAGAGAAGGAATGCGCTTATTTAGTTTGGGCCGCCCAGACGTTGTCGTGTTACTTGTACGGAGCGAAGTTCATGTTCTGGACCGACAACTGTCCTCTGACGTGGCTCAATTAAATGTTACACAAAAATGGCCGCTTGCTCCGATGGAACCTCACTCTCCCAGAGTACAACTTCACCGTTAGATATAAGAAGGGAAAGTTACATAGGAATGCGGATGGTTTGAGCAGGCTAATTTGAATTCTGCGTTTAAGGGTCCCGCCCAAATTTTAGGGTTACTATTGTTAATTTTGTTAAGCCAAGAAGATCCCCTCTCATTTAGCAGGATTCCCTCCATGATTGCCGAATTTGTCAGCTCGAAATTGCTTCGAAAATTGGTATAGCGAAATGCATCATTTGTTGTTTCTGCACTTATGTTTTATTCGAAGTCTAGCGGGTCTAAAGTGAGATCCAAGGTACGTCATCTCGGCGCAGAGCCGTGTTGTGGGGTTTCGTTTTGCAGTTGCCTGTCCTTGTTGAATATTTTGGGGCGGTGACATCATTACACAAGTGGTCGCTGCGAGCCAAGGCATCACCCCTGGCCACCAGCCGTTCTCTTCCTGCCCAGCGGCTGTCAGCGCTTGACAGTCGAGATTTTCCGGGCCATAGAGGCGCTGTTAAGAACGGCCTGCTGAGGTGCAAGTTTTGCCAGCCAGGTGCGATAGCGGCGTCGACTTTTCCTGGAAAGCCCCGCCGCCCTGTAGCCACACGGCGTCACTAAGTCTACTGTGTGCGGAGAACAATACGCCGCGTCCTCGACCCTTCGTCGCGGGATTGCCGAGATGAGTGCGACGAACCAGGCTTTGTGACTGAACACGCCACCGCCGATCTGGTCTGCCGTGAGCAAGGGAGGTCCCGAGGGAACGTCTTTGGAGGCCCCTTCCCACGCACCGTTCCTGACGTGAGCCCCGAGCTCTGCGAAGTCCGTCTGCCCTTGGTGGAGTCCGTGAAACCGGCGCGGAAGCGTGTTCCGGACCGTGAAACCGGTGCGGAAGCGTGTTTCGGACCGTGAAACCGGTGCGGAAGCGTGTTCCGGACCGTGAAACCGGTGCGGAAGCGTGTTCCGGACCGTGAAACCGGTGCGGAAGCCCTCCCGCTCAAAGGCGGCTCGTCTACGATGACTGCTCGAAAGGTTTCCTCACCTAGGGATCGAGGGAGGACAGAGTGTTTATAAACCGCTGTTGTGCGGCTGCTCAGCGTACTTTCTCTCGCAATCATGCTAGACTGATTAACTGCAACGTCCTTGTGTAAATACTGTAAATAAACCCATATTCCTCGTTCTCGATGAGAAGCAATCCTTCCCTTCAATGTGGATAAGTTGGACGACTACATGATCCAGCTACCATCTAATTCATGCCCGACTCCAATCTTGACAACTGGTTACGAACGGTGAGATTGAACTCCCAATCCTCACACTTCGTAGCATGGACAGGTGTTGATTCCACTGAGAAGAAACAAATTGTGAGCGATAATGAAGAAAACTGGCGATCAGAAACAAGATAGGGATTATTGAATATGGCGTTTAGCTTTACCAGTCGTTTATAATGATTCACAGAGTCAAAAATTGAGAAAAGTCAATAAAGGTGGGATCCACTTGATTGCCTATATCGAGGTTAGAAACGATATCATGAACAAAATCGATTAACTGCGTTGCAGCGCTATAACCACGACGGAAACCGTGCTGGGAAGATGTTAGAACGTCATTAGAGTCAAGGTATTCGATAATGTGTTTGTGAATAATGGGCTCTAACATCTTGCATGCCTGGGGCGTAAGGGATATCGGCCTGTAGTTGAAGAGTTCATTTGTTTCTCACCTGATTTATGGAAAGGCAGGGCCTTCACTGTTTCCCATTTAGTTGGTACTTCACCTGAGTCTAAGCATTTCTGGAAGGTTAGAGCAAGGTACGGAGCAGTCAATAGGGAGTATACCTTACAAGGAAAGAATTTGGGGTACCATCTGAATCGGCACACTTTTCAGTGTCTAGATTCAAGATTAGGGCTCAGACACAACCAGAACTTGTTACAATATCGCCTAGTTTATTAGCTTTTGCATCATAACTAAACTTCGAAACCACATGGTTATTGAGGGTGAAAACAGACTGCAAGCACGAGTTAAAAGCATTCGAAACTACGATGGAGTCGTCGTTTATCTTGAAAGAGGCACTGTACGTTGCACTAGGCAAAATTGATGTCAGAACCTGCGAGGATTTGATTGAAGTAGTATAGGGAGTTGCACATAAAAATAGAAATCTTTAGCGTGTCTGGTACAAGTACGAAGTTCCTCCTTGTTTTTTTTTTTTTCAAGAGGAATGCGAAGCGCAGGATTAGAATGCTTCGATTTGTGTAGTCTACCGGCATGGCGTGATAGGTTCAAGATATCCAGGTTAATCCAAGGAAGTTTATTATTCATTTTTTTCTTCTTAATAAAACGTAATTATTGAAACGTAATTACCGACTCAAAACAATGAACAGTGCTGTGAACATGACATCCGGTACTGAGCGACAGAAAATGGTCAAAGTTATTTGCCCCAGTATCAGGGATAGACATATCGTCAGCCTTGTTAAAATGATGAAATGTGGAATAGCTGAACAGTTAATGTTGGATAGGACAGTTAAAGTGTACGAGAACTGCGGTATTGTGTGAGATTCCTTCCAAGATATCATACCTAAAGCCTAAATGAGCAAGGCTGTCACGGATAAACGCTAAGTATGGAGTTGCATCAGGTTGTATGACAAAAAAATTTTAGTAAGTCTCTACAAATAGAGGCACTAGTGGCGGAATATGTGTGGGAAGGCCAGTGAATGCCGGGAACGTTAAAGTCAGCAGGAACGATAAAGTTAGAACTGCTGAGGCTATGGTCATGTATAAAGTGAAAATATTCTCGAACAATTAAGTCACTAAGGCTATCAGGGGGGCGATGAAGACCACAAGTTATTAAATTGTGCTTATGCGCTAGCAACTTGCACCAAACTAATTCTACGTTAGGAGGACCTGGTAAAACCTTAAAGTTAAAATCTGAACGTAAAATCAAGGTAACACCACCACCTTTCTTATTCTGACAGTCTTACCGGACAACAATGTAACCAGGAGGCGTGAATTCAAACACGTGAATATCTTTCATGAAGCCAAGTTTCTGTGATGCATATAACATGAGGAGAACAGGAAGGAACCAGTGAAAGAAATTGTTGAAATTTGTTATTTATGCTTCTGGCATTAACTTCAAAAACCTCAAGATCAGTGGCAGAATGATGAAATTGTGGTCGTAATGATAATGATACGTTAGGACATATATTTGCGCTAGAATCAAAACCAGGAGCTATAGCTAAACAAATCTGAGGCACCGTCCGAGTTGTAACGAACGTTATTGATAAATAAATGGTCGAACCTCATTTTCATAATCCCACCGTTATTCCGCTGCTCGACGCAAGAGTCCCACAGCTTTTTACGTACTGCACGCATTCTGGACGAACAATCTTCCGAAAATTTATTGCCGGAATTTTTCACCTTATAAACGCTTTTCAGCATCACTAGCTTATCGCCCAAATCAAGCAATATTAAAATGATAGGGCGAGAACGCCCAGGGCGCCTTCTGCCTAAGCTACGGAAGCGTTCAATACGCGGACAGCCAAGGGAAGTCCTACTGACTCGGCAAAGCCTATAATACTCGGCCGAAAGCGTATGGAATGGCTACTTAAGTCGATTAACGCGCTTGTGCCGTGTTCCCATATTATAAATATGTCTTCAATGTAACGTAGATAGGTGTGGGGTTTTAAAGGGTAGGATTTCAACAGGTCTGCTTCAAGCAGTCCCATAAAAATGTTGTTGGCACACGTGGGAGCGAATGATGTCTCCATGCTAGCGCCGAAAGCTTGCAGGTAGTGAATAGAATCGAATTCAAAATAGTTGAGCGTGAGAGCTAACCTAAGGAGTGACAGGTACACTTCAGGGAGCGTGCGCTTGGGGATTGACTGCGAGGGATTTGGATACGGCTTCAATTCCTTCACTCATGGGTATGTTAGTGTAAAGGGCAGAAACATCTAAAGTGACAAGAATAGTGCGGTTGGAAAGGATTTGATTGACATCAATGCCGTCGATAATTCGAAGGAACTGCGGCGTGTCTTGAAGAAAAAATGAGATGGTGGCGGAGATGTTTGACAGGAGGTGGTTTGAGAATTTAAATAGTAGCTCCGTAGGTGTGTTGTTATTAGACACTATAGGCCTACCTTGGATTTGTGCTGTAAATATTTCTTTTACGGGAACCTTATGTGTTTTAGGGAGAAGGTAAAACTGGCCTGCTTCTTTGTTCTTGGGCATCATGAAGCGATATTCAGATTTCGTGATTAGTTTCCTGGACAGGAGCTCCGCTATTGTGCTCTCCGCAAGATTGCTGTTGTCTGAAGCTGGGTTAGAGTCGAGTTTTTGGTAATGGATGTGGTTGCTCAGTTGTTTGGCGGCCTCATTCTTGTACTTTTCTATAGACCACATTACGATACCGCCGCCTTTGTATGCTGGTTTTATTATAATATCATTTCTATCCGCAAGTTCTTAAAGAATTTAGTGCTGAGTGGGGGACAAATTTTTGCGTTTCGGGAAATGCCGCGTTGACTCTAGAATTTCCTTTGATATTAGCTTTATGTATATATCAAGGTCTGGGCACTGTTCGGATTACGCTGTCTACGTGCTAGGTGGTCTAAAAGAGTCTCTATCTTGTTTTCCCACGTTTCGCCTATATAAAAAAATTCCTTGATGCGCATGAGTCTTGAAAACTCTATTGTATCTTTGTGGACCTCGTATTCGTTTACAGCGTTATTCGTGGGGCAAAACGTTAGACCACGCTTCAGGAGATCGACTTCGTGGGGGCTTAAACTCTGGGATGTGTCTATTACGCTATATATGGAGATATGGAGAGGCAGTCGGAGTTAGCTAAAAAGAGCCTGCACCAGAATGTGACTGACCATCAGCCTTTACAAGAAGATATTCTAATGCCCTCCCCGATACAAATAACATCCTACGAAAATATCACCCAACATTAAGCGACGAATGCCTGAGAAAAGCATTCCCGGAGGCACCAGGGTCACCTGTTGCCGCAACAGAAACATTAAAGACATGTTAGTGCACACAAAAGTCAGCCAAGATCATTCCCCCTAATGAAGCCATGTTGTCGCCCCAGGTGCAAAACCTGCAGGCACTTTCAAAGTGACATTAAATTAAAAGCACCGCAAGTAGTTATACACACGAAGTGAAAACTAGCTTTACTTGTACTAGTTTGGAAGTGATTTTTATGCTTGAATGTTGCTTCTGTAAGAAATAATATATCGGTGGAACGGGACCATCAATGAAACGGACAACGCGCAGATACAGCTAAAGCGCTTCCCAAAGCATTCGCTGAGCCTTTCAACCAACCACGTCATATCTGTGATATACTTAAAGGCTACATAATACAGTCAAGTTCCCGTTCTGCGCGAGGAAGAAAATACACCGAATCATACCTCATCCATAAGTTCAAGACATTGCAACCAATAGGTATAAACGTTTCAAATGGAGCTTTAGAATCTCTTCGCTATGCTAAATTTCAATATAAGCAACATCATTTAGTTATTTTCATTTGATTGCTTAGCATATTTTTCTTCCTTTTTTTTCTCCATTTCCTTCTTCTTTTATTTATACATTTATTTCATTTTAGTAATTTTTTCCAGGGACCTTATAACGTAACACTAGTCCAACCTTTTTTTGTTACAATCTCCTGACACACCCACGTCAACTTTACGTCACCACCGACGCAAGCATCGGGCGGTAACGCGCAGCGTTGTTTGAGAAGTCCAATCGAATGAGGTCCTCGTTTATAGGAGGACACCTATTTTACTCTCAAAACGAATAGCATTGTCTACATTGACCTGCTTGTCTTATCTAATTGGCTGACAGGAGGCGACGAACACGCTCAAGTGGAGTGGGTTTGGATGGGGCCGAGCCAGTACAGCGAAAGCTGATAACCGCATGAGAAGTGTGGTACCGGCGTCTGCCATTGGTCCGACACCCCTTGCTTAGCTTGTGGCGGCTTATCGAAAATCGCGGCGGCATGCAACGGAAGGTTAAGAATGCCGCTGAAACGCATCCTCAGCAAAGAAGAGTTGCCACAGCAATGCCGTATGTGTGCCGAAAAGGCTCGATAACGCTTTACTGCCACGCAACAATGTTTATTATATGCAAATAAACCATGTTCACCGGCAGGTGCGAGTAGCGAGTGCCTTAGCGATGGGCAGGCAGCCATCTTCTATTCCTTTTGGAACGGGCAGCCAGTGGCTACTCAGAAGAAAAGTCAGTTTTGGTCGGCATATTTTTTGCATCTTTAACGCGTACACGTCACTACGCGGTGAGTTTTCGCGGTTTTCTGATGTCGCGTGACAGGCAGGTGAAGTAGCTGCAACCCTAAAACTTTTGACCAATAGCCGAGGTCTAATGGCAAAAAAGCGTCGAATCAGAAATAACTGTTTTTCTTTCGTTCCATCCAATCATGCATAATCAGTGTATACACGTCATATAAGATGGGAAGCTATCACGGTTTTCGTGACGTCGCGTGACAGAGAGGCAAAGGGGGGGTGGTCCAAAAAAGTTTTTGACCAATCGCGGAGGGCTGATTGCAGAATTGCCATAGAAAAGTTCGGAATGGCTTTGCGTTGTAACGT
The DNA here is from genome assembly GCF_050947875.1 of Dermacentor variabilis. Classification (NCBI taxonomy): domain Eukaryota; kingdom Metazoa; phylum Arthropoda; class Arachnida; order Ixodida; family Ixodidae; genus Dermacentor; species Dermacentor variabilis. The sequence goes on along the minus strand of NC_134575.1, from coordinate 141,924,141 downwards.
CCCAGAAGCACCATTTTCTCCTGCTCTTTTTTACCTCTTTCAGAGAGACGATAGCTCACTGACCTCCAGGAAAGCAGATAATCGCCTCCCACCACCACCGTCATGCAGGCCCTTTCCACGAAAAACACACATGGCCGGCTGACACACGGCCGTGTGACTGGCACACCTTTATTTTCACCCTTGCCGCTAGTACACCTTCGGTCGTTGCTTCGCCCACCCGCCTTACCCCTCCCTCTTTGGTTTTATCTTGTTCTCGTCTGGTCATACCCAACAAAGCTCAACACTACGCTTGTAGGCATGCCCATAAATATAGGCTGCGAAAATAAAACAGCGTAGTGCGCAGACTACCTACTTGCGACAGTCATACAAACTCGTTTCCTCACTAATAAATCTCATCAATTCATAAAATATGGGCATGTTGTCGTTCCTAGTGGAGATACAAGCTCGTACACTCCTGCGGAAAAAATCTTTGCACCAGGCAGAGCGCATAGTAACTGCCGATGTTCAGTTTACTTGGAGCACCAATAAAATTATGACATCAATAAATGTACCATAACGTACCTCTTACAGGCTAGTTACAACTTTTCAAGGCGCCTCAAACGGTCCGCCAGCACGGGCCCAGTAAAGCACCGTATATTTTATTCCACTCACCTCTTAGGGCGACTGCAGCTGTACGTGGTCCAAAGTAGGCCTTGGTGCGCCTCGTTCCGGCGACTTCGCATCGAGTGCTGGCAACCTGCGCGGCAGCTCGAGTTTCGAGCGTCGCGTGCGTCGGGGACGCGGTTTGACGAGAACGCTGTCGAATGTCCCCAGCGGCTGCCTGCCTGCTTCCCTTTGGGCAATTTGATTACTGCGGTCCACCACACGGCGCTTGCGGTCATCAGACTGCCAGTTTTGTTATTGTTTTTATTTAGTGATCTGATAGAGCCTTCGTTACCACGCAGCGTGTCGCACGCAGCAATTAGTCTGCCAATAATTTTGTCCCCGGCCGGTCCTGTTCTTCGTTTCCCGCTCAAATGCATTGCACGAAAAAACAGCGCAGAGCATTGGTGAATTGCATAAGAACGCTGCCTACTGGATGACAATTAAGGTTAACGACGATTAGGTTTCAGAAGATGCGCTTAGTTCACTACTCTTTACGGGTACATAATCTGTAAAGAAAGTATTTTTCTTTCGCTGCCCAGCTACAAAGCCATGAATGTAGTGACAGTGCACGCGCGTTTTTTTTTCCAAATCCATCTAGGGCACAATTCACTAAACGAACTTACAAACAAACTTTGACGTGAGAAACTTATTACGCAAAAAAAACGTATTCACAAAGCTAAAACTATTCGTAAGATCGTGTGATGTCCGCCACTGCAAAGGCGAACGCTGTAGTCGAAAAAAGGCATGTATGTAATGGCAGCGCAGGTGCGAACGTCAGTATTCGCGCCAATAGTAAGCGTAAGCCGTCGCAGCTGGCGTCTTAAGAAGACATTTATACGACAGCTAGGTGGATAAGACTCTTACGAACTTAATTATGTCTATCTGCGCCGGTGGAGCTGACGCGGGTAAGCGTAGGAGCACGCTGTAGCGGCCGATTGGCCACAATTGACAGCCGAGGATGGCGCGTGCTTATAATTTTGTGCCGTGCTCTGATTTGTCATCTCAAATACATTGAGCAGTTTTAGTGCATATATTTGTGTTTGGCGTGTACTGGTGTTAAAAGCAGTAAATTATTGCTGTACTGCGAGCTTCTGCTGAATGTCTCATAGGCTGTGTTTCTTCATGCGCACAACAGCCGGATTTTTCATATCTTCATGGTGCTCTATTGGGTAGCAGCAAGTAGAAGGGCAGTGGCCGTCGACGACGACCATAAAGTTTGCTATTTATCTATTTTGGGCGCGCCTACCACGTTTTATCCGAGTAAAAGCTTGCCCACGCTCACAGGGCTGCGGATGGTTGTTTTCCGAGACGCTTTTGGTGATATATGCTTTTCTATGTGAGATCAAAGAACGACAAAACAGCAAGGCGTCCCTAATTGTTAAAACTTATACCTGGTGAACAGCTTGCTACCGTTATGCGTGTTGTTGGCCCAGTTTCTATTAGAGTTCCGATTGTTTCAATTCAGCGCTAATTCCTCACTGTGGTGTGTGTGCACACGGTTCCGCTCAAGCTGCACCTTACTATCCACAGGACGCACGGCAATCCTGTCTATGATACGAAACGGGACGTCACTGCGATGACACATGAAAAAGGAAATGGCGAATAAAATTTTGTACTACCAGTGATATGAAAATCACGTGGACTGTCAGAATAAGGGTTATGCTGTGAAATAAAATACAGCCCACGAAAGGGACGAATCATCGTCGCATGAGTTCTCTTGTAGCCAATCGTGCTAAGGGAAAGCGTATGATCACTCTTTTGTGTGGATAACAACTTTTTAGTGTACAGCACCTTTCGGGTTGCTTTAGGTCATCTCAATTCCACTGCACTGCAAAGATTAATGTCGCCATGAAGCAACGTGTAATAGATCAGCAGGGTTACGTAAGAAAGGGGCCTGCAATCCAATGCGTAGAATTGGACTCGACGCCAGCCATTCATTGGTCCGAACGTGCCGTTTGGTGTAAAAAAAAAAAACACCTAATAGGGTATCACCTCATATCGGGGCACCTATGCGTGTTTGCCAGAGACATATAATACCCACGTATTTCTAAATCTTTTTTATTTAGCGATGCGCTGAAAAGGCGCATATATAGTTATTTAAGTATATACAGATAAGTCCTACAAATTTAGTGAGCCTTCAGACGTTCAGTGAATTGAGTGAACGCACGCATGCACGTACGTTATCCGCCGGCTTACACAAGGAGCCAGTTGTATTTATGTTCACTTTCATTTCCGTTTGCCTTATAATTTCTACGCTTGAATTAGGCCAACAAGAATTTTCTTAGGCTCTCTTCTCCTTCGTTGTCTGTGGCCGTCATATTACTGCGGCATGGGTCCTTAGGACCCCTTTTCTCGTTGATTCCCGCGTATAAATAATGATAGTGACGCGTATCATCGGAGGCACGGTCCTTTCGACAAGTATTGGCGCAGTCCACGCAATCATCAGCACACTTGCTTTCGTTGTGCGCATACAACGCTGCTAAAGGCACCGCTACATTTTTGTTTTGCAAGCGCAAAGCCTGTCCACAGGAAGAGCAGACGACAGCCATCATTGTCGTCTTACGACTGGCTGGAAATGCTTATTCTAAAACCCAGCCCAAGATCAGGGGCCCTATGTAACGTAAAACTATTCCGATGGGTTTTTATTCAAATCTCCTGACTTTAAATTTCTGTAATCGCGGACGCAAGCATCGGGCGGTGACCCACCAGGGTTGTCTGAACAGACCAAACAAACGCTCTCCTCGTTAATAAGAGGTCACTTTTGTTTGCTTGCCTACACGGAGCGGCTTGTCTTATCTGATTGGCTGACAAGATCGGAGGAGCGCGATCAAGCGGAGAGGGATTCGATGGGGCCGAGCCAGTGCACTGGAAATCGATAACCGGATGAAGATGGTGGTGCCGGCATCTGCGATTGGCCCACTTTCCCTTTCTTAGCTTGCGGCGGCTGCTCGAAAATCGCGGCGGCATGCAACAGAAGCGGATCCTTAGCCAAGAATAGTTGGCAGAGCGAGGTCGTAAACGTGCCGAAAGTGCTCGAAAATGTTACACTGCCACGCAAAAAGTTTTATTGTACACAAATAATCTCATGCTCTCCGGCAGCTGTGAGTAGCCAGTGCCTGAGCGATCGGCGGCCGCCATCTTTTATTCCTTTCGGAAGGGCACAGCCTGCGGTTATTCAGAAAAAAATTCGGTTTTCTTCGACATAATAATGCATCTTTAACGCGTAGACGTCACTTGGACGCGGTGAGCTTTCGCAGTTTTATGACGTTGCCTGACAGGCAGGTGAAGTGGGTGCAGCCCTAAACCTTTTGACCAATAGCCGAGGTCTAATGGCGAAAATCGTCGAATAAGAAATAACTATTTTTCTTTTGTTCGGTCCATCTATGCATAATCAATGTGTACACGTCATTTCAGATGGGGACCTATCGCGATTTTCGTGACGTCGCGTGATCAGACCGGCGAAGGAGGGGTTGTCCAAAAAAGTTTTTGACCAATCGCGGAGGGCTTATTGGAGAAGTGCAATAGAAAAGTAGCGCCCCAGTCCTTGGTAAAATGTGACGTCACTACCGTTTTTCAGTGGTTTCGTGTGATGTACATTCCACCTTTTTCCTCCTCTCACATAAGAAAGCCTTCATAGGCGCTTGTGAATACGTCGCAAGAATTTTCTTCCATATTGCGATCGTCTTACGGTGCTCCGTGACTGCTGCACAGTAGTCCAGTAAACATGGAATCATGTAGAAGTTAACGACGGTGATTTTCGCCTGGAATTACGGCATTGCAAACACCGGCATGTTAACTTTGGCAATGTGAACCGTGCCCGACGCCGATCACAATCATCGAAACGCACCGTGTCAGCAAGATGGAAGCATTTCTGTCGCTGGAATTGTGCTGTCTCAGCGTGTTCTCTGCGGGTAGTGCACCGTTCGATCACTTGGTTCCGTGCGTTTGGATGAAGCTGCGGCATTTGCGTGCATTTAGTGGTGTGCGTGCATATCGTATCGGCGATACTGAAAGACTGAACGAACTTCACACTAAGGCTGTGGTGCACTTAGCGTTCGGCAGGCAACTCAAGGATTGTTTCATTTATGCAGAAGTGCCATGTTTATGTTCAGACACAGCGCATGTATCGGCAAGCCGTCAGCACTTCTACTCTGCTTCAGCGATAGCTTCGGCTTCGCATTGTGCCGTGTTCTGATGGACTTGAACGTGTGTCCTAGTGAAGCTTGTAAATCCTTGAAGGGCTCGTTTTCCCAACGCTGTCTGATTAGCTTTTGCCTGCATAAGCTGCCACTTGGACTATGATGGACCACCTTAGTTTGAGGCACCTCGCTCCAGGCCTCGACGTCACCAACGTATGATTTGTTACTGTGCTCTTAAATTTTACTGTACGGACCTGCGAACCATGTAGAAACCATGCGAGGTAATAATCCGGATCTAATTCGTAGTTGCAACCCTTTCACTTTTCCAGCAGCTTTATCCCACCTCGTTTATTCAACCGCCATATATCCACCCCGCAGCACGAACGGCAGGCTTTTGAAGTGGTGCCGCGCTCGCGTGCGCACTGCTACCTTTCCCGCCTTCTTCTTTTGCCAAGTTGCTACAGAGTGGAACAACCTGGCCCACCAAATCGGCGCAATCATTTGACCTTGTACTATAGTGAGCAATATGAGAGTAGCCCCGAGAGTAGCCAACGTCATTTTCGCGGACCTTTTTAGCAGCGCCTTAAAGGCTGCCGGGAGGGACCCCCTGGTGATCGTGGGCAATTGCAACGCCCGCAGCACACTCTGGGGACACGCGCGTGAAGAGAAACGTGGACGTAAGCTGGCGGCACTTATGTCCACGCTGAGCCTTACTCTCCACACCGACCCTGTCCACCCAACTGGCGTGGGTAACTCTGTGAACTGGGACACGTGCCTGGACCTTACCCTCACCAAGAACATTAAATATGCACACTGGGTCAACACCAAGGAAACCCTCGGCAGCGACCACTGTATACTCAATACAACCATTCGCACCCATCCATTAGCGATACCTTTCGCACAGGCAAAATTACCCCATTGGATCAAATTCCGACAAACATACAGCAACTCGACCCCCATTCAGGAGCAAGGGTACCAAGTCTGGTCCCAGCAATTTGTCTCCATCCTTCGCTCCCCGGAAACCCAAATTCAACTCTCAAAGGCGACCCCGGAGAAGGACAACCACCTCCTTCACCTCTGGGACGCCCGACACAGCCTTGTGCGCCGATGGCCCCAGCAAAAGCACAATCGGAAATTCAAAATTCGCATCGCCGAGCCCAGCCAACGAGGGGCAGAGTACGCGGCCGCGCGACAAATGTCCAGCCGGAGTACGTGGCGCCTCTTTCGCGCCCTTATCGGCCCTACCCAAACTCGTGCAGAAACACAGAAACATCTCCAACGAGCGATTCACAGTTTCAATGGAGACATCTCAAAATTGGCATGCAAACTTCGAGATCAATACCTCTGTACACAGCAGGACGAGGGTCCGCGTGCTCGTATGAAGGTTCCGAGAACGCGGCGATGGACCAACCGTTTCAGCGACACAACCCTGGAGGCGGGCCTAGGAATAATGAAGCGAGGAACGGCACCAAGACGGGATAAAATCACAGTCAAATTACCTGCCAATCTGCCCGACTCTGCCTGCTCCACACTCCTCGCTTACATCGACTCCATTTGGATCGGGGAAACACCCCTCCCAATTTATTAGAAGATCACTTTGGTTACCTTCGTTTCCAAAGCTGGTAAAGCCGTTAACACAGACAACCTCCGCACCATTTCCCGTACTTTGTGTGTGGGAAAATAATGGAGATGATGGCGCGCGACAGGCTGTCTGAGTTTCTGGAGAACAAAACTGTTTTCGCAGACGCCATGCTCGGGGTCCGCCCACACCGGTCCGCACTGGATGACTTGCTTCAACTTGACCGAGAAATTCTCAACACGGTCGATTATCCCCTCAGTGACAAAGTAGTACTCGCTTTGGATTTGAAGGGAGCCTTCGACAGCATCACTACGAAATTATTCTAACACATCTTTCTCCAACGGATTACGGCCAAAACACCTTCAACCACATTAAGCAATTTCTCACGGACTGACAGTCACACATTCGGTTTCAGGACACCGAACACGGGCCATACCAATTAGGCATGACAGGAACCCCGCAGGGAGCGGTCTTCTCGCCCCTCCTGTTCAATACGGCAATGATGACCTTGCCAATGGCGATGACAATGATGATCCAGCACGCGCTGTATGTCGACGACGTCACCATCTCGGTAGGAGAAATGGAGTCCAACCTTCAGCAAGTGGCGGACATCGTGGACAACTACGCCCGTCGCTGCGGCATTCAGTGTTCCGCGTCCAAATTTGAATTTGTGCACAGACGCCCCTCACCAAAGTGCGCCACCAAAATCGACCTCTCCCTTAACAGTGCACCCATACCCGAGCACGACGAGATCAGAGTACTGGGGTTATTTATTAACAAAAAAATCGGAGAGCGGACACAACATTGGCCGAATTACGTATGGTGGGCCGGAAGGTCCGCCGGGTTTCGAACAAGTGCGAGGGGCTACGATGAAAAGGCGCCTTGCGGCTGGCGCATTGATTTGTAACCAGTCGAGTCCTATACTCGGCTCCATACCTCCAGCTACGCAAATTTGACGAGAATGCACTCGCAGACATTGTCCCTAAAACATACAAGCGTGCCCTCGACCTCTCGGCGAGTACGTCGAACCAGCGCCTCCTGGGTCTGGGGATGGTGAGCTCCTTTAAGGAGCTGCGAGAGACACTCTTGATGGACAAATACACGGGACTATCTAAAACGCTGTCGTGTCGCCGCCTCCTTGCCCGACTACACATCCACCATGCAATATATACGGGACAGCGCGTACATATCCAATCACAGTGGAGGTATGCCCTGCACGTGCGCCCTCTTCCGGCCAACGTGACACGAGAGTACCATAGTGGCAGACACGTCGCTCAGGCGGAAGCCTTGGCTCGCCACTACGGACACAAACACGGAGTCTTCAACGTGGACGCCTCCGGCCCGCACCATGGGGGTTGGTACAAGGCCGCAGTGGTCTACCAAAACACTGCAATAAACGAACTCACTTTCCATGCACGCACCATTACACACGAAGAGGTGGTTGCCATCGCGCTAGCCGCCTCAGATCAGCATTTGCGGGTCCTAAACACCGACTCGAGAGGCGCCTGCCGCAATATTGAGCAGGAGTACCGCACTTCGCCCTACAAAATTTTGCAATCTGGACTACGGCTCACACGGGCCTCCAGGAACACGACACGTCCGATGCCGTCGTCCACGCGCCCACTTTCCGGGCACCACCCTCGTCCCCTACCGATACGGACCTCGAACCCAATCCCGCCTTTACTTTCAAAGAGAGCACTCAACTCTACCAATCCTGCCATGCCGTCAGGGGCGATATGATGGCGGCAAAATTGCGAATGAAGCATCTGAAGTAGGAGCACCGACCTACGAAACTGCGCAATTCTTTGACGACGTTGGCTTACAGAACTCGGCGACGGCCCGAAGTTTTGCTCGACCGGGAAGAATTTCATCCTTGTATATGACGTAACCTTGAATTGTCAGCTACCGAGCAGGAAATCGACACTTCTTTAGGCTTAGTTGTAGGTCAGCCTTTGTTAAACACGTCAAAACACAGCGGAGCCATAGAAAATGCGTGGTGAAGTTAGGAGCAAAAAACAACAACGTCGTCAAGATAACACAAGCACGTGTGCCACTTCAAGCCGCGCAGAACAGTGTCCATCATGCGTTCAAAAGTCCAAAAGGCGTTACGTCAAATTTGTATAAGCCGTCAAGTGCTACAAAAGCTGTCTTCGGCCGATCGGCGTCCGCCGTGGGTACCTGCCAATAACCTAAACGCAAATCTAGAGTTGAAAAAAATTCTGCGCCTTGTAGACTGTCAATCTCGTCGTCTATGTGAGTCCTTGCGACTGATCTTGTTGAAGAGCCGGTAGTCCACATAGAACCTCACAGAACCATCTTTCTTCGTAACAAGGACGACAAGGGATGCCCAGGGACTGTTGGAAGGTCGTATCACCTCGCGGTGAAGCATGTCGTCGACTTGTTCGTGGATTACACGACGTTCTGCAGGAGATACGCAATACAAACATTGCCGCAATGGCGGTTGCGAAACAATGTTGATGCAATATGTAACAGTTGACGTCCGGCCCAGGTAAGATTGCCCTACATTGAAACAACGCATATAAGGCACAAAGGCTGAGACCGCTGGATTGGTGTGAAGTCATCAGCGATAGAGGAACTGAACACATCACTGGGTGATAGGTCACACGTAGAAACAGCTCTAAGCGCACTGGAACTAGCACAGTAATTGTCATCGGACACATCCATAACTTGCACTTCTCCGATCGCTTATACATTGCCAAGACATTTCCCTCGGAGCAGCATCATGGGTGATGGGAACGGACTAGAAACGGAAATGGTGCTGTAGCCCTGTAAGATGTCCACTGTCACAAAAAGTAGCAGCAGAACTTTCCGAGTGAAAAAGTGGTCAGATGGAGACAGTGGTGCAACCACCTGTGATATTCCACTGCAGGACATGCACACAACCGTAGACGCGTTGGGAAGAGCGCGGGTGTCGGCTTGGACAAGTAGTTTCCTCGAAAGCGAATAATTGTCGGTGAGTGGCAAATATAACAGCGACGAGCGTTCTATTTCGTCCCGTGCGCAATGGATAACGGCAATGTGGCGCGAGAGAAAATCGCAGTGGAGGATAACGTGGTGAGAGCACGAGGAAAGGATGGGGGATTTTATGGCGTATAGAACGTCGTCAACGGCAACACGAGCAGTGAAAGCTGCCAAGGGGTGAATACGCTGAGCACTGCATGTGCGCAGGGACAGCCCAGAAAGCGGCGCCGTGACTTTCCGAAGTAAGCGGCAAAGCTTACCGTCGATAACACATACGGCGGCTGCTGAGTCCAGCGAGTGCAGACGCGCGAACACCGTCAACAAACACTTGGATTACGTTCGAGGGACTGTGTTGAGGACTTGGACATTTCGACGGTGTCGCAGCTCTTGCCTCTTGGACTGCAACGACTAGTTTTCCTCGTGCCGAGTTACGGGGCGAGGCCGTATCGGTGACAGAGACCGACGGTGATGACTCGGCGAACGGCGGGTAGTTGGCGTCGGGTGCAGTGTCGGGGACATAGCCCGGGGGGAGTCGTAATATGGACCGCTTCGCGTGTCCACGGGAGAGCGGCAAGTAATTCAGCAGGAAGTAAACAAGATGCTCGCCAGAGGCATTGTCGAGCCCTCGTCGAGTCCTGTCCGGTCGTGCTCGTCCAAAAGAAAGACGGCACGTGGCGTTTCTGCGTTGATTATCGCCACAATAAACTGAATCACTAAAACGTAAGTTTACCCTTTACCACGAATCGACGACGCTCTTGACTGTCTTCACGGTGCCAAATACTTTTCGCCCATCGACCTTCAATCTGGTTACTGGCAGATTTCCGTCGATGAGCAAGACCAAGAAAAGACCGCTTTCGTCACTCCAGATGGCCTCTACCGATTCAAGGTTATGCCGTTCGGTTAATGCAATTCCCCCGCCACGTTCTAACGGATGATGGACTCTCTGCTTAAAGGTTTCAAATGGTCAGCTTGCCTTTGTTACCTCGACGACGTCTTTGTGTTTTCTCCTACATTTGAGACGCACCTTGAGCGCGTCGCAGTTCTCCTTGACGTCTTCCGCAAGGCTGGGCTCCAATTAAACTCATCGAAGTGCCACCTCGGGCGCCGACAGATTACAGTGCTAGGCCATCTCGTTGATGCTTCCGGAGTACAACCCGACCCGGGGAAAGTTCGAGCAGTAACGGCTTTTCCTGTACCTCAGTCTGTCAAGACGTCCGGAGTTTTGTGGGGCTCTGTTCTTATTTCAGACGGTTTGTGAAAGATTTCGCGTCAATCGCTCGACCACTCACTGAACTTCTGAAGAAAGACATGCCTTTTACGTGGGCTCCCCTCAGGCTGCCACATTTTCACGCCTTATCACGATTCTCCCCAATCCACCGGTCTTAACCCACTTTCACCCGTCAGGCACCTACAGAGGTCCGAACCGATTCCAGTGGTTATGGGATCGGCGCCGTCTTATCGCAACGCCAATACGGACACGACCACGTTATAACCTACGCTAGCTGGCTCCTGACAACTGCAGAGCGCAACTATTCGATTACCGAGCGCGAATGTCTTGCTTTCACCTGACCTGTTTCAACGTCCCGCCCATATTTATATGGCAAGCCCTTCTCAGTAATGACCGACCATCATGAGCTCTGTTGGCTTTCGTCGCTCAAGGATCCTACTGGCCGGCTCGGTCGTTGGGCCCTCCGACTACAAGAATATCCCTACACAATGACTTACAAGTCGGGACGCCAACACCAGGACGCAGTTTGCCTTTCTCTCTACCCAGTGGAAGACGTGACCTCTACGTCTGATACTGACACCAACGCCTGTGTTCTCTCCGTTTTCCCACTGATCCATGTCGCCGACGAGCAGCGCCGTGATCCATCATTGACCACCTGGAATCGTCACTTCCCGACAGTTCCCTTCGGTTATTCAAACTTCAAGATGGCATACTCTACCGCCACAACGTTGACCCCGACGGCCCTGCATTACTCCTTGTGATCCCTAAACACCTTCGCTCAGCTGTTCTCCACGAACTTCACAACCTCCCAACTGCCGGTCACCTGGGTGTGTCACGTAGTTACGACCGGATCCGTCAACGCTTCTTTTGGCCAGGGCTTGATCGCTCCGTTCGAAGATACGTAGCTGCGTGTCAGAAATGCCATCAACGCAAAATACCATCGACGCTCCCTGCTGGGTACCTTCAACCACTCGAAATTCCCGCGTAATCATTCGTTCGGGTTGGTTTGGACTTACTTGGCCCTTTTCCTTTTTCTAACTCTGGGAACAGGTGGATCGCTGTGGCCATGGATTACGCCACGCGCTACGCCATCGCCCAAGCGCTTTCTACAAGCTGCGCCACAGATGTCACCGATTTTCTCCTACACGACGTGATTTTATTACATGGAGCTCCGCGACAAGTTCTCACAGACCATGGCCGGACATTCTTATAAAAAGTTATCGCGGACGACATCCTGCAGCCCGGTGCCACGAGCCACAAGGTATCCACGTCATACCATCCGCAAACAAATGGCCTCACGGACCGCATCAATCGCATTGTCAGACATTCTCGCGAAATATGTCTCTTCAGACCACACTGACTGGGACCTCGCTCTGCCGTTTGTCACATTTGCTTATAATTCCTCGCGCCACGACACAACCGGTTATTCCATATTTTTCCTTATGTTCGGCCGAGAACCAGTGCTGCCCCTCGACACAACCCTCCCCGTTCACGCGGCACCGAGCTGTGAATATGCACTTGACGCCATCGCCGGCGGTGCCCACGCAAGGGAAATTGCCCGTGACCACCTTCTGAAATCCCACGAGAGTCAAAGGCATTTGTACGACCGGCGACGCCAAGGCGTGCACTTCTCGCGTGTTTTTTTGGTGCTTTTATGGCGTCCGTCACGTCAGGTCTGCCTGTCAGAAAAACTGCTGCCTCGTTACACAGAAGGTGGAAGAGCTCATTTTTGAGCTCTTCCATCTGTTTGACAAGCTCTTCCTGAAAAGCCTCCATTTTCTGCAGCCTAGTATCGACATCACAGTGTGTGCCGGTTGACTCGATTTCCTCTCCATTCTCGTCCGTCCACTCATCTGCCTTGAGGGACCCTCCGCCCACTGCCTGCTTTCCCGGCTTTCTTGCCATGTATTGCACGGCTTTTTCTGATGCAAATACTATAATACTATAATAATGCAGAGCACGTGCCTTTGAAAAAACCAATACGCACAGGATCCGAATCCTCAAGATGTCGCGAAGCAACACTCACCACTGTTTCAAAAGCAATCAATGCCGCGGAGACCCAAGGTGTGACACGCTCTCGCACGCACTCAACCACGCATTCACACTCTCACTTTCCTACCAAAACACGCACAGTAAAACAACTAATAGCTATTATTCTTGCCACTTCAAAGCTACCATTTATAGGCTACAAACATTCAACGTCCCACACGGCTGCACGTGTTGGAGCACGTGGCGCGAAAGGACGCTCTAACCATCCTGCAAAACCAAATGTACACGAAACACACCCGCGCACACGAAGTACGAGAGAAAAAAGAAAAAAAAAGGAAAAAAAAACCACTCACTTATTATTTAAAGGAAAAAAAAATCAGCAAATCAAAAAAGGAAGCTCAAAGCATGCGCAAAAACTTATGATTTCGTTGCCGCCACGGAGCCTCGAAAAGTACGTTCATTCGCCCTAAAATCTTAAGTAAATACAGCGCCACCTAGCATGAACATATTTGTATATTTTTAACCTTGATCTTGTTCCATGTCTTATACATATTACATAAAAGTGCCTTGAGAAACGTGGACATAAACCAGTGCAAGCAGTAAAAATAGATTACCACCACAAGATCGATTTTGCACATCTACATATCTCGGAAGCTCCTATGACGTGCAGGAGGCTTCATGCAAGAAGTTTCGCACAAGAGATTTCACTCAAAAGGATTCACTCAGAGGCTTCCGAACCAGTGCAAACACCAAGTATAACTTTCTTGAGCAAGTTACAATGAATGATGCAGCGGAAATGCACAGGACGACAAAGATACACGTCATACATAGGCGCTCGGGTCCCTTAATTCTGAAACGCCAAAGTGGTTTTCATACTTGGAGAAAAACAAAACAAGAACCACACAACTCACGTATAAAAATGGGCACCCTAAAAAAAACTGCATTGGTTTGTTGTTGCCATCGTAAATTATGGCACTGCCCTTGTAATACCAGCTGTATTAACTATATGTCGTTCTGTTCTTCTCGCGCGCCTTTTCTCGTATTTTCTAAGAATGCATGTCATATTGACCGCAAACAAAGACTGGGACAGCGAAAGAGAACACAATAACAACACGGGTTTTTGTGTTCTCTTCTGCTGTCTCCGGTATTTGTCTGCGGTCAATATGATTTGCAGTAAACACCAACTAGGCCAAACTGAAGTTCTTCTGTTTCTAAGAATGGTTGTAGCGTATTGGCCTCCAAGCTGTGGCCTAGGTTTGTTTCTTTTATTTTCTGCTCCCATCTTCTCATATTGAAGCTGCGTCTGTCTGACCAACGTACTCTGAACAGCAGCTTACTGCACGTAACATAAGTCACGCAAACAAGGTGCCCATGCCCATGGTTTTTCATACGCGGTTCTCGCTTTGGGTCGGTCAACGGAAGAGATTACTTGTATCGAGAAAGTTCAGATACGAATGACCCCAACCAGTAGGGTACCCGTCGAAGCACCCCAATGCTGCGGTTTATTGCTTTTTATTGGATGGATGCATGCTGGATGGATGGCATGAGCGTCCCTTTTGGAATAGGGCGTTGGGTTGTGCCACCAAGCTCATGTTATGATATTGCCTTAAGTCCTACGTATCTTAGTAAAAAACACAAAGAATTCTCCACCAACAAACTTTGAGTGCTCAGCGCTAGCGCCATGTGTGTCACGTGCCGGCCCCTACAATTCCTTTCTTCAAGATGACACGCGACACTTAGGGCTGCACTCAACAGTTTTTTCCAAGTGAAGCCTCTTCGGAGTGTTTATGACATTGCTGAACCTCGACACCTTTGCACGATGAGCTCAAGCAGATTGTCCTCTTCTGACAAATTTCCGCAGGACCCAAGTACGTTGCCACTGGCGTGGTAGGGGTTGCTGCCTTGTTTTGCCTCCCATTCACTGCCTTGGTTCCCGAAGTCCTCGCAGCCCGTCGACTGTCACTGTCATCTTTTTAGAATGGCCCCTGGGATTTTCACTTGACCTAGTTCACCGCTGGCAGAAACTTGTCTATCCAAAGATATACCGCTGGTTGGGTCAAGATGTCTTCGGTTGCGCTGGTTCGTACCATTCGAAGTCGAAACATACGAGCGCGGGCGATATGCACGGGACAACACAGTTTATTTCACGGAGGCAAACTTCCTCGACAGTCTCCAATTGTCGAAGAGTAGAAACCGCATGTCTTCTCTTGTGCTCTTTTCACGTGTTTCTTCCATTCAGTTTCATCGCACTTGACAAATGCTAGAGCTGCTGACCAAGCAGGCTTAAGCCGCTTGAAGTCACCGGGACTAGTCTTCGACACGCGCCTACCCAAGAAAAGCTGCCTGCAGGGCTTTTTCTGTTGATGCATGGAGTGTCCCGATAGGACAAGAAGGCCAAGTAGAGATCTTCAGCCTATTTGAGGAGGTCTCTGTCTATCCTAATCTTA
This sequence comes from Dermacentor variabilis, assembly GCF_050947875.1. Taxonomy (NCBI): domain Eukaryota; kingdom Metazoa; phylum Arthropoda; class Arachnida; order Ixodida; family Ixodidae; genus Dermacentor; species Dermacentor variabilis. Next base: position 141,909,132 of record NC_134575.1, on the reverse strand, counting down.
CGTTTAACTTCACAACTCGACTGCGGAAAGACGGGGCTGATCAGGCGCAGATACAGGATTTTTTCACGAATAGGGAGGGGAGGGGGTGAGAGAGCGATAAGGGTCTGACATTGAGATAGAGATTGATCATGATGACTGCATGGATATTTACGATCGGTAACAAGAACAATGTTATTCGCACATTCCCGTCACCATTCTAACTACTGATTTGTTTTTAAACAAGAAGCGCGCTGGCATCCAAGCATGCCGCTTCACTTTGTGCTGACCTCGGGGCAACTGATTTCCTGAGTCATACGGAGACAGTAATAATATAGCTCTATGTCATATTGCGCCGGATATTAAAGGAGCAAAATATTTTAAACGTAATGTATCCACCTACCGGCTGTTTGCTCTTTAGTATTGATGGATACGTACTTAATATAGTGAACGTCAAACAGGATTTAAAAGAAATAAACCATGTGATGGCCGACTTGCGACACAAAGCGCATTTTCTTTTAACGGAAATACAACTTACTTGCGGCCTCAATAATAGCATAATTTTGCGTTAAACCTGACAGCTATGCCGGGCGCCATTCACCTAAGACAAACGCGGGCATGCAAATAAGCATTTCATTGATTTATTAAACGAAGAAAGACACAAATCTTAAAGGAAATGCATTTTAATGAAGGGGGGATGAGAAGGGTCAGGAAATCAGGTCTTCGCCCCTGGATCCGCCCATGTGGCTGCTAATCGTATGACGGAAACCATAAGAGAAGGTAAAGTGAGAAGGTGAATTCTTTGGCTACGAACTGAGGCCCGTTGTCACCGCGCACCAACTTTAAAATACCACAGCTTATGAACACGCTTATACAGGCTTATATGGCTGCTGGTGGATTAGTAGAACGTAGGCAGAGTCCTTCCATGTTTTTCTGGTCACGAAACTCCGCCCTCACGCTATGGGAGAGGTTCATATGCTGCCCAAAGGTGCCGCGACGCGGCGCCACTGTGCCACAGAGGGCATCGTTCGCGTACCGAAATGCGTGCGCAGTGCGAGGCGAGCTGACTGATCGGGTGCGTTCTGTGCATGTGCTGTGCTATTTTTCGAGTGTTGGGCTGTTTGGTTGAAGTGGTGGGGTGGGACAACGATGCCGAACACGTGTTGCGTGCCTGGGTGCCGTTCCGGCTACAAGGGCACGACCGAAAAGGTGTCGTTGTTCTGTTTACCTGATAACAAGGAGCAGCGCGAGAAATGGAAGCGGGCCATACCGCGGCAGTAAAGTGGCGGTTTTAATTTCGAATCGAAGTATACACGTGTGTGCGCGAAACACTTTGACGCCTCGGACATCGTCACTGCGTACAATTTCAACATCAACGGCGACGACGTGTCCCTGGAGCGTGAGAAGCCGACGCTGAAGACTAACGCCATTCCAAGGATTTTTGAAGGCCTTCCAGCGTACCTGACGAAGCCCAAACCTCGGTCGCGCTCATCGACAGTTCGACCCTCACGCAAACGGCGAACAAGTGCTCGGCGAACAATCTGGCGCTATGCACAACGGAGAATTGGCGCTTACTCATCTGGTGATAAGTGGGACCACAGGCGTTTTGTTGCGAATGCGCGGTGTTTAATTTAAGGCAAATATTAAAAAGCGGAGCCCACCGAAGCGTTGATGCGAACGGCGATGACGAAGAAATCCGGACCGAGACCGCCCGGCCGTGTACAGCGGACGCACTTCGACGGGGGCGAAATGCAAAACACCCGCTTATTTAAATTTAGGTGCATTTTAAAGGATCCCAGGTGGTCAAAACTAATCCCGAGTCCCCCACTACGGCGTGCCTCATAATCGTATCGCGGTTCTGGCTCTTAAAATTCCAGATCTTTTTTTTTTTTTTCGGTCTGAGACTGCCGCAAGCTCCATGTTATGAGCGGCTTTTTTTTTCGTCCCGTGCGCTCATATCATCGAAGAAGACACGCTCAGGCAGTAATTTAATTATATTCAATGTTAAAAATAGTTACGTGAAACTAAAGCGATCGTTGAGGAAGTTGAGAAAGCTAGAATACCGAGGCTGCCCCACACACAACCGCAGCGGTAGCGGCGTTCGCATGCCCTCTCATGCACGGTTGCGCCTCTAGCGGCGGGCGCTGGCGCTATATGAAACTGAGGCGGCAGTTTCGTGACCAGAAAAAACATGGAAGGACTCTGACGTAGGCTTACGACCTCAGAGAAACGTGACTTGTATTCTACGATTAGCACGTAATTCTCGCCATATAAATAAAACAGCTGAATTCCAACGACTTCCCAAGGCTCTCATGTCGTTCCAGTAGCAAGCATGGGTTGTGCTAGCTAACTCCTGGTCTCAGCACATTTGGTACAATTCATCAACAGCGTTTCAGTTTGGAAATTTATGCCTCGCAATCAAACGTACTCCCCTGCCAGCGCCTTGTGAAGAAGTTGCAACATGGGATGCCGGTAAGATGCCGGAACCACGATGCGAGCACACTTCCGAGGAAGATCACAGACACTGAGATCTTTCTGGTTTTGCTAGTACTTCTTGACACGCATCGTTACACGGTGCTTCTTTCGCCAGCCTTTCATACAGTACCCTTGAAATAGGAGAGTACGCATTCGGGCTGGTTGGTTCATAATTAAGAGCAGTAAACAGCGCTAAGCAACAGGACGAAGAGAGGGACACAGCGCTGTGGCCTGTTTCCCTCTCTTCGTCCTGTTTAGCGCTGCATGTTTACTGCTCGTAGCCTTGAAGTAGGCTGCATTCCCCAACCGCTAGCTTGGGTCTTGAGGGAGAAACGTGGAGGGAAAGGTTTCACAGCCGTATTACTGGAAGGACAATGTTCTGGTCAAGTAGATCCTGGTCAAGGTCTGGCCGAGTAGATTTCTTTGATTCGAGATCACTCAAATCTACAGAACAGCGTTACAGACAGACCGAGAAGGAGGCTTTAGTTGTTACCTGACTAGTCCGAAGACATTGTCCATGGTTTACACTTTTTCCACGGAACCGATCATCAGCCTCTGATGATCTGTGGAGTTTTATGGCGCAAGGGCCAGGTTTGGCTAAAGATCGCCAAGCCAATGGTAATGAGATCAAAGTGAGGCGATAAATTACGAGCAATGAATGTAACAGGGCTGTAAAGGGGCCTAAAAGACGGTCACTGTAGAGTGTGTAAGAGCTACATGTAATAAAACTATGACAATGACTATGAAGCTTGCCAAGGACGCGAAAGATGCACTGTAAAAGAATTACAATGTGCTAAAATTGGTCATTTGGATAAAATTTCGAAAAAGCCCTACGGCCCTAACAGAGTCCTTGAAGTGCAAGGACATGAAGGCGTGTGCGGTACAAGGACTACTATCACAGCAGCATCATCTAGAGAGAGGATGCGCTAGGATACTATTGGGCTCTTAACATGTAAAACCACATCATTCAAGAAACCTAGGACACCTTTGGTGGTAAAAAGAGGTTCCTTACCAAGAAACATACCGGGATGGAGAGGGAGACAATACCGGTATGCTAGAGGAAAGTGTTTCCTTCTTTCTCTTTCGGCTTCCCGACACTCCACGAGGGCGTGGAGGACGGGGAGCCTTTCACCACATCTACCACATGTAGGAGGTTCGTTGACAGTAAGCGGAAAATTGTGAGTACCGTATGTGTGTCCTATTCTGGGTCCACAGAATAGGACATCAGTCCGTCTTGTTATTGTAACGGGGGGCCAGAAACCTATCCTTTGCTGAATCAAATGCAGCTTATTATTAGTTTCATTGTCCCACATGCATTGCCAGTAGCTTCGCAGTTTCGTTCGCAAAAGAGGCTTGAGGTCTGCGGCAGGAATAGCAGTAGTGGAATTACCAGCTTGGGGGGGGGGGAGGTGTAATTGATGTGGCCGTTTGGTCGGCCAGCACATTACCTTCGATGCATCTATGACCAGGGACCCAGCATATTGTCACATGTCTACGAAACGAATAAATATAGCACACGAGAGAGTAAAGCTCAATGAAAATTATATTTTTGTGTTTTCTTAAGGACATTGGTGCTTTTACAATACTTAACGAGTCCGTGAATATTATCGCTTTATCTAGTTTTAATTTCTTTATGCGTTTTACCGCAGACAGTACTGCGTAGGCTTCTGCAGTAAAGATGCTTATATGGGGGTTCAGTACACCTGCTTCAAAGAAAGAGTGTCCAACACCCGCGTGAGACACACCAGCATGCGATTTTGATGCATCGGTGTAGAATTCCAAACAACAGTACTTCAGTTGGAGTTCATGGAAATGCATTCGTATTTCTAGCTCTGGTGCGTGTTTTGTAACTCCTGCAAAATATATATCAAGTTCTATCACCTGCCAATCTCAAGGCGGTAGCTGCTTCGCTGGAGGCATTAAGCGATGTTCGAAGAGTGGGACATGAATTTCCACGCTAAGCTCCCTCACACAGAGTGAGAAAGGCTGTCTCACAGATGGTCGATTACGGAAAAGTGCAGTACATGTCGAATCGTTAATAGTTTCACAACACGGATGTTCAGGATTAGAGTGAACTTTGAGGAAATATGTAAAGCTGGTGTAAGATCTCTGCAGATTGAGTTACCACTCATTCGATTCTACATACAAGCTTTCAATGGGGCTAGTTCTGAATGCGCCTGTGGCCAGACGGATACCCAGGTGGTGGACGGGATCCAGCATCTTCAGTGCGCTCGGGTTGGCAGAGTTGTGTACTATGGCGCCATAGTCTAACCGTGATTAATGAGGCTCTTATAAATATTCATTATACAATTCTTGTCGCTACCCGATGTTGTGTGTGATAGTATTTTGAGTAAGTTAATTGTTTTTAAACATTTAGCTTTAAGATATTTTATGTGTGGGGTAAAAGTAAGCTTAGAGTCAAGTATTATACCTAGAAATTTCTGTTCTTTGTTGACAGGTATTTCTTGTCAACACAGTTCCATGCACGGGTCTGGAGCCAGGCCTCTCTTTCTTGTAAAGAGAACACACGTACTTTTGTGGGGGTTGATTTTAAACCCATTTTCGTCTGCCCACTTAGATATCCTGTTCAATCCCTGCCGTACCTGTCTTTCGCACACTGCAAGGTTACAGGATTTAAAACCTATTTGTATGTCATCTACATAGACGGAATAAAATATAGCTGGTGGTATTGAAGCGTGGAGTATGTTCATCTTAACTATAAAGAGTGTGCAGCTGAGCGCACCTCCCTGGGGTACACCAGTTCCCTCTATAAATGGACGTGAGAGTACATTCCCGACTTTCATGCGGAAGGTACGATTGGACAGATAACTTTCTATCAGGTTTAGCATATTGCCACTGATGCCCATTCCCGACAAGTCTCGCAAGATCCCGTACCGCCACGTTGTGTCGCACGCTTTCTCCATATCGAGGAATATCGATAAGAAAGACTGTTTGTGTACAAACGCGTCACGACTATTCTCCTCAATGCGCACGAGATGGGCGGTTGTGGACCGACCCCCTCTGAAGCCACACCGGTAGGGATCAAGTATTTTGTTCATTTCAAGGATATGTATGAGCCGCCGGTTAACCATTTTCTCAAACAGCTTACAAAGGCAACTCGTGAGAGCTACCGGGCGGTAGCTTGCCGCTGACGAAGGATCTTTACCTTGCTTCGAAACGGGGACCACGATCGCTTCTTTCCATGCAGGTGGAAGATATCCAGCAGCCCAAATCGTATTAAAAAGTGCAAGTAGTGACAATTGTGTGTCAGTGTGTACGTTCTTAATCATGTCGTACGTTATTCTATCAGGTCCCGGTGCAGAGCTGTTGCATACGATCAAGGCAGCTCTCAGCTCGGCAATGCAGAAATGACGGTTGTATGGTGCGCTTTGTGGGGATTTTCGCTCAAATGCCTTGCGCTCTTCTATTTGTCTGTACTTGACGAAGGATTTTGAGTAGTGGATTGAGCTTGACACATGCTCAAAGCGCTCCCCTAGTGTGTCTGCCTGTTCTCTTAGGGCATTCCCTTGATCGTTCACCAGAGGCAACAGATTTATTTGCTGCCCTTTTACCTTCCTTATGCCATTGCAAACTTTCGCCTCCTGTGTGTACGCAGTTATACCTGAAAGGAACCTCGCCCAGCTTTCTCTCTTCGCCTGACGTCGTATCCGCCTTCCCTGCGATCTTATGTGTTTAAATTCAATAAGGTTTTCTGTATTCGGTGATCTGCGGAATATGCTCCATGCCTTATTCTGCCTCTATCGCGCATCTCTACAGTTTTCATTCCACCAGGGAACACGTCTTTTATGTGAACCACCATTTGTTTGCGGGATAAACTTTTCAGCAGCATCAATAATAAGAGCAGTAAAATATGCGACAACATCATCTATAGTAATATTGTTTATAAAATCGGGCGATAACTCAGTTGATTCTTTAAAATGCTCGCAGTCAGCTGATGCTAATTTCCAAATGGGAAGAGGGGGAGTGTTGTCATGCTGCGTTATTAAGTTTATTGTTATAGGGAAGTGGTCACTTCCAAAAGGATTATTGATCACATTCCATTCCAGATGAGGCAGAAGAGAAGCAGAGCCTATGGCTAGGTCTATGGATGAATAAGAATTGTGTTGGATGCTGTAGTATGTTGGCTCCTTCTTATTAAACAGGCAGGCACCAGAGGTAGGGATGAAATTATCAATGAGTCGCCCTCTTGCATCGTAACGCGCGTCTCCCCAAAACGTGTTGTGGGTGTTAAAATCCCCCACAAGTATGTATGGTTCCGGCAGCTTATTTATGAGGTTATACAAATCATTTCTTTTTTCGAGGTGATAGCTTGGGGGTATATATATGGAACAGACAGTTACGAACCTATTGAAAATAATCCCTCTAATTGACACTGCCTCGAGGGGTGTCTGTAATGCCACCTGGCGACAAGCTACGGACTTGTCTGCAAGGATTGCTACACCGCCGGACGAGGTGTTAGCCTCATGACGGTCCTTGCGGAAGATGGTGTACTGGCGAAGAAAGCTTGTGTGCGTTTTAGATGTGTCTCTTGAACACACAGCAACTTTGGATTATGTTTGTGTAGGAGTTCTCTAATATCGTCAATGTTATGGAGAAGTCCTCTAACATTCCATTGTAGTATTTGTGTGTCCATTATGCTACTTGTATTTAGTGCTGTGTGTTTAAGAGACGAGGATTAGCTCACGGGCCCTTTGCAGGCGCCGTGACGGGAGTTTTGTCTTTTTTGGAGCGGTCGACAGGTGCTCGCCGCTCCTTAGGCGCTGGTGGCGCCGTCTGGCAGGTCGTTGTGTCCATTTCCTATTGCGAGGCTCTGGACACGCGCTCTTCCAAACGCTTTGTTTGGCGTGAAGGCCTCGGCACGTTGGACGAGGCCTTTGAGGCCACTTGCCCGGAGGTGGATGGTCCCTTCTGCTGGGTTGGCGGAGCAGCGCTAGCTGCAACCGCCGCGGGGGCAGATGGCGTAACTGCCAACTCACTGCTTGTGGGTCGGACAGCCGCCGAAAGCCGTTGTGTCACTGCCCCCTGACGCGTCACATTGGTAAAGCGGTTCTTGGGCAGGTATGAAACCCGCCTGCGTGCCTCCTTGAAACTTATGTTTTCCTTGACTTTGATTGTAACAATTTCCTTTTCTTTTGTTCCAGGATGGGCGCGACCGCGAGTACGCGGTGTGCTCCCCATCACAGTTTACACAATGGAGAGTGTTCTCGCAAGCTTCAGAGGTGTGTTCATGGGCACTGCATTTCGCACAGGTTTGGCGGCCCCGGCAGCTCTGCGAACTGTGGCCGAAACGTTGGCATTTGAAACATCTGAGGGGGTTGGACACATATGGCCTAACACGGAGCTTGATGTACCCTGCCTCGGTTGACTCGGGCAGGACACTCGAACCGAAGGTGATTATCAAGTGTTTGGTTTGGATTTCTTTGCCATCTCGCCTCATCTTAATTCTTTTCACATTTATAACATTCTGTTCACTGCAGCCCTCCAAGAGTTCAACCTTAGTGAGCTCCAGCAAATCATCGTCCGAGACAACGCCGCGGTTGGTATTTATCGTGCGGTGCGGGGTTACTACTACTTGGGTCTCCCCAAATTATACTAGTTTAGGCCGTTTCTCAAATCGCTTCTGATCGCGGAGCTCCAAGATGAGGTCATTGCTAGCCATCCTCGACGCCTTATACCCTGGACCAAAAAACTTCGGTAAGAGACTTCGGTACAAGGAATGGTGAGATTGTTCGCACTGGTTTAGCTGGTTTTTCAGAATGGATCACGTGGATACGAGGGAAAGATTCTTTTTGCCGACCAAAAATTGGAATACTTCATTGGAGTGCCCTCTTTTCTGAGGGCGATCAGGGAGTGAGGGGTAGGTGTTAGCCATAAAGATGTGTGAGGTTTCGGCAGTAACGCTAGCCGCTCACCGTGGAGTCTCACAAGGGGACGCTGCAGGACCTGTGAAACACGGCCTGCAAACGCCTGCTGTACATTACCACTATAACCAAATATGAAATAATCTAGGTTGGCTATTCACACAAGGTTAACCCTTGCTGCCTGGAAAAATTGGAAGTAAAGGGAAGCCAGAAGTAGACAGGAAAGGTGGAAAGTAAGGGAAAGACGAAGGTTGTAGGGAGAGAGAGACAGGAAACGGCAACTACCGATTTCCCCCGGGTGGGTTAGTCCGGGGGTGCCGTCTACGTGAAGCAGAGGCCAAAGAGGTGTGTTGCCTCGGCCGGGGGGCCTTAAAGGTCCGAACACCCGGCATCGGCTAAACCCCCAGGATCCCCCTTTCCCCGGAAACGACTAAGCCACGCACGGCTACACGCGGGAGGGTCCAACCCTCGTGTGCTCGGGTACGTGGTGTCGCAACGCACCAAATGCCTGCTGACGCAGACGCCACTGCGGGGCATCAGCCTCTCGTGGCACTGCTCGGTTCTATGGATGTGGCAGAGTGCGAAAGGTCTTCGAACTTGAGGCTTGCCTTGACGTAGTGCGCGAGAGCGTGTCAGCTGTGGCCGACTGCTTCCCGGTACGTAGAGCACTCGGTAGGAGAAGCACATGAGCTTCAAGCAAAAACATTGAATTGCTAGTGGCAGCAGGTGTACATCCATAGAGCCCAGGAGTGCCACAAGAGGCTGATAATCGGTTTCGATGAAGAAATGAAAACGACCACCGAACTACTGCCATCGCTACGGCACCTATGTTAGACGCTATACCTTGATTCACTTTGTCGTTCTGATTGTAACGCTGTTAAGTTGACATGGGCGACATTGAAGCAAAGGCAGCTGCTCGGCATTCACTAGAACGTTGCTCTTGCAGTAATAGAGCTCTCAAACCAAAAGACCTTGCATCAGCAGGCACAGTGGTCTTTTAGGCTGTGTTGTACCATGCGTTGCAACGGTCTGCACGTAGCAACAGCTTTAGACTTTTGAACGTAGCCTGCTGATCAAGCCTTCACATCCAAGGGTAATCTTTGCAGAGCAAGGCGCGAATTGGAGATGTCATGGGAGACGTGCAGCAGAAAACATCTATTGTGACTGACGAGTCCCAGCAGACAACGAACTCCAGAGAGAACTTCAGGAGGTGGCATATGCTGCATTACTGCAATTTTGTTTGAACCTGGAGACATACCTAAAGCACCGACAATGACGCCCAAACACTGCACGCTGCTAGCCGCGGAGGAGCATTTCTCCCGATACAGCGAGGCGGCTGCCTTTGTCAGCCGCGCAATGACTACCCACTGACGCTGGTTGTGTTCCTAGCGTGTTTTTCTGAAGGCAAGTACATCGTAAATCATGTTCAGAACTACTGTTTGGCCATTAGGAACCCGAGACATCTGTTATGTCATATAGACGGGTGCTACCGCAATCCCGAATGGCAGTCGGCGGAAGCAGTACTGTCTAAACAGGGTCATGAAGGTTGTGGGCTCTTGGGGCTCGGAGGAAAGCGGTTAAAACTTGAGGTGCCGTCCAACGTGAAAAAACTGATTTGAGCCAGCATCCCAAGGCATCGTTCCGCGGCAGGCAGGACATGACGTTCACGAAGGACCACCTGGTTAGACGCGCCAGTTCTCCGCCGAGCCCACCGCTTTGGGTGCGGCGACCAGCGCCGAACACCAGTCGGTCGCGGTGTCGACTGAAAACGCCAGTGCCTAGGTGAAGGTTGCTGGAAGCTTGCGGCCTCTCCAAGATGTAATACACCAAATTGCAGACGCCCATGGCTTGTATGCATGGCCGGAAAGTTAAGAAACCGGACTGTCTGGCTGCAAAGGCCTAAAACAGCTGCGTGGCGTCCCATATTTTCCGAGTCAGAGCTGCGTACAATGTGCCGAGAACTGAGAAGTGCTGCTTTGCACGACCCTTGAACTTTCCCTCGGGGCCTTGCAAATTAATTAGCACGCCAGGAGATGTGCTAGGGTTGACAAACTCTGGCGCCCGGGTCGACCACAAGGGAGGCAACTGTTGACGAGTATATCGATGAACTTGGCATTCCGGTGCGTCGCTTGACAGCATGAATTTCGAGGGAGCTGGCAGAGTACTTTCATTTGTGCTTGTCGGTGACTCGTTTCATCTGATAGACAATTTCAAAGTAGCCGTCTTTGCCACTAAAGTTGCAAGTTACGCGACAAGCCACGCATTCAGCGTGTTCATGCGGTGCGTGGCCGCAATAGCCGCATGCACCCTTCTGCTGTGTTCCTAGAACATACTTCGTGCGACGAAAGCTAGTAGGGTCAACAACGAGCTGAGGTGCATTTTTCATTGAACGTGTGTCACGGTCCTTATCGGCAACTTCGTCTTGGTGAGCATGTGTGAGCGTTTCCTCTAACGATAACTTCAGGTTACGACAAAGCTGGTCCGACAGCTTGCGGTTGCGCAGACCAACGAAGAAACGGTCATGAAGAAAACTTTTTTACACTTCACGTGACCTGTAGTTGCAACGCCTGACTTTTGTACGCAGTGAAAAAAAAACTTCGCAGGCCCTTGATTGTGGTGATGGAAACGTGCCGATTCACAAGCTTCGTTCAGCGGTTGACAGAAGTGATCGGTAAAGTCCTTTTTCACCGCTGACAACTCCTGAAAGGCGGCGTGTCCGGGTGGTGTAGGTGCGCGCAAGATTCTCGCTTGATAGCCCGTGCCATAGAGTATAGGGCGCATTTGCACTTGCTGTTCCACGTCGTATAGCCCCGTGGTGAAGGAGTATCTTTCATACTGCCGGAGCCACGATGACCAGTCTAGGCGTCACCGACGGTCGGCATCGATGACTGGACCCCCAGACGGCTGCTTAAGCGATGGTGATGGTACAGCGCTGACGAAGCCAGATAGCGATGCTGGATCATCGTCGTCATCATCATCATCATCATCATCATCAGCAGCAGCAGCAGCAGCAGCAGCAGCAGCAGCAGCAGCAGCAGCAGCAGCAGCCTGTTTTATGTTCACTGCAGGACGAAGGCTCTCCCTGCGATCTACAATTACCCCTGTCCTGCGGCAACTGATTCCAACTAGGGCCCGCGAATTTACTAATTTCATCGCTCCACTTACTCTTCTGTCATCCTCGATTGCGTTTTCCTTCTCTTGGTACCCATTCTGCAACCCTAATGGTCCAACAGTTGTCTAACCGGTGCATTACATGACCTGCCCAGCTCCATTCTTTTCTCTTGATGTCAATTACAATATAGTCTATACCCGTTTGCTCTCTGATCCAAAGCGTCTCTTTCTGTCTCTTAACGTTATACCTAGCAATTTGCGTTCCATCGCTCTTTGCGCGGTCCTTATCTTGTTCTCAAGCTTCTTTGTCAATCTCGTCTCCAAGACTCTGCCCGATATATGTCAGCACTGGTAAAGCGTTCTGTACTCCTTGATTACGTAATGCCACTATGACTGTTGGTATCTCTACTGAATCAAATGCCTTTTCGTAATCTATGAAAGTAATACAGAGTAATATGCTCTGCGGATTTCTCGATAGCGTGATTAATTACATGGATGTGATCCATTGTAGAGTATCCCTTCCTGAAGCCCGCCTGTTCCCTTGGTTGACTAAAGTCCAGTGTTGCCCTTATTCTATTGGTGATTATTTTGGTAAATATTTTATATAATACTGGGAGTAGGCAAATGGGCCCATAATTTTTCAATTCTTCAACGTCTCCCTTTTTGTGGATTAGTATAATGTTTGCATTCTTCCAGTTTTCTGGGGCCCTTGCAGTCGATAGACATTTCGTATAAAGAGCCGCCAGTTTTCCAAGCATTATGCCTCCTCCATCTTTGATTAAATCGACTGTTATTCCATCTTCTCCTGCCGCTCTTCCTCGTTTCATGTCTTCTGACCTTCTGACCTCATCGCTAGATATAGCACGAGTTCCTGTATCCTCTTCATTACTGTTTCTAATTGAGGTATCCTGACTCTTCTCGGTACTGTAGAGGTCAGTATAGAATTCGTCCGCTGCTTTTACTATATTTTCGAGATTGCTGATGATATTGCTACACGCGTGCGGTATTTGATTGTGTGAACGAGGCGCGTGGACGCCATCACTCGAGAAAAGAGGACGAACAAACTGGGCTCGCGCTGTGAATCTAACCGGTACTCGCTGCAACCGCTGTTGTAAATATAACCTGTAAATAGTTGCTCGTCTTACTGACTCGTCCTTCGCGTAACATTGTGGTGGAGGTGGAACGTTGCAAGTCCTCCGCACGGAGCTCCGAAGCGGCCGCACCGTCGTCTTCTCAGCCATGGCTTCCGATGGAACCACCCTGTTGCCACCTACACCTGCGGCGCCAACAACAACGTACGTTACGGTTACTAGTGTCGGTGATCCTGGGACATTCTCCGCCCAAAATGGCGTTGACGTCGGCGACTGGCTCAGCATGTATGAGCGTGTTAGCCACAGCCTCCACTGGGACCCTGCCATCATGCTTGCCAATGTGATCGTTTATGGGGACGGGACACCACGTGTCTGGTTTCGCACCCAAGAGTTCGAGCTCTTCGGCTGGGACATTTTCAAAGAGCGGCTTCGCGACCTATTTGGGAACCCTTCAGGCCGCCAACAGGCTGCGCGAAAAGAGCTTGCCAGCCATGCCCAGTCGTCGACCGAATCATATGTCTCCTACATACAGGAAGTGCTCGCTCTTCGCCAGAAAGTCGACGAGCACATGACCGAGGTTGACAAGGTGGACCATATCCTTAAAAGCATCACGGACGACGCCTTCGATTTGCCCGTCTATCTCTTCTATAACGACGTTTCTACCGTCAACGCCATCGTCAAAGAATGCCGCCGCTTCGAGGTAGCCAAAAGCCACCGCGTCGTCCCACAGTTTTCCCGGCTCCCAAGCAACCCTGCCACGTCATCTTGCTCCGCTCGTAGCGCCACACGACCATTTCAAGAGAAGGCCACACTTATCGTTCGCCGTGAGATTGAAGCGGCGAGTCCGGCCCCCCTTCATCTACGACCCCCAAACTGCACCTTTGACCAAGCGGCAGCCACTATTTCCGTTATCCAAGCAGTTGTGCGGCAAGAAATTGCAAACCTTGGCAACCCTACCGCCTGCTCTGTCTCCCGACCTAATTCGGCACCCATTCCCATGTCCTCACCCTGTAATGACTGGTATTTCGCACCCAGACCACGCAATCCTGCTGAATGGCGAACCCCAGACAACAAACCGAACTGCTTCCGCTGTCACTGCGTTGGTCATGTATCCCGCCACTGCCGCACCACTTGGATACCACCGTACTGGAGCTCATTCCCTGCTTTTCGCCCATACGCCGACGCTCGCCGTTATTCACCTCGCGGGGGGATTATGCTACACGCGTGCGTTATTTGATTGGTTGAACGAGGCGCGTGGGCACCATGACTCCAGAAAAGAGGAGGAAGAACAAACTTGGCACGCGCTGTGAATCTAACCGGTCAGCGCTGCAACCGCTGTTGTAATACAACCTGTAAATAGTTGCTAATCTTACTGACTCGTCCTTCGCGTAACATTATTACCTTGCTTATCTTTCAGTGCATACATCTTCATTTGTCCTACGCCAAGCTTTTTCTCACTGATTTCAGGCTGCGTCCATTTCTTACCGCTTCTTGCGTCTTTCTCCCGTTATAGTTTCGAATATCCCTTATTTTCGCCTTGATCAGTTTTATCAGTTCCGCGAATTCTCTCTTAAGTTGGAAATTTTCATTTTTTGTCGTTTCTTTATTAGGTCCTTTGTTACTGGGGAGAGCTTGCCTACTGGTTACATTGGTGCCTTGCCTCCCACTTCAATTACTGCCTCTGAAGCCAACCTAGTTACGGTTTCATTGATTAGCTCTCTGTCATCATCTCTCTGTTCTAAGGCTGCATATTTATTTGCAAGTACCAGCCTGAATTTGTCTGCTTTTGCCCTTACTGCCTCTAGGTTGACTTGTTTCTTCTTGACAAATTTTGCTCTTTCTCTCTTTAAATTGAGATGAATCCTAGCCCTCACTACCCTATGATCACTGCACTTTACCCTACCTATCGCTATCCTACCTATCCTGCACTATGCTGGGATTAGCAGAAAGTATGAAATCAGTTTCATTTCTTGTTCACCATTAGGGCTTTCCGAGGTCCACTTTCTGTTGCTACGCTTCCTGAAAAAGGTGTTCATTATTCTAAGCTTATTCCTTTCTGCGAATTCTACTAGCAACTCTCCTCTAGCGTTCCTAGAAACGACGCGGTAGTTGCCAATCGCTTGTTCACCAGCCTGCTTTTTCGCCGCTTTTGCATTGAAGTCGACCATTACTACAGTATACTGAGCTTGCACTTTTGCCATCGCTAATTGAAGATCTTCACAAAATTGATCTACTTCTTCATCATCGTGACTAGATGTTGGAGCGAAGAGTTGTACTACCTTTGATCTATGCCTCTTGTTAAGTTTATGATTACAGCTACCCTCTCATTAATGCTGTAGAATTCGTCAATGTTGCCTGCCATGTCCTTATGGATTAGGAATCCTACCCTGTATTGCTTCTTATCTAGGAGACTTCTATAGCAGAGGACATGTCCGTTATTCAGCAATGTATAAGCCACACCAGTTCTTCTAATCTCACTAAGGCTGGTGATATCCCAAACAATGTCTGATAATTCCTCAGATTCCTGCTAAGCTAGCCCCACTCGAGATGGTTAGGGTGTTAAACGTTGGAAGGGTCAGTTTCCATTGGCGGCCTGCCTGGATCCAGAGATTCTTAGCACGCTCTGCTGCGTTGCAGGTCTTACCACCGCCTCGGCCAGGTGCTCAGCAGCTGCTGGGGACTGAGGGCCATTGGGTAATTGAGTGAGCCATTTGGGAGGGAATAGCGATGCTGGCTATTCCGGTAGTACTATCGCAGTTCTGAGACCAGGTCAAGATACTTCTGGTCTGAAAGGCGCCAGTCAATATTGTTACGTGTGGAAAAACACAGATGAAAGAGGCTATCTACAGGGTATTTACACTGGATCCAGACCACCAGGCCGACACTCGCACGCGCCAAGGGCACAAACCCACTTCGTCGTCGTTCTCGCGGCGGCTCGTCCCTTGGGCATCGCTCGATGATATCGTAATAGTACACCCCGGCGGCAAAAGCGCCGTCACGGTGCTGTTAAATATCCAAGGCGCGTGGAGAGTTGTAGGGTTTGAGTCGGGCGACGTGGACAATGTCACTGGTTGTCACAGCGGAGGACGTAGTGGGCATGGCTAGAGCGATTTCGTAGGTGACATCGGTTACTTGGTGAAGCACGCGATAAGGGCCTGTGTAGCAGGAAAGCAGTTTTTCACAAAGGGCAACTTTACTCGATGGTGACCAAAGCAACACGAGGGTTCCGGGCACAAAATGGACATCATGGTGATGGAGGTTGTAGCGTTGCTTTTGTGTGCCTTGAGAGACTTGTAGACGAGTGCGCGCAAGTTGGCGAGCATGGCCAGCATGGGCTATAGCATCACGGGCGTAAGCGCTAGTTGAAGCTGTGGTGGACGGAAGCACAGTGTCCAGTGGTAGCGTCGGTTCACGGCCATACAAGAGGTAAAAAGGCGAAAAGCCAGCAGTTTCGAGACGGGAAGAGTTATACGCAAATGTAATGTAAGGTAGAGCCTGGTCCCAGTCACGGTGGTCGTCTGAAACGTATTTAGATAGCATGTCTGTAAGGGGGCGGTTCAAACGCTCAGTGAGGCCGTTCATTTGAGGGTGGTAGGAGGTGGTAAATTTGTGCTGTATTGAGCAGGCACGCATGATGTCGTCAATGACTTTGGCTAAGAACGTACGGCCACAGTCTGTTAGCAATTGACGCGGAGCACCATGCATCAAAATAATATCATGTAGGAGGAAGTCCGCAACATCAGTTGCGCAACTGGTCGGGAGAGCACGGGTTATGGCGTAGCGGGTCACGTAGTCCGCCGCGACGGCAACCCACTTGTTTCCTTATGTAGATTCCGGAAATGGGCCGAGAAGGTCTAAGCCGACACGATGGAAGGGCTCGGCGGGGATGTCGAGCGGCTGCAGGTAACCAGCGGGGGGCTGGGAAGGCTTTTGCGTCGTTGGCAAAGTTCACAAGCGGTGACGTAACGTCGTACGGAACGGGCAAGGCCCGGCCAGAAAAAACGGCGACGTACACGGTCATAGGTTCGAGATACGCCGAGGTGCCCTGCCGTTGGTGCGTCGTGGAGCTCTTCTAGAACGGTTGAGTGGAGGTGTTTAGGTATGACAAGTAGGAACTCAGAGCCGTCCGGATGAAGGGTACGACGGTACAGAGTACCGTCGCGGAGGACGAAGAGGCGTAGAGTGGCGTCGGCCGGAGAGTGTTCAAAACGATGAGTGCTCTGATGTAGGCGTCACGACGTTACTCGTCGGCGAAATGAAGCAGCTGCGACACAGAGAATACACAAGCAGCACTGGTAATATTGGAGGAGTCAGGGTCGTCAACAGGGTAACGCGACAAGCTGTCAGCGTCTTGGTGCAGGCGGCCAGACTTGTAGACCACGGAATACGAAAATTCTTGTAGTCGCAAAGCCCATCAACCAAGCCGGCCTGTAGGATCTTTTAGGGATGAGAGCCAGCAGAGAGCATGATGGTCAGTCACTACGGAAAAAGGGCGACCGTAGAGGTAAGGACGGAACTTCGCAACCGCCCAGACTACGGCAAGGCATTCTCGTTCCGTAATGGAATAGTTGCGCTCCGATGGTGTGAGGAGGCGGCTCGCATAAGCAATAACGCGATCCTGGCCACGCTGACGCTGGGCTAAGACGGCACCTACGCCATGACCGCTGGCATCTGTACGCAATTCTGTAGGGGCATCAGGGTCGAAGTGGGCGAGAATGGGTGGTGAGGAGAGAAGAGTGACGAGACGAGAGAATGTGGCGGCTTCTGCAGTACCCCACGAGAATTGTACGCCTTTCTTCAAAAGATTAGTGAGGGGCCTAGCAATTGCCGCAAAATCTTGAACAAAACGACGAAACTACGAGCATAGCCCGACAAAACTTCGAACGTCTGCGGCTGTCTTCGGAACCGGAAAGTCTCGGACAGCGCGAGTTTTGTCGGGATCAGGCTGTACTCCGGAAGCGTCAACGAGGTGGCCCAGAACAGTAATTTGGCGGCGGCCGAAACGACATTTCGACGAGTTAAGTTGCAGCTTCTCCTTTCGAAATACATCAAGTATAGCTGTTAGACGCTCAAGGTGAGTGTCGAACGTGGGCGAGAAGACGATGACGTCGTCGAGGTGGACTATTTGAAACCACGGAGCAAGGAGTCCATCATACGCTCAAAGGTGGCAGGGGCGCTGCATAATCCAAACGGCATTACTTTGAATTGGTATAGGCCATCAGGTGTGATGAACGCGGTTTTTTCTCTGTCCATATCGTCAACAGCAATCTGCCAATATCCCGAACGAAGTTCAATAGACGAGAAACAGCTGGAACCGTGGAGGCAGTCAAGGGCGTCGTCTATACGTGGGAGCGGGTAGACGTCCTTCTTAGTAATGTTGTTCAGATGGCGGTAGTCTACACAGAAGCGCCACGTGCCATCCTTCTTCTTAACCAACACTACAGGTGACGCCCAGGGACTCGAAGAAGGCTCAATGATGTTTTTGTCTAGCATTTTGTTGACTTCACTTTGAATTACTCGGCGTTCCGACGCAGAAACTCGATACGGTCGTCGGTGAATAGGAGTAGCATCGCCGGTAAGAATCCGGTGCGAGCGTCTGGCCTAAAGGGCGATCATCGAAGTCGAAAATATCTCTGTAGGACGATAATACTTGGTAAAGGTCTTCAGCCTGCGCAGAAGACAGGTCCGTCGCAACCAATTTCTGTATCTTGGTATCGGCGGCCGAGGCTGGCACGATGGGCCTGCTAAGCTCGCAAGAAGCATCGGTCGATAAGGTTGCCACGTGATAGTCGCCGAGACAATCAATGTTGGCAAGGCAAATTACCTTGCGGTAGAATTTGCTTTGCCAATCCAAAGTTAAAGATAGGCATGAAAGTGCGATTCGCAGTAATAGTAAGTATACTGTGAGGCACGGTAACGTCATATTGTAGTGGAATGTCGGGCAGAGGAGTGACGAGGTACTCGCCATCAGGGACTGGTGGGGAAGACAAGAGTTCAATATAGGATATTGATTTTGGCGGCAGGCGAATAAAGCCGGTGGGGTGTAGGCGGCACTGGGGTGTGTCAGAAGGTTGTGCGAGAATCGGCAACTCAAGGCGAAGGGTACTGGAAGAGCAGTCAATAAGAGCAGAATACGCGGAGAGAAAATCGAGGCCGAGGATGAGGTCATGGGGGCAATGAGCAATCACGGTGAAGAGGACAGGAGTGTGGCGGCCGGCGATGCTGACACGTGCCGTACACATGCCGATGATAGGCACAGTACCGCCCTCCGCAACGTGGACGACGCGTGCCGACGCTGGGGTGAGGAGCTTGTTCAGTCGTCGTCGGAAGGCAGCACTCATAATAGAAAGATGCGCACCTGTATCGATGAGTGCCGTGACAGGATAGCCATCAACGTCAACGTCAAGAAGGTTTTGGTTCGTGTGTAACGTGAGCAGAGAATTTGAGGGCAGGGTGGACAACGCAGCTTCACCTCCAGAAGCTGCAGTGCCTAGTTGTCCGGCTGGATCCGGGAGGCGATAGGCGACGGAGAGAAGCGACGAGGTTGGGGCGAACGAGACTGATGGCGTCAAGGTGAGGGAGAGCGGCTGTAGCGAAGGTTCGGGGCAGGCGCATCAGCGGCAATGGGTTCATGGCGGGTGGCATAGGGAACAGAAGGTCCAAAGGGGCGGGAATGAGCGGCGGTGTATATCCGAGGAGGTGGTGGCCATCGGTTGCCGCAGTGACGAGCGACGTGGCCGATGCGACAGCAGTGGAAGCAGATCGGCCTGTCATCAGGGGCACGCCACTCGGACTGGTTGCAGCGAGATGTGGCAGAAAAGGACTGCCGGGGACGAGGAGGGCTGCTAGAGAACTGGGGAACCGTGGGTGGAGACGATGAACACACGGAGTTGAGACCCATGTTCTCAAATTCCTGTCTGACGACAGCCTGAATCAGCGCAATCGTGGTTGCTGGTGGATCGGGAGGCGTCGCGGAGAAAGCTGGCAAACAGGCGGCCTCGAGCTCACGGCGAACAATACGGGTTACATCGTCACAGGGGGTGGTCTGACGCGGTCGACCCTCACGTGTCGACGCAGCAGCAGTGTTGTGTAGCGGCGTGATGTGATGTGTGATACGGCGGCTCTTAGCTTGTTCAAGGCGACGGCATTCTTTGATGATGGCGTCGATAGTCGAGACGTAACCGAAAACAAGCAAATTGAAAGCATCGTCGGCGATGCCTTTTAGCACATGCGACACTTTATCTGCTTCAGACATCGTATCGTCAGCTTTGCGGCAGAGAGCCAAGACGTCGAGGATGTATGAAACGTACGGCTCTGTAGATGTCTCAACACGAGGCGCAAGAGCCTTTCTCGCGGCAGCCTTGCGCCCAATCGGGTCGCCGAACAGTTCCCTGAGCTTTTCTTTGAAAGTGTCCCAACTGTTTATCTCATCGTCATGCGTTTGGTGCCGCACGCGTGGCGTGCCGCCGAGATAAAAGATGACATTGGAGAGCATAATCGTTGGGTCCCACCTGTTATTAGCACTGGCGTGTTCGTAGAGCTTGATCCACTCGTCAACGTCTCGATGTACCGACCACTCCGGAGTTCCGTGGTGAGGACAGGGATCGCCAACCTCCACCAGCATGTTACGTGTGGAAAAACACAGATGAAAGAGGCTATCTACAGGGTATTTACACTGGAGCCAGACCACCAGGCCGACACTCGCCCGCGCCAAGGGCACAGACCCACTTCGTCGTCGTCCTCGCGCCGGCTCGTCCCTTGAGCATCGCTCCATGATATCGTAATAATATGATCCCGGGCGGAGCACCCTCGTGCTCCTGTGTATTGCCTTTCTGTGATGCCCCCAGCGCAAATGTCATCTGCGCGACGGGTCGGTCACTACAATAAGTGTTAGTTTCCACGAAGCAGAGACATGGGGCTGATGTCGCATTTCTCGGCCATATTTGATTACAACGAAGGCGCCAAATAAAACAACGAACGAAGGAAGACGACACGGGAAAAGTACGTAGGCGCACTAACAACTGAGCGTTTTATTTCTTGACAAAGGAATTTCACTCTTGGCCAGCTGCTTCCAAGAGTGAAAACAACATGAAAAAAAACAGTGCCGTCATCTGCATCTCGCAGGTATTATGGAGATACGCATCACGCAGAAATCATGTATAACCAACTCGTCCACCAGCACGTGCCCGGCCATATTTGTTAAAATTATTCGACACCATGGCACCTTGTTATGTGTTCGACACCATGTTATATGTTCCACCAAAGGGGAACATAACATGCTGCTTTGGCTTCATAATCTCAATAACAAGTATATTCGCTGCCTAGCATTTGGGAAAGTAAGCAAAACGAACCAAAAGAAGGCGTTGTTTTCAGCAGATGTATTAATACACTTTGACGGGAAAGCGTGTTTTCTTAACTTTTTCTACACTACTCGCGAAAGAGTCTATGCCACCCACAGATATTTGCACGCGGCAGTAGAATAAATCAGACTCATTTTTTTCGTTGCCTAATGGACGGTGCACTTATGTTAAACTGGCTGTATTAGGGTTCCAACACAAAGTATCTGCACTGTTTCATTACTAAATTGCGGTTTTGTGGCCAACAGCCTCCGCCGATTGTGTCTCGCAGCACGCAATACACTGCAGTCTTTTGCATCACGAGTATTGTAAATTTCGTGACGACTCCTCAGGAAGCCGTCCGAACTAACAGACAATGAGCTGGTGGGCTGGTTGGTTCGTCATACTAATGCAGCATTGCAGTAAGACATAAGATAAAGGACACAGGAAACGTGCAACAGAGATACCGCCTGCATTCGCTGTCAAGCGCGCATAATTTTAGTGCAGAAAAGAAAACATTCGGAATCCACGGAACACATCATTGCCTCCGGTATAAGCATGCTCGATAATAAATACATTAACACATGCAGTGGCACCCAAATGCAAGCTCAATAAAAAGCACAACAAGCGATAGGCACATCAGGCACGCAAAAGTCGCAAAAAATGCCGACAATTCAAATACTTGGGTAATTTCTTCACCGCCTTCGGCGCGAAGGAACTCCCCCCGGAGCTCATCAGCGTCGCAGTGCTCGTCTTTATCGTTGAATGGACTTAGTGCTGTCTCGAACAACCTCTGCAGCAGGTGGTCATAGGCTCGAGCGAGACGGTAGCCCTTCGTCGCGGGCATTGTGGTAAGAGCCAGGTTAAGCGGCTCTAGAGACTCGACGAAGATGAGTTTTGTTAGCTCGGCGCCGCAACCCTCCAGCTGACACGTGAAGCATGCAAAACCCCGCTCACTGGCACAATCGAAGCAACCCTCCTTAGAGTTGAACATGTTGGCAGTCCCTTTTCGATGAAGGCGAAATGCCTTCTGCAGCTTGGAGAGTAAGGCCTCGTTCGTGTACGGAACGATGCCAGCGATGTTGGCGCTCATGCAGCCGTCTCTTACGACGCAGGGCTGAAGGTCTCCTTTGTCCAACGCCTGCTCCAGCTTTTCCAGTGTGTCCATCTGGTCAGGCGGGACGATAACCGTCAGACGCGAAGTAAGCTCGCCGCGAAAGTAAACCGACAACGGAAGTATGGCCAGCATCCAAGCAGTCAAGGTGATCACGCGTGAAAGCCTAGGGCTGTGCCCGCGAGTTCTGGCATCTCCCATGGGCACTGTCGCAGAGTTAGCGAGAAAAGAAGCGATCAGAAACATTCCAGAGTCCAGGACTGGGTCCAGGCGAAACGCGCCGATATGGTAGTAGTCGCGCACACTTATTGCCAGCCACATGACGATCATGACGGCCAGAAGAATACAAAACCCTTGTTTCGAATCCCGCAAAACCGCGAAAAAGGACACTTGTGCGCTGCGTAACTTTCTCATAGAATAGAACGTTTCGTGCGTGTACCTGATAGGACGAGCGTATGCGAAGATTTGCATAAGTTCCTCGTCTTGCTTCGAGAACGCCATGAGAATGTCCGCGTCTCCGTAAATTACTGCGGAGGCTGCTGCGTCCAAATGTTTACCGTGCTTGAAAGTGAGCGTCGCGTTGTAGCTACGAAGTGCTCGCAGTATTCCGCGAGCAAAGGGCGTGTAACAAGTGTGGGTTCCGGAATCTCTCACCAGTCTTAGTGGCGTACAAGCGATAACTATGTGCTGTCCACTGAGTGCCGCTGACAACCGTTTCTGTTCGTCACTTTGGGGGAACCCGCGTTTTCTGGACAAGATAGTCGCTCCTTCCAAAGGCACGCATACTTCTCCGTTCGATGACAGCCACGCCAAACTTCTGCAAGACGTAGACAATACGTACGGGGGCACCGTATTTATGGCCTGCCGCATCGAATCGCCAACCCCCAAAATGACCCAGTCAGCCAGGTGTGTCCCGAGTAGAGCCTTTTCTGGGAGCTGAGAACACAAATGCTCCTCGCCCAGACCACTCAGTAGCAATACAACCATCGAGACACCTTTAAAGAGGTTCTGTTTAGCCCATCTATAGAAATGCTCATCGGGATGAGACCAGAGCGTCCTCGCTTTCGGAAGAGTGCGTAAGAGAGGGTGCTCCAAGTTCTTGCGATGCTTGGTGCAGGCTAGAAACGTCACTTCATCGTGAAACCCCATCCAGTATTCTAAAGTGGCAGAACTGTTCTGAGCGATTCCACGCCTGTGAAAACTAGAGACTGTGACCGCTTCCCGAAACACTGCCCCTAGGAAACAGATCATTAATGTAGAGAAGCGCATCGTATCGTGACTGAATTGCACCAGTAGAAACAAGTTTCTTTGACGCAAGCTGTCGTTTTAGAAATGGGCCGAACACTGAGGAACTTCGAAGAACGTACGACAATACGACGGCAAAAGGATTCAGAAACTACCAAAGCATGTCGCGCCACAAAAGTGTGAAAATGATTGATTTGTTGATTACATTTATTGCAATTCTACGCGAAATACTGAAAGATAAAATCGAAATGGTCTAGAGCTACTAGGTGACAAATATTGTACACTTAAAGCATATGACCCGAAATACTTTTCTCACACCTTTTAGAACTCAAAACCGCACGGAAATGTACTTATAATCGTTCACAACAGCGTAAATAACCGTATACAATCAGCTTTTCAATGCAAATTTGTTACAAACATTCACGTCTCACGAAGCAGTAGCAAGATAATTGTTCTATTTTTTATCCCGCGTGCGTCCTTCAACCCTGCAGTCACTTTGATAACGAATTCACCCACTCAACATAGCAGAGAAAGATCACCATATATTACTGATGCGTACACACATCAGAAGAAAAAAATCACTGATAACGACATCCGAAGTAGCAAACCAAAGTTCGAGATGAAAATGTTCACTTATGAAAGTCAGGTCCGCAGGAATTCAGTCGACATACTGAGAGGCTCTGAGGCGATCAAGTCGTCAGTACAAATAAAATGAAAATTAGTTCGTTGTTACTGTACAGTTTTGTAATGGCTTCGTTGCCATGGTTTCAACGTTCTCGAGATTCGCGTGTTCTGTTTTCTACATGCAAAAATAAGAATGCACAATAACACTTACAACAGTAAAAAGGACTCGTCCATGTAATCATACGCTTGCGTCACCTGACGGTCCGCGCTTTCCTATGGGACATCTAATGGTTGCACTAAAGCGCTATTCAACAACCATGAATAGGAAGCAATTATCGATGGGATTAGAAAGCAATGACGTGGTGGTTTCGCGTGCCTGTGTCGGCCCACCGTTTGAAATTTGCAAACTCGTCAATCGGGGCCTGCATTCATAAATTTTTGTGGAAAAGAGTAGTCCTCGTGGGGATAATTAGGCATAAGGGCATTCATAAAATTATTGAGAGTGCTTTCAAGCGTCGCTTGGGTTATTGCGACAACGTTGCAATTATCGCGTGTGTTGTAACGCTTTTCTGTCACGAAGCCACTCTCCCTCAACACTGCTGTTTTCATAAAAAGTGTCTGAATGCATTAAAAAGACGGCGCATACCTGTGAAACTCGTAAGCACGCACGCACAAAAAAAAAGTGCTTAACGGATACACGCCTCATTGTCACATCATTTGGGGCAAGTTCGATTCAGCCAATCGCAAGAAAAACTGGTAAACGTGTGAACCCCATAAAAAATGATCACGCAAAAGAAAGATAAATTACTGCGGCCTTTTGTACACAACGAAGAAATGGTTGTTTGTGGGGGAGCAATTCAGCACGCCTTTAGGATAGAAGCTTGACCTTGCAGGATGGCTTCTATTCCCGTTTAGAGTGCCACTCTTACGCTCCTCAATATGAATGTTAGCCGCCTCAGAAATTCTCAGTCAATCATGACGGTCTGTCAATAGATGTGTCAAAGATTTTTAACTTTAATTAGTTAAATGTTCCTTCACTGTAGATATTGAACAATTCAAGAATTTTATTTAAAGTGTTCCCTGAATCACAGAGTGCCTAAATTTTGAGTTAGCATATCATCAGTCATGTATCGCAATTGAATCAGTCACTTGAACTACACGCACTAGGGAATTATAGACTGCAGGTATTATCAGGAAGGAATTACATTTTGTTCGCCTTTGCTAACAGAACGCAGGAAGTCGAACATTCCTTCAAACATGTTTCAGTAAATTGCTCAGGTGTTGCAAAACTCTGCGCAACGAAGGGAAACGACGCCATATCGACTAAGCAGATGATTAAATCAATGCCCATGGTTTATTTCCTGCCACTACTGGGTACATTTAGTCGCGTAGACAGACGGGCATTCTGTGAATCAAAGGGTTAAATGTGAACTTTACTCTATATTTTTTTTACTCAGGATCAAAATAAACCGGGGAGTTGCTGTCGCCGTTTGCTGGCCACGGCTACCCCTGTTCACTTGGTTAAAAATATACGAAAAAAATAACAATAAGATTGAATTATTGTATTAGGTCGTACGTAAATAAATAATAAAAATATGGAATACGAGCACTAAGTGTAAAAGGTAATAGTCTATATCGAAAACTGAACTTTACATATTTTCGTGATGTGTTTTTACAGCAAAGTTCTGAGTTATGAAGTTTATAAATAAATTCTCCTAAATTTCCCCATTGTAGCTAGCATTGACGAAGTGGTTCTGCGGAAACACGCAAGGTGGAGAGAAGTAATTAATAAAGGGAAAATCAGACATCCACCCGTTCGTAGCAATAGCTACAGAGGAAACCTATACGGGTTCCTCGAAAGAAAAGCCTCAGAGTTGAAGAAAAATTCGTCTTGGTCCGGGACTCGAACCCGGGACCATCGCCTTTCCGGGGCCGCCACTCTACCATCTGAGCTAACGAGGCGACTAACAGATGGTAGGACGAAGTCGAATTTGTGGACAACACGAAGCAAAGGCAAGTGTTTGACAAATTGATTGTCTAAATCATTACTGTGCTCCAACAGAAACCAGACGAATACGCTTTCCTTAACTTTGAAGACAAGTCCTCTATGCTTCGTTTCAATCTGCTTCGTCACTCGAAACATCAGCAACACCGGTTAGATGCTTCCGATGACCCATCTTGGTTAACTGCTCGAACAAAGACATAGCGTGGTGCGGATAAGAACAAGTGAAGGCTGAGCTGGACTGAGTGCTAAAAGCGTTGTAGTTTTGTTTCAGTTGGCATAAGTGCATAACGCCCTGCGTCTTCCGCTCGACAGGGATTTCTATGAATTCAAATATGAAAGCCCAGTGATTCACCGTCTCTATAACTAGAAAGATCAAATTAACGTCGCTTGAGTATAGCATTATTATTTTATCACTCAGGTAATTCGCTATAAATCATACTCGCAGCACTCAGAACCCATTCATGTACTCGATCGTATAATGTGCATCCACGCTGCGACATGCTTGACATCACGCTAATACACGCATGCAGTTCGCTACGTGAAAGTACTAGCTGCTCAGAGTTCAAAAAGAACTGACTTGACTTTTTTATTCCATTTTTTTTTGACGTGAAATGATTTTAAACAGGTCAAAGGGGGTTGCTTGCTAAAACATATGTAAAGAAAACGTGTTATTGCATTGTCTTTGCAACCTTATTAATCACGTGCCTTATATTGGTATCCTCGTGTAGAGCCGGGGTCGCAAAGTTTTTGGCGAGGGGGCCGCAATGGCGACCAGTGGTGATGTCGAGGGCATGACAATAAATAATGAAAGAAATAATAATTAAAATCAATCTGTAAACAAAAATTATGCTACGCGTCGTAGACTCGAAGCTTTATACGAATGATTCGACGTGTTTTTTTTTATTTTACTAAATTTTAGCTTACTAGTTGCGTTCACGTTCTCGCGTAATATCCCCAGAACGAGCGAAATAATTATTTTCTGATAATTTCACTTTTATGGCAAAGCCTCCGTCATCGTCGTCGTCGTCGTCGTCGTCGTCATCATCATCATCATCATCAGCAGCAGCAGCAGCAGCAGCAGCAGCAGCAGCAGCAGCAGCCTATTCATGTCTGCTGCAGGACGAAGGCCTCTCGCTGCGATCTCCAATTACCCCTGTCCTGCGCCAACCGATTCCAACTAGCACTCACAAATTTCCTAATTTCGTCGCACCACCTAGTCTTCTGCCGTCCTCTACTGCTCTTCTCTTCTCTTGGTACCCACTCTGTCACCCTAATGGTCCAACAGTTATCTAATATGCGCATTAAATGACCTGCTCAGTGCCATTTTTTCTGATGATGTCTATAAAAATATCGTCTATACCCGTTAGCTATCTGACCCAAACCTCTCTCTTTCTGTCTCTTAAAGCTATGCCTAGCATTCTTCGTTCCATTACTCATTGCGCAGTCCTTACATTGTTCTCAAGCTTCTTTGTCAGTCTCCAAGTCTCTGCGCCATATCTCAGCACCGGTAAATTGCACTGATTGTATACTTTCCTTTTCAATGATAACGGCAAGCTCCCAGTCAGGAGCTCACAATGTCTGCGTATGTGATCCAACCCATTTTTATTGTTCTGTGAATTTCCTTCTCATGGCCAGGGTTCCCTGTGATTAGTTGACCAAGGTAAACGTACTCCTCAACAGACTGTAGAGGCTGACTTGCGATCTTGAACTCTTGTTCCCTTGCCCGGTTATTTATCATTATCTTTGTCTTCTGCACATTAATCTTCAGCCCCAATCTTACATTCTCCCTGTTAAGGTCCTCAATCATTTGTTGTAACTCGTCTGCAGTATTGCTGAGTAGAACAATGTCATCGGCAAACCGAAGGTTGGTGAGGTATTCGCCGTCGATCCTTACTCCTAAACCTTCCAGTTTAATAGCTTGAATACCTCTTCCAAACACGCAATGAATAACATTGGAGAGATTGTGTCTCCTTGTCTGACCACTTTCTTCATAGGTAGCTTCCTACTTGTCTTGTGTAAAATTAAGGTGGCTGTGAAATTTTCCAGAGTAGTTATGGAAGCGGTCTGTACTCCTTGATTACGCAATGCCTCTATGGCTGCTGGTATCTCAACTGAATCAAATGCTTTTTCGTAATCTATGAAAGCCATATAGAGAGGCTTATTGTACTCTGCGGATTTCTCGATAACCTGATTAATGACATGGATGTGATCAATTGTAGAGTATCCTTTCCTGACGCCAGCCTGCTCCCTTGGTTGACTAAAGTCCAAAGTTGCCCTTATTTTATTGGAGATTATTTTGGTAAATATATTACATAATACTGGGAGTAGGCTAATGGGCCTATACTTTTCGAATTCTTTAACGTCACCCTTTTTGTGGATTAGTATAGTGTTTGCATTCTTCTAGTTTTCTAGGACCCATGCAGTCGATAGACACTTCGTATAGAGAGCCGCCAGTTTTCCTGACATTATGTTTCTTTCATCTTTGATTAAATCGACTGTTATTCGATCGTCTCCTGCCGCTTTCCCCCGTTTCACGCCTTGCAAAGCCCTTCTTACCTCATCTCTATTTATAGTAGGAGTTTCTGTATACTATTCATTATTGTTTCGAATAAAGTACTCCTGAGTCTACTGGGTACTGTACAGGTCAGGCATAATCATTTGATATACATTCGAGGTGGTAAATAAGGTTATTCCCGTCTTCAGATACAAAGCAGTTTCTTTGCTTGTTCGCAGTGATTCTATCTTCACGAAGCAGACATCTACAATACGTTAAAGTGGTCTAGGAACCATCGCCGTTCAAGCAGGGGCATTTTCTTTTGCTGGTGTGTCGTTACCGCTACAGCTATGTATTTCTACGACTTCGCGTTGACTTTTATCCACAGTGTTTACGTTTCAATAGCGTACATAGAAACGGAGGTCAGTAGGTGTAGCAGTGTCAAGACTACAATACACAAAGGACGGAGAGAAAGCATATTTAGCGCCAGCGACCAAGGACAGAAGGGAAACGACGCCACAATGCGCTAACTTCAACAACTTTATTTTCAAGAAAGAACCCCCTGTTTAACCGCTATTAACCACCTATTAGACTGTGTTCTCGTAACCTGTCATTAAGACGCCTTCCTGTCTGTCCGATGTACATCTTCCCACAAGACAGCGGAAGCTCGTAAACAACAGCTTCTATGCAACCCACTAGTGCTTTACGATGATTCGTAGAGCTTCCGACAGCTGGCTTACGGTACGGGTCCGCTAACCGACATATTTTCGCGATTTTTTCTGCCGGTGAATATGTGCCGCCCTATGCAGATAGGGCACTCCCCTATTTTCATGGTATGGTATTGTTACGTAGGAAGACGCAGACGGAAAGCTATGTACAAGTATATTTACAAGAAACTACGCTGAACTTGGCCAAGAGGCAACAGCCCGCGCTAGCTTCTCATCGTCGTCGTCGTCTTCGCACTGCTCGCCTTTTCGTGATCGCACATATTGTTCCGTAGCACTACCCCCCGGCTGCAAAAGCGCCGTCCCGGAGCGACTAACGATCGGACTCGGAAGCAGTGTAGTAGGCCTTGAGCCTACTGACACGCACGACATCACTTGATGCCAGAAGAGAGGACGAGGTTGAACCCACACGAGCAATTTCGTAAGTCACAGGCGTCACCTGGCGCAGCACGCGGTAGGGCCCTGTGTATCGCGAAAGGAGCTTCTCTGAAAGTCCGACGTGACGGGAGGGCGACCACAGGAGCACGAGCGCACCAGGCGAAAACTGTACGTCACGATGGCGGGCGTTGTAATGACATTGCTGAGTGGCTTGTGAGGCCGTCAGTCGAGCACGGGCAAGCTGGCGTGCATGGTCGGCGAGGGCGATGGCGTCGCGCGCATACTCGCTTGTTGATATCGCAGCAGGAGGAAGTGCCATGTCTAAGGGCAAGGTAGGTTCGCGACCGTACAGTAGATAAAATGGAGAAAATCCGGCGGTGTCGTGCCGGGAAGAATTGTACGCAAATGTTACGTAAGGAAGGGCAATGTCCCAGTCGTGGTGGTCTTTGGAAACGTACTTGGACAGCACATCGGTAAGAGTACGGTTTAACCGCTCTGTCAGGCCATTGGTTTGAGGATGGTATGAGGTAGTCAGTTTGTGTTGAATGGAGCAGGAACGCACAATGTCAACGATAACTTTCGAGAGGAAGTTTCGACCACGGTCAGTAAGCAGCTGTCGCGGGGCGCCATGAAGCAAGATAATGTCACGCAAGAGAAAGTCCACGACATCAGTGGCGCAACTGGTGGGGAGAGCACGAGTGATAGCGTATCGGGTGGCGTAATCAGTTGCGACGGCTACCCATTTGTTCCCAGAGGATGACGTGGGAAAGGGACAGAGGAGGTCTAATCCAACACAAAAGAACGGTTCCGCAGGGACAGTGATCGGCTGGAGATGACTGGCAGGTAGCACCTGAGGTGTTTTCCGACGCTGGCAGGGATCACAGGCAGCAACATAGCGTCGAACGGAGCGAGCGAGACCAGGCCAATAAAAGCGGCGGCGGACGCGGTCGTACGTGCGGGTTACCACAAGATGTCCTGCAGTGGGTGCGTCATGCATCTCAACGAGCACAGTCTGTCGTAGCTGTTTTGGCACGACAAGAAGAAGATCAGAGCCGTCAGGGAGGAAGTTCCTTCGATACAGAATGCCGCCCTGGAGAACATATCGGCGAACGGATGCGTCTGTAGGTGTTGAGCGGAGACCCTCGATAAGTGCTCGCAGCAATAGGTCTCGGTACTGCTCATCGGCGATGTTAGCGAAGGCAGACACAGAGAAAATGCCGTTGGCGCTACTACTGTCGGCGTCGTCAGGCTCGTCGACCGGGTAGCGAGACAGGCAGTCAGCGTCCTTGTGTAGACGGCCAGATTTATAGGTGACAGTATACGAATATTCTTGGAGGCGTAAGGCCCAGCGACCAAGTCTTCCTGTAGGATCTTTCAGTGAGCATAACCAGCAAAGCGCCTGATGGTCTGTGACAACGGAAAAGGGTCGGCCATATAAGTATGGGCGGAATTTCGCAACCGTCCAAACTAGGGCCAGACACTCACGGTCAGTGATGGAATAGTTGCGCTCCGCGGGTGAGAGGAGCCTGCTGGCGTAAGCGATAACGCGGTCGTGGCCATGCTGGCGTTGTGCCAGTACTGCGCCAATTCCGTGACCGCTGGCATCAATACGGACTTCGGTAGGCGCAGAAGGATCGAAATGGGCCAGAACGGGAGGCGTTGTGAGAATGTCGATTAGATGCGAGAATGCAGAGGCCTCGTTATCGCCCCACTGGAAAGGGGCGTCTTTTTTCAAAAGCTCGGTTAGTGGTCGTGCTATGGCGGCGAAATTTCTCACGAAACGGCGGAAGTACGAACAGAGGCCGATGAAGCTGCGCACATCCTTGACAGACTTCGGAACAGGGAAGTGCGCAACAGCATGGATCTTGCCTGGGTCCGGTTGCACTCCGTTCGCGTCAACGAGATGTCCAAGGACGGTAATCTGGCAACGGCCGAATTGACACTTCGATGCGTTGAGTTGCAGACCGGCTCGACGAAAAACGTCCAGGACTGCTGAGAGGCGCTCGAGGTGCGTAGCGAACGTTGGGGAGAATATGATAACGTCATCCAAGTAGCACAGGCACGTGGACCACTTGAAACCGTAAAGAAGGGAGTCCATCATGCGTTCTAAAGTGGCAGGGGCGTTACATAGACCGAACGGCATCACTTTGAATTGATAAAGACCGTCGGGTGTTACAAAAGCAGTCTTCTCGCGGTCGAGATCGTCCACGGCAATATGCCAGTAGCCGGAGCGAAGGTCAATAGAGGAGAAATAGCGAGCACCGTGGAGGCAGTCAAGGGCGTCATCAATCCGAGGTAGGGGATACACGTCCTTTTTGGTAACCCTGTTAAGGTGCCGATAGTCCACGCAAAAGCGCCATGAGCCATCCTTCTTTTTGACCAGTACAACAGGTGACGCCCATGGACTATATGATGGTTCAATAATGTTCTTGGCAAGCATTTTGCGAACTTCTGCGTGAATAACTTGACGCTCAGCTGGTGACACTCGATACGGGCGGCGATGAATAGGAGGGGCATCGCCGGTATTAATGCGATGTTTGACAGCTGTAGTTTGGGCCAAAGGACGATCGTTAAAGTCAAAAATATCGTGGTAGGAAAACAGAACGCGGTAGAGTTCACGAGCGTGCTCGTACGCCAAGTCGGGCGCAATCATTTTCTGTAAGTCAGCGATGATACAATTTGCCGACTGCGATGGTAGAGGAGCATCGGATGAAGTGTCGTCTACTGCAATGGATGCTACTGAGTGATCCGCGAATGAGCAAAGCTGGGCCAGAGACATCCCGCGTGGCAGCACTTGTGTCGTCAAGCCAAAGTTGACCACTGGCATGCAGACGCAATTCGCCGTAATAGATAAAACTGTATGAGGTACTGTAATCCCGTGTGTAAGGAGGACGTCTTGCATAGGAGCCGCGATGTAGTGGCCGTCGGGGACTGGTGGGGAAGAGAGAGAGAATCAACTTTTGTACTGAGCCCTTAGTGACGATTGGTGCGCGCTGACACCAGATGGGGTGGAACCTTCTTCTCAGGTCCCATATGCGTCCAGCAGTTCCTGGCCCCTAGCCGCCAGCGCGAGCTGGGTCGGTAGGTCGGGGCTGGACAACAAGGTCTCCCAACGCTCGGGGGGGTTGGGGCTGGGGAGGGTGGGGGGTAGGGATGGTGGGGGGTTCTTGAGCTTAGTGCACTCTGCAAGGATGTGCGCTAAAGTGCCTTTTGACCGTCTGCAAAAAGGGCATGAAGTGCCATGCTCTGTTGGGAACATCTTGTGCAAGAGCACCGGATGCGCTAGCGACCCCGCTTACATGCGTCGCACGATCGTTCGCTGCATTCGGCTGAGCTGCGGATGCGGACGGGGAAGCCTACATCTGCCGCTTCTATACATTTGCGTGATTTCTTTGTAACTTGTGACGGGGTGCGGTAGCTCTGGCTCGTTCTCGGCCCGGATTGACAGTTCTCGGGCATAGTGGTCGGCGAATGAGTTGTCTTCCACTTGCGAGTGAGCCGGAACCCACACGAGCTCGACGGCCCGTGCCGGTGATTTGCATTTGGTTAGGATCGCTAGTGCCGCGGGAGAGATGTTCCCCTTGCGGTAGCTCGCGTAGGCGGTCTGGGAGTCTGTGACAACGGTCCTCACTCCCGGTTGTGCGAGTGCGAGGGCCACGGCCACTTCTGCTTCGGCTGTATTAGTCGTCCGTATCGACGCGCCTGTGACCAATTTATCGATGGTGGTGACGACCGCCGTTGCTCTGGTTCCGTGCTTGGGAAGCAAGGCGTCCGCGTAGAGAACCTCGGGGTCCTCTTCCAGCTGTCGAGCCAGTGCCTTGGCCCGCGCAGAGCGTCTCTCGTTGTTCCTCCCCGGCTGCATGTTCCGAGGGAGGGGCTTGGTCTACACTAGGTCAACGTAGGTCAGTGCCGAAGGTGGCAAACGAACGAAGTCGACGGAACTGAGGCTACTGGGGTGTGGTTCAGCAGGATCCAGAACAGGCAGGTCAAGGCGGAGAGTACTGGCGGAACAATCGATGAGAGCAGAATGTGCGGAGAGGAAGTATAAGCCGAGGATGATGTCATGGGGACAGTGGGTGATGACTGTGAATAGCACGATAGTGGAGCGATCGGCGAAGGAGACGCGGGCGGTACACATACCAATTACGGGGGCTGTTCTGCCATCGGCGACACGGACAACAGGCGTCGTGGCGGGCGTGATAATTTTCTTGAGCCGGTTACGAAGGTCAGCGCTCATTACGGACAAATGCGCCCCAGTGTCTATGAGTGCAGACACAGAAACATCGTCAACTTGCACGTCAAGAAGGTTCAGATGAGTGGGCAACGTCAGTAGAGAATTTGGCGGCGTAGGGAGCAATGCAGTGTCACCTCGAGGCGCTGCATCGTCTAGTTTTCCGGCTGGGAGCGGCGTCCGAAGGGAGTCGGCGAATAGGAGCGACGGGGCTGGGGAGAGCGAGATTGTCGTTGTTGGGGCGAAGGCGAACGAGAATAGGAGCGGTTCGGTGCAGGAGAATGAGCGGCGGCGTTATCGGAGCGTGCGGCATAGGTACGAGAAGGGCCACCTGGGGGGCGAGAGTAGGCGGTATAAGTAGACCGGGTCGGGGAACTCCAGCGACTGCGACAGTGCCGAGAAATGTGCCTGATTCAATGGCAGTGGAAACAAAAGGGCTTGTCGTCAGCAGTGCGCCATTCAGATGGGTTGCGGAAACTTGGTGGGTAAGAAGGTGCGGGACGGGGCGGAACCGAAGAAGCCGGGCGGGTATCAGGACGATGGGCCGAGCAGATGGTGTGAAGACCCATGTTTTCGAACTCTTGGCGGACAACTACTTGGATCAGTGAGACCGTGACTGCAGATGTGTTGGTGGGACTGGAGTCGAAGGCAGCCAGATAGGCGGCCTAGATCTCACGCCGAACGATCCTGGTAACATCGGCAGTGTTGGGACGAGGAGTGTCGGCACAGGAAGATGTCGCAGGGGTGTTGGGCAGACGGGCAAACTGCTGGTCAATACGTCGGCTTTTAGCGAGTTCCAGGCGGCGGCACTCTTTTATGACAGCATCCACCGTCGCTACGTTGTTGCAAACGAGCAAGTTGAAGGCGTCATGGGCAATGCCGTTGAGGATGTGGGCAACCTTGTCTGACTCAGTCATGTGGGTGTCAACTTTGCGGCACAGAGCCAAGACGTCCTGAATGTACGTGACATAGGGCTCTGTTGACGTCTGCACACGGCTAGAAGGCGCCTTCTGCGCGGCAAGTTGGTGACCGTAGGGTTTGCCGAACAAGTCCCGAAGCTGTGTCTTAAGTGAATCCCAACTGGTGAGCTCATCTTCTTGCGTGCGATACCAAGCTCTAGGTGTGCCACCGAGGTAAAAGACTACGTTGGCGAGCATAATAGTAGGGTCCCACCGGTTGTTGCGGCTGACGTGTTCATACAGGCTGATCCAGTCATCGACGTCTTCCCCATCTTTGCCCGAGAATACGCCAGGATCACAGGGAGCGGGGAGAGTGATGTAGGTCGTCGAAGTGGCAGCAGGTGTCGGAGCCGGGGGAGTCCGGTTGTCGTCGCCGGGAGCCATGAAGGAAGGCTCGACGCACCGTCCACTGCGAAGCTCCGTGACGAGGTACAGGGAACGTCCACCTCCACCAGATATGTTATGTAGGAAGACGCAGACGAAAAGCTATGTACAAGTATATTTACAAGAAAATACGCTGCGCTTGGCCAAGAGGCAACAGCCCGCGCTAGCTTCTCATCGTCGTCGTCGTCTTCGCACTGCTCGCCTTTTCGTGATCGCACATATTGTTCCGTAGCAGTATGAAGAACATTTGGTCCTGAAGGTCAACCCTAGGTTGACGCGGGCCGCTCCCACGCTGGGACTGTCAGGCCGAGCTCTTCAGCCACATCGCCGGCCTTCTGGACTGCCCGTAATTGGTTGCCCGTAATTGGTCGCCCTGCGAAGCACAGGACGAGAAACCAATAGCGTTTTCAAACTTTGGAAAGCGTTCTCTTTGTCCTTATCCCAGTGCACGATGTTTGGTGCTCCCTTTTGGGGGGCGTCCGTTAAAGGACTTGCCATTTGCGAGTAATTCGGAATGTACCGTTGATAGTACCCCACAAGTCCCAAAAATGAACGAATGTGTGTTTTTGTGCGCGGCTGTGAAAAATCTCCAATCGTAGCTATTTTAAGCTCGGCCGGCCGTCTCGTGCCATGGCGGACAACATGGCCCAGTTAAGTAACCTGCGAACAGCCAAATCTACACTTTTCCGCTTTCATCGTTAAGCCGGCTTCCCTCAACCGTGAGAGCACCTGTTTGAGGTGCGATACGTGCTGTTCCTTGCTGTCTGAAAAAAATGCTACATCATCAAGATATGGCAAGGTGAACTCCTGCAAGTTTTTTAGGACAATATCCATTAACTTAGAGAAGCTAAACGGCGCGTTCTTCAGCCCGAAGCTGAGGGCGAGAGGGCGAAAAGTGCCTACAGGTGAGATAAATGCGGCATAGCTCCTGGCACTTTCAGAAAGGGGAACTTGCCAGTACCCCTGCACGAGATCTATAGTTGAAATGTATTTAGCAGCGTTAACTCTTTCAATTCGTTCCTCAATGTTGCGTATCGAGTACAGCTGATTCCTAGTGATGGCATTTAACTTCCTGTAGTCAACACATGGACGAGGGTCCTTGTTAGGGGCCTCTACCAGTATTAGCGGTGACGTGTAGTCACTCTCAGCGAGCTGAATAACTCGCAACTCTAGCATGCGCTGTATTTCTGCCTCCACAATTTCTCTCTGTTTTGAAGACACCCTGTAAGGCTTTGAACTTACGGGTTCGGTTGATGTCTGCCTATTTCATGCGTTATTAGTTCTGTTCTACCTGGCCGATCGCTGAATCTGTCGAGATATTCCCCTAACAGCCCTTTCAGCTCATCTAGCTGCTCAGGTCTAAGAGCGTGCTAGCTTACCAATTGTTCTACTACTTCTCCTAGGCTGATTTCAGAGTTGGAGGTCGCCTTATACTCATTAAACTTGGTACTAGTGCCATCCTGCTCTTTGATGGTACAGTTGACGACTCCGCTCCGCTCTACGTACGGCTACATCAACTTTCAGTGGTATATCCTCCCCTCCTTCCTGCGACCAGGCATTTTCAGAGCATAGTTAGTATCTGAAAGATTGTGCAACACTTTAACGGGCTCGTCCCAGTGAACTTCAAGCTTGTTTTTTCTTCAAGGTTAAAGGATCATTACCGGGTCTCCGGCGTTAAACGTACGAAGCCTCGCAATTCTTATCGTTATAGAACTTGGCGTTTTTTTGAGCTACTCCCATGTTCTTTTCGACTAGTTCTTGGGTCGCACTTAGCCGTTCCAGTAGGTTTAGCACGTATTCTACCACTGTTGGACTCTCTCCTCTTTCCTCCCACATCTCTCTTAACATTCTCAGTGGAGAATGGAGTGTCCTCGCATCAGTGGCGTAGCTAGGTCATCTGGCACCCGGGGCCCTTAGCTCTTCTGTCACTCCCCCCCCCCCCGGTTGTAGTCGAGGAAAGCGAGGATATCGACAATTTTCGGGTGTCTTCAGACGTATATGACACCCTTCCCCCTACTGGCACCGTGCACCCGGGGCCCACGGCCCCCCTCCCCCCCCCCCCCCCCCCCCCCCCCCCCCCCCGTTGCTACGCCACTGCCTCCCATGGACAATTCTGCTGGCGAGAACCCTGTAGCCTCATGGGCAACCGTTCGCAAAGGAAACAAAGTGGCAGGAAGGCAATTCTCCCAGTCCTCCTTGCGCTCGTAACAAAGCGCCCGAAAAACTCGCTTAAACACTGAATGCCACCTCTCTACACTATTTGACTGAGGGTGATAGACGGAACTGTGCATCAACTTTACCCCGCACTTTTGCAAGAATGTGGAAGTCAGTGGGCTGGTAAATACTGACCCTTGATCCGCCTGAATTTCGTCTGGTAACCCAACTCGTGCGAATACTGTCAAAAGCGCGTCTACTACTTCAGTGGAGCTGATCTCTTTCAGAGGGATTGCTTCTGGAAAACGTTGTAGCCGGACACAGCATGGTAAACAAGTACCTGTAACCCGACTTTCTCTTTGGTAGAGGCCCTACCATGTCTATCACAAGTCGTCTGAAAGGTTCTGTTATTATTATTCTGTTCTGTTGTTCTGTTATTATTACTATGCTGCTATGTTATTACTACCTTTAGTGGAGCTCTCCATGTTTCTCCTGGTTTACCCAAGCACTGGTAGGCGTCGCATGATCTTACAAAGTTTTCTACGTCTTTGAAATAGCCAGGCCAGTAGTATTCCATAAGAAATCTTTCCTTTGGTTTGTTTCTGCCTAGGTGGCCAGACCACCCATTTCCATGACAGAGACTCAAAAGGTCCCCCCTGTACTTAGTGGGTACTACTAACTGAACTAGAATCCTACCCTTTCGGTTTCCTTAGTGCCGATACAACAATCCTCTCTTGTATCGTCAAGTTGCGCCTAGCAATGCTTTCTTTAGCTTTGTGATGTAATTTAGCTAAGATGTTATCCTTCTTTTGCTCGGCTGCCAGTGACTCTCTGTCTACAAGTAAGAGCTGATCAAAGTTCTTTGAGGAAGGTGATAGTAACGACCCTGTCTAGCTTGCGGGTGCGTCAGCTAGCTCTTTTTGCAGGCGTGAACTTTGACACCCTAGGGATCCGCTCTCATTGAGCTGGTCAGCTGGCAGGCTTTCCTCAACAGTTCTTTCGTCCCTCGAGCCTAGCTCGGATTCGGTTATATAAGTTATCTCTGTTGCTACTTCCGCTGGAGTAGCTTTTGCATTTTCAGCCGAAAGCGACGCGATTTTCCGATCTTGGTGTCGCGTCAACGCTTGTACTACGCCCTCTCCCAGTTTAAGCTCTTTGTCCCGCAGTAACTGATCCGAACGATTCGAAATAATGCAAGATTATTGCAGCGACAAAAAAATTGCCGACGATTACGTTACTTCCTAATGCGAAATTTGAGCGCAGCAAATAAGCTGTTTCACCTTTTCGACAGATTGAGGCAAAGAAATCGAGCAACACATGTATGCGCTATCACAGAATTTTTTTTTTATTTTTCACACGTATTCCTTTAACAAAGACTTCACTAACAGTTCTTGACAGTCATGAAGGAAGCTTTGTGGTCGGAGAAATAGACTGATATATGTTCGACTTGGTACACCAATGCTTGATTCTCAAAGACGAGATCTATACAAGTGCCTCGCGAGGTTGTCACAGCCGTGGGACGCGTTACGAGCGAGAGGAACGGGATGTTCTCCCGCATAAGTGTTAGGAAAATGCTGTTTGTCTTTATGTCAAGCCGCCACCGATCTGGCTCTCTGATTGCCACCGCACAGGGCGAACGGCAGCGGCAATTTCGGCTCGGGCGGTGCACATATACAGATCCGCCGCCACCGATCTGGCTGTCTGATTGCCACCGCACAGGGGTTGCATTGGAGGAGGAGCGAAGAAAGGAATTAAGTTCGAGCCGGCGCTTTGACAACCGGAGACTCGCAGGAAGAGGGGGGAGGGGGGCGGCGTGTACACCCAGCGGCAAACGATGGGGGCAGAAGCGCGCGCAGCAAGCGGACAACACGATAAAGGGAGGAGGGAAGAGATAGCAGCGACTGACTGATGCCGCTGACGCCGATAGTGAGTCAACCCCAGCTGCGGAGTTGGTTTCAGGGACAACGAATAACCGGCGCGTCGGCAACTGAAGAGCACCCTATCCGCCACACAAGAACAGGGGGGGGGGGACCCTTTCCTCCTCTTTCTGCATGGCGGCGACGGTGTTCTATGCAGTCACGTTATCTTGACTCTCTAGCGGCGTCAGCGGCATCCAGCGGTATCAGTCGGTCGCTGCTAGCGCTGGGGGGATGAAAGGGGGGCGGAGCTGGTTACGAGGCCGACGACGACGCCGACGCGAAACCCAGGAACGGACGCCAAAGAGCTGCGCTCTAAAATTTGGTAACTGCAGCTTCTGTCACTAGCTCCTCGAACGGTCCACTGATTTTTACTTTGGCCATGGGCAGACACACGCTGTGTTCTTCTACAACCTGTTTGATCCATGCTACTTCTCCCGTGAAGACATCTACCGTCACGCAAGACAGATGGACAATGTCCATAGTGGCGGAACTGTCTCGCAGCACCCGGCATCGTTTACCATTACCTTCCAGGTCGTCAAGTTATGGGCTTAACAGTTGCGTATTCTCGTCTTTTTCATCCAAGTAGGAGAAAACTACGCTGGGCTTCCCGCAGTTTACCGCGATATGTCCGAGTTTGTGGCACTTATAGCAGCGGATCGGTCTAACAGATTCGAACTTTTTTTCTGCTCTTTTTGTGGGGTTTCCCCGTTCGATTTTTCCTCGCTCTTTTCTGGGGGCTCTTCCTCCACGTCTACAGGCTCCGTTCGTCTAGTCTGCGAACCCTTTTTGAACGGAAATGGTTTCCGCGGTCCATTTCGACCGTCCCAGTTTCCGTCCTCGGCGTTCAACTTTCTACGCGTTGCGTACTCTTCGGCTAATTCAGCCGCCCTTTCCACAGTGTTTACATTCCCCTCTGTCTTGCACCCACAGTTTCACAGCTTAGGGGATGCTTTTGTAAAACTGCTCTAGACACATGCATTCAATGATCACATCTCTGCTCTCGTACGCTTCCGCACTTTTCAACCATTCGACTAGGTTGCCCTTTAAGCTATATGCAAAATCCGGATATCCCTCGCTATCCTTCTTGCCTGTGCTTCTAAACCTCTGCCGAAAAGCTTCGGCTGAAAGGCGCTACTTGTTCAAAAGACTAGCCTTAACCTTTGCATAATCATTTGCATCCGGCGCACTGAGTCTGACAATTACTTCCGCAGCCTTACACGCCAACATAGACAGCAACCACTGTGGCCATCTACTCGGACCGAAGTTCATCTTCTTGCAAGTCCTTTCAAAATTTCCTAGGAACAAGCCTATGTCATTTCGTACCTCAAATGGCTTTAACAGCCTGCCCATGCGGTATGATTCTGCCTCACTTGATCGTCCCAGAGCCCCTTCACCTCCTTGAGACAACTACAACTCCAAACGTTTGCTTTCAAGTTCAAGTTGCATTTTTCTTAACTCGCGATCTTTCTCGCGGTCCTCTCTCTCTGTGTTCCGTTCTTCTCTGCTCCGTCCTTCTCTCTCTCTCTCTGTCCCATTTCTCTCTTTTCTTAAGAAGTTTCAACCCCATTCCAATGTCTTCCTCACTGGCCTGTTCGGAAATTTGCTGCAATAATTCCGATTTTAGCATTTCCTTGCGTACCTCTAGGCCCAGTTCCTCACCAACAATCAACAATTCGTCTCTCAGCAGTGTCCTTAACTCCATGATTGCTGCTTTACTGCCTTGATCCTGCTCGGTAAACCCACCTAGGAAAACACAACCTAGCTAGCAATCAATAATCTAGCTTCCCTACTGTTCTTAACAGAACAACCACAAAATGAAGCCTAGAGAGTCAAAGCAAGAACCAAGCACTCACCGCAGGCACAGCGCCACGTCGCAAAGTCCGTCTCGCTGCTGTCAGCCAGTTGTAATGGTTGGGGTCGGGCATGAAATAGATGGTAGCTGGCCCATGCCGTCGTCAAACTTATCGACGCTGAGGACGTTGTTGAAGGGAGAGACTTGTTCTCATCGAGAACGAGGAACATGGGTTTATTTACAGTATTTACATGAGAATGTTACAGTTCATCAGTCTAAGATGACTGAAAGAGGAATGCATACTCAGCACCCGCACAACAGCTGATTATAAACACTCTGTCTTCCCTTGATCCCTAGGTGAAGGAAAAATGGCCGTTAAACCTGCTACCAACTCGGAGCGTTCAAAGTCATCGTAGGCGACCCGCCTTTCAGGGCAGGGGGGTTTACAGACTCACATTCCGCACAGTTTTCACTGACCGCGCCGAGGTGAGTGGGTTCTCGGAGACACGGTGCTTGACCTGAGCAGGCGCCTCTTAAACCCAGAGCTGACCTCGCATAGTGGCCACCGCAGCTGTCCATTGTCAGGCGTCTTCAAAGCCCCGTGAGAAGGCACCGCAAAGCATCTCCTTCCAGGAATTCCCCCTGCTTCAATCGAACCGTGTAGGCGTTGGCGATTCCACTAACAATACTTGGTCCGCCGAGCGCGTTTAGTCATAGCGGCGCCACGAGGGGGTGTTGACGGGGCATATTGTCGTATCATTAGTAGTACCATTATTACAGTTGCATTAGTAGTAGCATTATTATAGTATTGTAGTATTTGCAAAAAGCCTTGCAATACATGGCGAGAAAGCCGTGAAAGCACGCAGTGCGCGGGGGGTCCCTCAAGGCAGATGAGGAGACGGATGAGAATGGAGAGGACATCGAATCAACCGGCACACAATGTGATGTCAATACTAGGCTGCAGAAAATGGAGGCTTTCCAGGAAGAGTTTGTCAAACAGGTGCAAGAGCTCCAAAATGGGCTAAACAGGGAGCGTGATGCACGAAAGAGAGTTGAAAAGAGACTTGAAGCAGCCGAGAAAAAGCTGAACAGGGCCGCCATTGTGAACGAGAATGTGCGTGACAATGGAACGCAGACCCTCGACGCGACAAGAGAGGGAGTGTCAGCAAAGTACGTGGAATGCGTGCAGCGTGATGAAGGGTTAGCTGGAAAGAGTGGCACCTACCTTGAGGCCGCCACGTGGAAAAAGCAGGAGCCCAGAGGACAATGCCCCTTGTCGAGTTCGAATCATGCAGAAAAGGACAAAGGGGAGCAGGGAGAGGTAGGAGAAAGTGAAAGGGTGATTATCGCCGGTGACTCAAACTTGGCTAGGTGCTCAAAAGCAATTGTGAAGAGGGTGAAAGACAATAAAATAGCGGCGGTAGGGACATTTCCAGAGCGGACACTGGGTTCTGTGATGGAGCGAGAAAAGAAAAGCTCGCGGAAAATGCCCACGTGCGCAACCTTGTCATAGTAGCAAGTGGGCTAAATGACGTTCTAAACAAGAAAGGGGCAGGACTAGCCCAGCGCTTGGCGAAGTGGGTGGACGACTTGCGCGAGCTATCCCGTGGGGTCCAGATCGTGGTGTGCACGGTGCCGGAGGTGCATGTACGTGACAGTCACGTACAAAGAGCCGTAGTGGCTGCTAATGAGGCGATATGGAAAATAAGCTGAGAGAAAGGCTTCGAGGTTGTCGAAGTAAACAGGGAAGTGAAAAGGTGTGGTGATACTAAACGAGGCGGGATCCACTTCAATTACAGGCTGGCACGAGAAGTGGGCTGGTGCGGCGGTCGAATTGCCGGTTCCGCATTTCCAGCGTCTTCTCGATGCTCGTCGCCTCACGAAGAAACTCGTCGACGGTCTTCGGTAGACTTCTTACCATTCCGGCGAAAAGTTCCTTCTTTACACCACGCATCAGTAGGCGGACTTTCTTCTCCTCGGACATTTCCGGGTCGGCGTGGCGGAACAGACGGCTCATTTACTCAGTGAAGATCGCGATCGTCTCATTGGGCAGCTGCGCTCTGGTCTCCAGTAGAGCTTGGGCTCGCTCTTTTCGCACGACGCTTGTAATGTTTGCAGGAAGCCGCTTCGGAACAGGTCCCACGTTGTCAAGGTGGCTTCTCGATTCTCGAACCACGTCTTGGCGGCGTCTTCCAACGCGAAATGGACATGTCGCAGCTTGTCGTCGCTCTCCCAGCTGTTAAACGTGGCGATCCTCTGATACGTCTCCAGCCAGCTTTCTGGGTCCTCAAAGTGTGGAACCGCGGAACGTCGGTGGTTCCTTGGGCTGCTGAAGAATTAGTGGGGCCGCTGCGGCTGCCATTGGGGATGTATTCTTGGTCGTTTCTGGACGATCTTCTTGGACTGTCTTCTTGGTCGTATCTGGCAGAAGACCGTGTTCCGGGGGCA
The DNA here is from genome assembly GCF_050947875.1 of Dermacentor variabilis. Lineage (NCBI taxonomy): Eukaryota > Metazoa > Arthropoda > Arachnida > Ixodida > Ixodidae > Dermacentor > Dermacentor variabilis. The sequence goes on along the minus strand of NC_134575.1, from coordinate 141,865,789 downwards.
GCTGCTGTAGCCAGCGGCTTGCTCGATGTTCCGGGACGACGTTGGTGTTGTCTTTTCGGTCCGGGCTTGGATTACGGCTTGTTGGGGGCGTCCGGTACATGAACGTAAAGCACCTCCATCAGATGTCACGTGGTGGTGATGTTGAAGAACACAGTAGCAATACTGTGAATGACACAATTAACTTTTATTGGGCGAACCTGTGCCCACAAAACAGGCTACAATTATAGCACAACGATAGCGGCGAACACGGTCGGCGATCGTCGAAAATCTGTTCAACGGGTCAAGCGCGTCGGCTTTTATACATTAATCGTCGAATGTTCCAGACTAATCGCTGGGACCCGGGCGTCTTCCACAAAGTTCTACATTATTCGCGTCGCGCACACAGGCAATCAGTTTTCACAAGGTTCGGTCACAGACAGCAGATGCGACCATCGATAAGATTCCAGAAACTTCCGATACATGCGCGTCCTGCGCCGTGCGATAACATTTGTTAGGCGGTGAAACGTGTCGCGCGATAAAGACAAGTACACGTGTCAATATGAATAGGATCCCGGGATTTCTTCGTTTCCCTTGACAGAAAGCTCGCCTTCCCGGATAGCGTTCGCAGCAAACATTTCCAGCAACACTTTCATGAGAGCCCACCTAACAACTGATTTCATTTTTGTTGTGATTTTTGCCACGCATAGTTAGGGCTCCCGAAGAGCAGCGTGAACACCACGAGCGGTGACGGGAACAACAACGTCAATATGCACAATGGCGTCGTTCTCAGGTTAGGCAGGACGCAACGGTTCCTGCCCTTAGCACAGTTCCTGTATGGATTTAACTTAAGCTACGAAACTCTCTAAAGTACCAACGGAAAAACCTCAGTGTTTACCACAGCGATCACAAAGAAGTTATCAATAGCGTTTCATAGAAATAAAGCTTTGGTAAAGTACATTTAATTGTCTTGCTGTCAATCATTACACGTAGTGCATTGCTCAATCGTTGAAGGCTACGTCACATTGGTCTACTGGATCATGTGAAACAATAGCTCCGCTGGCCCACCACCTTGACAGCGTGGATTAAAGACCACTTTCTTTAAGAAAACGCGGTTTTATGCACTGAAGCACAAAAGTAATTGCAACGCCAATGCATTTTGCCATCAGACACTCTGACTATATATATATCGAAACTGGTGTACTCCTTAGAATTTGTTTCATATATTGTAACCATCCGTTACAATGAGCATTTTCATGATGCATTAGCTAGTATTGTATTAGCAGAAATATTATGAATGTACTCCTAATCAAAACAACGGTAGTAAATTTGTGTTTATTTATTTCCTGCATTAGCTAGCATTTTATTAGCAGGAACATTGTAAATGTACTGCTAGTCACGTTTTGATATAAATTTTTGTACTTAATTATTGAGTATTGGATATTTTTACTCACACAGTACCCACTGCCCTCTTTAATGCCCATGGGGCCATGAGGACAAGTGAAATAAACAAACGAATAAATAAATAAATAAATAAATAAATAAATAAATAAATAAAGTGGGCACGCCTTGGGAACTTACAGGCTACCATTGGTAAATTGAAATATGCACCGTAAATTAAATAAAATTTTAATTAGTTTAATTGTGTTATTATACAATCATGCATTTGTATTTTCTGTAGAAGTAATTGTCGCCTCAACTAGTAGTTTACCTCAAGTGTTAGAATTCTGCAATCTCTACCACAGGCATTTTTCTTAATTTGGTGCAGGTAAAAAAAAAAGCACCTGCTATTATGTCCTTTCTTAGGCATCTACTAATTCTGGTACAGTTGCCGCGATGGCCCTTCCTCATTGCTTTACCTGTTACCGACTTCCTGGCCGCTGCACGAATTATCTAGCTAGTTACTTGACTAGCTTAAGTACTGCTCTCGATGTTCCTTTTGCTAATAATGTTATTTTTATAGTAATTATGAATAAATCCCACTCATGAGGGTTCAGTGGCCACGATGTTCTGCTGCTGTAAAGAAATGATCGTTTACCGAGATTTGACTTAACGCTGAAAACCTCGAGCGTTTGAAAATATCTCCAAACCCTCCTGCGCAGCGTCACTCAACCACCCTGTATTTCATTGTGACGCTGCGCTACCACGAACCAATCCGTTATTTTCATATCCCTAACGCGCGCAACCAAAACGCACGTATTGGATCAATAATTTCGGAAAGGATCGCCAGATGGCGGAAGCGCGTCAAACGCTGCGCCCTCCTCCCCGCGGTCTACCGCAGACCGTTTCCATGGCGACGCGATTGTTGTGTGCGGCTGCTATTCGCCCGTTGTCCGCGCCGCGTGACGGGACGGTTAGCGGCGGCAGCGTCATTCCCCTCGGGCAGCTGAAAGCGGTGAGCGGCCAACGAACAGCATTCAATGCCCTCGTTGAAACGCGGACAAGGTAGGATTTGCATGCCGTTAGCAACACGATTTCGGCATGGCCAAGTTGGTGAGACGTTGCTTTTTATTTTGCGTGTGTGTGGAGGAGGAGGAATAAACTTTATTAGTTGAAATGAGCCGACGGTAAAATCGTCCGAGGTGGGCGGCGTCCCTAGTCCAGGATGCCGTGGGCTTGAGCTGATAGCTTGGCCCTGCTCACCAGGCGATGCTGGTCTTCAGGGCTCGAGCTTATCAGTTGGGCCTCCCACTGCTCGACGGTTGGTCCGGTGATGGGCGGTGTCGATGGATTTTGTTGACATTCCCATACCATGTGGTAGAGGGTATTAAGCGTAGAGCAGAAGGCGCATTTGTGAGTATAGGTCGTAGGGTACATTGCGTGTAGCAGGGTGCCGTGCGGGAATGTGCCGGTCTGTAGTTTTCGGAAGATCACCGCCTCTTCTCTTGTCAGCTGGGGATGCGGGGGTGGATAGATCCTTCTACCCAGTCTGTAGTGGCTCAGGATATCGGCGTATCTTTTCGGGACGCTGTCTTGTTGGTCTACCGGTGCTCGTGAACCTGGTGGGATAGCCCGGAGAATGTGATCTCGGGCAGCGGCATTAGCCGCTACATTACCCGCCAGGGACTCGTGTCCCGGGGCCCAGACAATGTACACCTCTGGAAAATTGTCTCGCTTTTCGAGGATGCTCAGGGCTTGTTTGGAAATGCGGCCCTTTTGGTAATTTCTACATGCTGTTTGTGAGTCGGTGATGATCGTGATTAGATCTTCCTCTCGCCGGCCCGTAGTGGCCGCCAGGGCTATCGCCGTTTCTTCCGCGCAGTCGATGTCTGGAGTGCTTACCGAGGCCGCTGCTACCTCTTGTCCTTGGCCGTTGATCACGCTGATAGCGTGGGCCGCTCTGTTCTTGTACTTCGCCGCGTCGGTGTATCGGACTTCTCCTTGTTTTGGTCCTTCGTAGGCCTTACGCAGAGCTTTCACTCTCGCTCGCCTCCTTTCTCTGTGGTATTCAGGGTGCATGTTTCTCGGGATGCTGGCCACCGTGATCTTCTCCCTCAGGGGTAGAGGAACCCGCTGTTTTCTGGACTCATATTCGACTGGGTAGCCCAGTCTTATTAGCGTGTCCCTACCCGTACTGGTGAGCTTGAGTCGCTCTATCTGGCTCGTCTTGTGGGCCTCTACTAGTTCCTCCCAAGTATTGTGGATGCCCAGGCTGAGTAGCTTCTCCGTCGACGTCGTCGGTGGAAGCCCCAGTGCCAGCTTGTAGGTCTTTCGTATTAGGGTGTTCAATTGGTCTCTCTCGCTGTTCTTGAGACCCAGGTACGGGGTGCCGTAAGTGACTCTGCTGATTACCAGGGCTTGTATTAATCTGATTGTGTCCTGCTCTTTCAGGCCGTGCTTTTTGTTTGTCACTCTTCGCACCAAGTGCGCGACTTGGGTAACTGTCGCTTGCAGTTTTTTAATGGCGGCGAGACCGGCACCGTCCTTCTGGAGAGTGAGGCCCAGAATACAGAGTGTGTCCACCTTGGGTATGTTGACTCCATTTAGTGTCAACGTTGGGTCAGGTGTCTCCTGCGGAGGCCGCCCTCTTGTCCTCTTTTTGAGGATCAGGAGCTCCGACTTTTCCGGCGCGCATGAAAGACCGCAGCGGTGCAGATAATGCTCGGTCCTGTCGATGGCTTCCTGCAGGGCGTCTTGTTGTTCGCCCGCCGATCCCGTGCACGTCCACATGGTCAGGTCGTCTGCATACATTGCGTGACGGATACCCCTGATGTTCTCCAAGAGGTTCGGCAATCCCCTCATCGCTATATTGAACAGCAACGGGGAGATCACCGACCCCTGGGGGGTTCCTTTCTGCGGTATTTGGAACTTCTCGGTCCTGAGATTCCCCAGGCCTATGGTCACCGTTCTACCCGTCAGGAAGTCCCGGACGTAGTTGTATGTCCGCCGTCCGCAGTTGGTATGTTGTAGGCTGTTTAGCACTGCTGCGTGTGAGACGTTGTCGAAGGCTCCCTTCACGTCGAGTGCCAGGATGGCACTCTTGTGGAATGTGCTGAGGCCGTCGATGACTTCTTCTTTCAGCTGAAGTAGAATGTCCTGGGTGGAGAGGTTAGGCCGGAAACCGAACATAGTGTTCGGCAGGTGCCCACCTTCTTCCAGATAGGGCGAGAGACGATTGTGGACCATGTGCTCGAAGAGTTTTCCCGCGCACGACGTGAGAGAGATCGGACGCAGGTTCTGTAGGTTGATGGGCTTGCCGGGTTTCGGGATCATCGTTACGTCCGCGTGCTTCCAGGAAGCCGGTATACTGCCGTTCTCCCAGCTTTCATTGATAAACTTTAGTAAACTCTCCGTTGCCCCGTCGTCCAGGTTACGGAGGGTCTTGTTGTTAATTTTATCCCTGCCGGGCGTCGTGTTTCTTGTGAGATTTCTTAAGGCTGCCACGATCTCCGACTTGGTGAAAGGTTGGTCTAAATCCGGATTGGGTTCCCCCTCGTACTCCGGGTGAATGACCGGCTGCGTCTTCCGTTGTTGCTCGTCTCCGATGTATTTCTCGGTGATGGCTTCGAGCGCTTCTTCTTCAGTTCCCTGGAAGTTGTGTATAAGTCTTTGTATGTGTTGCCTCGTGACAGTTTTTGATTCCGTCTTCGCGAGAAGGGTCTTTAGAATGGCCCAGGTCTTTCGGTTGCTGAGGGTTCCCTGTAACTGGTCGCACATTTGATTCCAGTTCTGACGTCCGAGTTTTTCAGCATACTCCTCCGCCTGCCGCGAGACTGCGGCAATGCGGATCTTGAGTTTGCGGTTTCTCTTCTGCTTCTTCCATCTCTTCAAAAGTCCTCGCCTGGCCTCCCAGAGGTGAAGTAGGTGTGGGTCGACTTCGGGATTGTCCGCAGTGAGTTGGATGGTCTTCGTGTACTTGGTAACCAAGTCCATCACGTTCTTGGTCCACTCCTCGATGTCCTCTAGGCTTCTAGGGTGTTCGTCTTTCCGGAAAGCAGGCCAGTCCGTAATTTTGGCCTGTCCTAATCTCACAGGGGTTTTGTGGTGCATGATTTCAGTCTGGATGATATGATGGTCGCTGCCCAGAGTCTCGTCCAGTCTCGACCACTCGACTTGCCTTAAGCCAGTGGAGAAGGTCAGGTCTGGGCTGGTGTCTCTGGAGACACTGTTGCCGATTCTAGTTGGTATTAGAGGATCGGTCCACAACGTCAGCTGGTGGTGTTGTGCCGCGTTGTGCACGTCCATACCCTTCTTGTTGGTTGATCGGTAGCCCCAAGCCACATGTGGAGCGTTAAAGTCACCCACCACGAGAAGTTTTTGACCGTTGGTGACTTTCTTCACTTCTCTCAGGAACTTGTCCAAGTCCTTTAGTGTGTCGCGCGGAGGACTGTATACATTCAGGATGTAGAGGCTCTGCAGGGTTTTCTTGGGAGGAACCAGCTCAATCAGAGTGTGTTCGATTCTGTGGTTGATTTGGTGCTGCTGCGTCGTGTAGTGCTTCTTGATGAGGACGGCGGTCCGGGTCCTTCCTTGGGCAATGTACGTTTTGTAGCCGCGCATCGTAATATTATTTGTTTCTGTTTCCTGTAACGCGATGACGTCAGGTTGGTGTAGGGTGCATAGGTGAAGTAAATTTTGCCGTTTCCGATTTATTCCTCTGCAATTCCACTGCCGAATTTTGAGGGTTTCGGTCGCTTCTTTCTTCTTTGCTATCTTATTCGCCATCTTGGCTTCCCAGAGTCTCGTTCATCTGGGATTCTCTGATGGGGTATTTTGGCTTTTTCCTTGCCTGCTCTTTTTCCCTTTCTAGAATGGAGATGCGTTGGTTGAGTTCGTTGCCCATCTGGGTGATCTCCTGGCGGAGCGTTTGTACGGCTGCTTGGACGGTGGCTGCCACAGATTTGCTTATGGTGTCGACGGCCTGAGCCAGTTCGGCTCGGAACTCATTTCTCAGTTCGGCCTTGTCTTTGGTTCGGGCCTTGTTCATCTTGTACTCTATTCCCGAATCGAGGTCCTCCATCGGGGGAGTATGTTCCCTCGGCGGCGTTGGTGTTGTGGTCAGTTTCTGCTGTTTTTGCAATTCGTCAATGAGATGTTGGAGCGTCCTCTCCAGGGCTTGTTCCCTGGCCTGAGCTCTTCTGTCGCGTTCCTCCTGGCGACCTTCTTGCTCTTCTAGACGTTTCATGAGCACTTCATTCCGCTTGATCAGGTCGGCGTTTTGCCTTCTAAGAGAGGAGATGGTTTCCTCGTATCTCGAATTTCGCTCTTGTGTCGGCTGTGAGGGAAATGAGTCGGTTGTCGACTTGGAACTGGCTATCACTTCCGCCCAGGTGATCTTCTGCTGTTGTTGCTGTGGCTTACTTGTTCCATATTGCGAGGAGCTTGAACTTGTCTCCCTTGTTATAGGTGGTTGTCGGCCTCTTGATTGACTTCTCTCCCTCACGTACAGGGGTGGGGGTCTTGGCTTGAGCCTTTTCTCGCACTCCTTGCTTGCCGTCTCGTGAGGTAGTCCACATAGTTTGCACTGCAACTGGCAATCATGATCTGCTTGTGGGTTCTGCACCCCGCACCGGTTGCAGATATGTTTGTCTGGGTTGGGGCATACGTCCTGCCGGTGGCCGATTTCTCCGCAGGCCTTGCAATACTGTACCGATCTGCGGTATGGGCGACAACGTGTGTACGAGCCGGCCACCTTCACATAGAAAGGGATGTGCGGACCTTCGAAGGTGATAACTGCTGAGGTGGATTTGCCGAGCATCCTCGCATGCAGGATGCCACAGTTGTTGGCTGCCAGTAGTTCCGCAAGTCGTTTCTCCGTCGTACACGCAGTGATACCGTGCACGACTCCACGTACTGTTCCTGGGAGCGGTTTGATGTACGGCGTCATCTCGTATGTGGCCGCCCCAAGTTCTATGCTGCTGATGGAACCGAGCTTCAGTGCGTAGTCCTCGTCTGCGGTGCTGGCAATTATCAGGTTCTGTTTCCACTGCGTTTGGATGGTTACGTTCGCGCAAAATTCTTTGAAAGGAGAACCACTTGCCCTTGCAAGTCCTTCGGCGATCTTCTCGTCCGGCCAGCTGGACAGTTTCATGCCGGTTCTTGGTCGGTATACCACCTTGTAATCATTCTCTGGCAGCGGCGGCGTCACGCGTCGCGGCGGTGGCTTGCCGTTGGTTCGGCTTCCCTGATCTTGCTGCCGTTGGTGGTTGCTGTTGGCTTGCATGCTTGCTTCCACTCTCGGGTTGCTCCTCGCGTTCAGTCCTCCTTGCTGGTTCTGGGGGTTTTCTTGCTTTCCTCCCTCTTGTATGCGGTCCTCGTTCAGCGCCTTCTTGTGTTTTCTTGCCTTGATTGCTTGGAACCATGGGCCAGCTTGACTAAGCGTCTTGCCGCTGTTCTCGTCGAATTCCATGTTGCTCTGGACCGCTGTGGAGTCTTGGCTATTGTTCTCTATGTCCATTTCGTGAGCACCGCCGTTCGTTTCCCCTGCCATTCTCGGTGCTCGCGAGGCCACGCGGGCCCGCTCCTGGGGCGCGTGCGGCGTTCGGAGAACGGTGTTCGAATATGTCGAGGTGCTCGTTGCTCGGTGTCTCAAGGAAAACAAATCCACTCACCGCGGTAATTCTGGCGACTTTCGATGCCGATTGCCTTGTCGAGTTCAATGACACAAAATCGTGAAGTTTGGTTAAGGTTAACTGCAATAACTCGCGATAAAAGCAGCAGCCCATGCGAAGCGCGTCCGCTCCACTCGGCCCCCTGGTGGCTTTTTCGCGTGTGTGTGTGAGCTTTTTTATGGGACGGAACTGAACGCACGAGGTGACGTCGATTTATATGTCGCTGTTCAGCTGTAAACGCTGTAAACGTTTGGTATTCCTAAAAACCACAGAGTGATGAACACGTCTGCGAGTGTACGGGCGAGAACGGTATACTGTCAAGGAAGACTTGACAGTATACGGGTCTTCGCGCGGAAAGTGGCAATTGGTTGTATAAAAAAATGAAAGGAAGGTAAATAAGCAACTGCTGACTACTCTGTAAATGTCTATCACAATTTTCTGACAGGGAAGGCAGTTGTAGGAGGCGGCGCGAAGAGGTAGCCGCCGTGGCCGCGGTTTATTTCGGCCGGCCAGCCGTGGTGCAGCAGGATCTCGGCCTATGCCGATGCCGCGGCCGAGTGCGCCAGCGTGTGGTCGCGCTGCGTGCACGTGAGCCGCCTTCTTCATCGGCTGTGGAGGCGGTAGTCGCGCCGCTGCAAGGGCCGTTCGAAAGAATGGCAGACAGGATAAAAACTCCCGGTGTTTCCAGATAACGCATAAAAATTAAGATGCAGGAAAATCAGTTCTGCCCCCAGGACTTGGCAACGTTAAAGAAAGTTCACGTAAGGAAAAAAAATCTTCATCCACCTCGTCATCCATCAGAAATGTTGGGGGAGCAAAAAGTTAACCGGGAAATCAATTTACATAACGTACACAATCCACAACGACAAGTGCACGGTGGGCCGGCCAGACACTGCATCGTTGTTTTCTTCAGCGCTGAGCCGCCCGTGCTCTTGTTCCTCAATGACACGCAGAGCACTTTAACAATTTCTTGTCATTTTACTAGAATATGCCATTTCATTCTTTCGCTCCATTGTCAATGTCTGCACAATGCACCCACAATTTTCAGATGAGCTATTTTCTTCAGCAGCACGTGATTGGCGGTTGACGGCATGCCTTTCTATAAGACAGTTCGTGAGATTCTTTTGTGGGTGCAGTTCTCGAGACAGTTCTGCAAACAGATGCTTCGCCAACTACAATGAACCCTAATGACTCTAACCATACATCATCGCATTCTTACTTTCCAGTTACGCAACTCACTCTTCTGCTCACTATCCCAATTATTTAGCTGCTGCAAAATAACACGTGTCTCTGTACTTTCACAATTAAACCATGAAGTGCTTTGATAACAATACCGAACACGAACTTTTTACGATCAACGCAAGAACCACGGAGGGAATGGAACGGACAGAGCGCTATTCGTGTTATGCTGTACCGACATGCTTTACATTTTGCCCTTTGAGTAACCTGCATAAAATATTTCCTTCCAATATCCGCTCCTTATCTTCTAACTAAACACTGCTTCCACGGTAAGGCCGTAACTCAGTTTCATAAAAGTAAAAGCGCTAAATGAGTTTACCGCTGGCTGTTAATTCATCATTAGTGTTGTCTTCTTAGCTTTCGTAAGTTTCTCTCCTTGCTGCCTCACGTGAGTTCTGCGCATGCTTGCACCGTCTACTCTGTCAACCACCCTCACGGCTATTCCCGAGGCACTAATAATCCTTTGGGAGCTCTGCCGGTTTAACGCATACGTCAGAGTTACATCATTATTCAACGGTTTGTTCAGAGATTCTCTCTCGAGTGCAACAAATGCTCCTCTTGGTACAGGCTTTTAAACATTTAGCAGCAGCAGTGCTTTTGACATCAACATTCCCAAACCAACTTGCGTTTATATATACTGTTTTAACTCACTTTGATTTCAGGATTGTTTCGCTACGTATAAAGTTACTCGGAGCAGCGTCTAACAGCCTATATTTAAAGGCATTCCGATCTGTACGGCCCGAGACAGCACCGAAATGGAAGCAAACGCTGTCTTCATGCTGAGCGTCAACGGGCAGATAGAATGGGCTCAGGTAGGTACTTTAAAGTTATTTCTTTATGTGGGATTCTGGTTGCTTCAGTGCGGGCATCGTTGCTCTCGTGTACGCATGGCGCATGGAGAATTTTCTATACATAAGAGGGCCAGGTGTACATGACTCTTATGGCGGAACCCTGACTGATCTCCGTTCAAATCTAGTGCCGAGGTAGCACTTTCTATGGTTTTAATATATAATGCCATGTTTGGAAGCAGTACTTGCCAGCTTCGGTCTAATACCAAAGTGTGCGTCGTCTGGAGTGACGGCACACAAAACCCCGAAGGCACCTAAACACTTCTTTTCTGTTGGGAATGCGAAACCGGTAATGTCTAATTGAACGCCACTGAGCGGTCCTTCGAGCTTCGACCTTCGATCCTGCGGTGCCAATGCCGCATGCCGCCAATGTCCTGCACGCCCAGAGACCGAGGAGGCCGCAGCGGCCGCCAAGGACGCGGGCAGGCGCGAGCCGCACGTGTCGAGGCGAGCTCTTGACGTGGCGTCGCAGCTAATGGCAATGCGAACTTAGGTGCCGTTTTGCTGCTACAGACGACAGGTTTCGGGTGTTTCTCTCAATTGGCCATTTGATGCCTTCGCATGAAAAAAAAAATTGACCTCACCGCAACTAGTATCCTCGTATATGGAGCGCAGTATAAAGGAACATTAGCTCCAACATAAAGGTGGTGCCATCTGTCACCGCCATGGTGTAACGGCGACTGTCATTGCAGCGGTGAAAGATGGCGCAACTAAAGCCGCTCAATCAGCTTACGCTGGAGGGCTCTAGGCGTAACTATACTATTGAACCAAAATCAACAGTTTACTGATTGCCATCGCCACAGAACGACGTGCACTTGGAATACTTATAGTTAACCGAACAACAGTGTATACTATGAATGGCGTAACAAACTAAACCTACTGCCCATCTGGAAGAAATGTGGACTGCAACGAGCCAACAGTTTAGCCAGAGCAGACAAGTACACCTGGCGTTCTTACATTTATGCAACACTCAGTACATATTGGGCCAACGATCGGAACAACGTTGGTAAAAAATGTTTCACACTGATTTGCCAGGTGGCCAGAATCCTTATACGTGTGCATAAAATATAGTCTCTGTCAGCTTGCTACCTTTCGTCCTCAATCAGTCTCACATAAAAGCAACCGCCTCGCCCAATCTTCCCCTTAAAGCCATATCGAGACGCCTTTGTGATAAAGGGGATATGTGGTAGTTGGTGACACATCGGGGACATTGTGTTCTGTTATTTTGTCTGTTTTATTCCTTCTTGCAGTGCACGGGATTTGACGATATCTACTGCAAGTACTGTTTCGTACACGGAGCAGACTGGGTTGTCGCAGCGGTAAGAATGTTGACGTTAATATGAGAGGGTAACTAGAACATTATGGTGCTTTACAGCGAAGCTGTACACCTCTACCGTCCAAACAAATTGTTGTGTCGTTGTAAGCAAAAAACTCACCATACGTGGGCCGATCCCGAAGATAGTGCAATGCCGGGCCGACCTGCGGCGGAGGTGAAGCAGACGCTATAAGCACTCCCCATATGTGGGCCGATCCCGAAGATAGTGCAATTCCTAGCCGACCGGGGCGGAGGTGAAGCAGGCGTTAAGCACTCCCCATACGTGGGCCTGCCACACTGATCTCGGGGCCGTGCGGATGTTGGGAGAGATGGAGTCGTGAGACGCAGGCAAGGATAGCAAATAGACTTTACTAAGAACAAACTCAATAAAACAGAGTCAAAATGGAACTAAAAACTCAACTGACAAAGATAAAACTCCACACTTGCGTAGCCTAAATATGTCCTTACCCTCCCCTACGTTCGACCTTAGCGCGTTCCGCGCGAAAGTCCGGCAACCCTGGCCTATGGCTGCACGCTAACAAAAAGGCACGCTCTTACAAAGTTCCGATGTCGCACGTAACTCCAAGTCCAATGTGCGTCGGCTCTTGATCCCAGTCGGTGCTCCTGCCGACTTGCAAGCTTTGTTGTCGTGGCATCGACCGGCCAGCTCCTCCGTCTCGGATGTCGGTGCACCGAACTATGTAGGTGACATGGCACTCCGGCCTTCCTGGTTAGGCCTACCGCCGGGCTCCGCCGCTACCTCTCCGAGTGCCGGCTGGACGCCCCGGGGACTACCGTCCGTGCTGGTCTGCCGAAGAAGGGGGATCCAATTCCTGGAGTGCCCGGCACTGCCGTGGGAGGCTGCAGCAGGTCCAGGGAGCCTCGCTCGAACGTTGCCGAGGTCGACGGCCACACCCTGGGTCGCCAGCGTCACGGGCCAGTACGAACCTCCATGGCTCCCGTCGCCAGTGCGAAGCTGGCGCTCCAACCTTCTTGTCCCAGAGCCACGTCCATAATCCCAGCTTGGCGCCGCTTCTCCTCCGATCACACCTCGGGTCACGCGCCTTGAGGGCTCGTGCCGTTCGGATCGGTCGGCGCACATCGTCCTCTTCTTTTTGGGTTCCATGCCTCTTACATATGATATAGGCCACCTTTTCAGGAGTTTCTTTCCAAAAAACTGCCTTCTGTCGGTATTCATGGTGGCGAGTTTGACTCTCCCGCTGTGACTTGGGTGCTTTTCCTCGCGTCGTCGTGGCTCACAACACATCACCACAGTCGCACACGCTTCACCACATGCACAGTTCACAACGTTGGCGAGTTCATTGTTCTCACCACTTTACACATGTACACTCAATCGTCCGCGTTACACTCTTGACATTTCATCACGCCAATGCTCTACTCATGAAATCCGACCTACTACTATTATAGCTCACACCGCACTACTCCTGTCCGCCCTGGGAGGTCTGCAAACACTTCCTCGAGCTTATGAATCAACTCCCTTAACTCCTGTACTTGTATTGCCGCTAGGGCTTTGTTCAACCTAACCCTCTCTACCCCCAAGGTCTTCTCACTAACATAAGTGTGCACCTCCCCGCGGTCTTTCTCATCGGCAATCTCCATGCAAACTCTAGTCTTCTTGTCGTTCTTCCCCCTTTCCATCTCCTTTCTCTGTTCATACTTTTTTACACGTCCCCTAGCCACTGTCTTCTGGCATACGTCACATGATTTCACATACCGTCTCATGTCGCTCTGCACCCCGATCCAAAAGAACTCTTGTGTGACCCTTTCTAGCGTGTTCTTTATTCCTTGATGACCTGCGGTTACACTGTTGTGCCCTATCTTCAGTACTGTGTCCCTCAGCTCTTTCGGGACCATCAACTGTAGTACTTCCCTACCTGAGCTAAACACACACTTCCGGTATAGTAGGTTGTTCTTCTTTACAAACTCCACTACTGTTCTGCTCCTTTTCCTACGCATCAGTTCTCATCGCATCACACTTTCCTATTGATTCGTCCTTGTTCAGTAGTTCTTTAAATTCTGCAGCGGTAATATTTAATCCCTTAATGGCTGAGACCTGCAACGCTGTCAGGGGTTTGGTGCCACTACTGCTTGCTCACGTTTGTACTGCAGCCGCTACGTCTGTCTTTTGCATCCCCTCTTTTTGCGGTTCTGAGCGTCCTTTCTCTTCCACGTCCTTCCCTTTCCTCTTCCAACTTGGGTCTGGGTCGTCTGCCTTCCTCACCCCAGGTACATTTCCCACAATCAAATCATAAAGAGGGTCCTCCACACATCTAGCTGTGACTAGCCCTGTAAAAAGGGTGTCGATATTTGAATCCGTGCCTCTGGCAGATATTAAATGGGTTTATCAACCAAGATTACTGGCTTAAAGTACCCAGTCATGCTTTCTGGGGGCACTAGGTCCCTCCTCACTAAAATGGTATTGGCTCCCGTGTCTCTCAAGACCATAGCCTTGCGTCTTTCTACCTCGCCTTCCACTACAGGCATGTCCTGCTCTATCTGCCCATCCTCTCTTGACGTCATGATACATGCCGTATTATCCATGGCTCCAGTCCTGCATTCGTCTGCCTTGTGACCTTTCTTTTGGCACAACTGGCGAACCACCAGTAGGGCTCCGCCGCTACCTCTCCAAGTGCCGGCGGGACGCCCCGGGGACTACCGTCCGTGCTGGTCTGTCGAAGAAGGGGGATCCAACTCCTGGAGTGCCCTTGTCACTGCCGTGGGAGGCTGCAGAGGGTCCAGGGGGCCTCGCTCGAACGTCGAGTACGACGGCCACACTCTGGGTCGGCAGCGTCACAGGCTTGTACGAACCTCCATGGCTCCTGTCGCCAGTGCGAAGCTGGCGCTCCAACCTTCTTAGCCCAGAGCCACGTCCATAATCCCAGCTTGGCGCCGCTTCTCCTCCGATCACACCTCGGGTCACGCGCCTCGAGAGCTCGTGCCGTTCGGACCGGTCTGCGCACATCGTCCTTGTCTTTTTGTGTCCAATGACTCTTACATATGACAGGGCCGATCCCGAAGATAGTTTAATACCGGCCCAACCCGCGGTGGATGTAAAGCAGGCGTTAAGCACTCGCCATACGTGGGCCGATCCCGAAGATAGCGCCATGCCGGGCCGACCCGCGGCGAAGGTGCAGTTCACCATTAAGGGGCCCACATACACAGCTTCGCTGGTCATCTTTCATCACAGAGTGGAAGGGCACTGCGTTTTTTTTCTCCTGTCGATCTGGAAAAGGTTGTTTTGCTCCGAGGCGGTGAATCCGGATTTGATTGGTCGATCTGGAGCGAGTTCACGTTTTCCACTGGGCGTTTCGGATCAACTCACTCCGGGCCGGATCGCTCTCGCTTCCTCCGCTACCGAGGCGCGGATTTGGGGGTAAATAAGATGCGAAGCACATGTCTCTTTCGCTCACTGTGGGACGGCACATTTGGTTTTCATGGAAGTAGAAAGAGCGGAAGTCGGTTTGTGTGATCTGTGCGCACCGACTTCCGCCATGACCCACGTGGAGTACGTTTGCTCTCCGCTTGCAGGTTCGATGTGGTGAAATCCGAACGCTCGCTAAATTCGGATACAACTCAAGTCTGCAGTGAAGCCCCGCCGACGCCCTCATAACCGCCAGCCACTGTTTCTTCGCGAGGCTGCAAATAGTTCGTACTTCAAACTTTCCCTGTTACCTAAATAGCGCGGTAACCGCAAAAATAAAATTATAAGCGCGTAATGTTGTATGTTTTCAGTCGTCTATTATAGCGTAACGGTGAAAGCCGAGTGCTTTGTTTAGCTGAAATAAAAGGCTTGCTTCGCTGCAACTATTAATTGTGAAGCTTCACTTCAGTTGGCTCTGAAGTTTCACCAGTGAAAGAGGCTTAGCAGTGAAATAAACTGTACCTCGGACCTCTGAAGAGTGAAATGCTCAGACTCCATACACTTTGTCCATGTCTGCTGCACACTTCGTCGCTTTCGCCCGATGAATGAGCTCTTCAAGAACAGCAGATGCTCCGGAGGTATCAAGTACGACGCCATCTTGAAACAGTCGCATGACGACGATTTTGTTTGCTTCTGTGATTGGCTGACGGAGTAACAACCCTTTGCGGTCTGTGGGCTTTGCTTGCCAACTGCTGTTTTTTTAAAGTTGTATCCTACTATAGCTAGTTAACTGTTATGTCGCCCTTATATGAGTGCGTTGCGCAGTGGAACACTTCGAAAGAAAGCCTTGGCGTTGCGGCGTTTTTCACTGCTGAAATTGCTGTAGAACGCAATATTTGTAGGAATTTTCTGCGATATATTATGCAAAACAAGCGTTCTACGCCTTCGGATACAGCTATCTGACGGTGCAAAACGTTTCCACCAATGTTTGAACAAGATTGAAAAAAAAAACTGGATTTCCGTAATATAGCTGCGTATATATGCACAAATCAAGTGACAGTTAGCAATATTCCTAGGCTTGTGTGTTATGGATAGGTAGCCACGTTGTCTTCTCGCCTTGCAAACATTGTTACCCTAAAAAATTAAAGTCCAGAAATTATTACTAAAGATTTTTAGTGCGTCCAGTATTCCGGCAAGGGCCGGCGGTTAGCGCGGCTGAGCGCGAGTGTAAACGTGAGCGTATAGATTGGTGGCGCCACCTGGAGGCGCCAAGCTCAACCAGACAAGCACAAAGCCAAGTACATTTTTCTTCGCTACATGACGTCAATTTCTGACAGCGGCGTAATGTGTTCACGATTACACCGCTGCCGATAATTTCCACCAGCAAGGAAGAATATACTTGGTTACTGTAATATTGGTTCTACGTTCCTCTGGTGGCACACTGCACCACCAGGTGGCTGCACCACTCCAACCGCTCACGTTTACGGCCCGCGTCTGTGGGAATACCGGAGACGCTAAAACTCCTTAATAGAGAATTTTTACACCAAAAATTTACGCCATCAGCGAAGTAGAATCCACTTGGTAACTGCAGTAATAGCTTCGCGTTTGTCTGGTTGAGCTCTGCACCACCAGGTGGCTGTACCACGCAGGCTATTCTAGGGTGCCTCGGTGCACTCACTCGCCTCCGCGCATCGAGGCACTCTAGGCTACTCTAAGGTGTCTCAATGTCCGCCTTGCCCGCAGCTCGGCGGGGGAGGAGTGCGCATTGAGGCACTCTACGGAACTTACGTTTACGCCCCCACCCATGGCAAACCACCCAAACTTCCCATATTTGCTGGTACATCGGACAAGTTAAAACTCTTTATTATGAGCTTTATCACGTCTTTTAATTTTTTATATTTTCTTTCTACTATGTCTCCCAGAAAATCTTCTAATCTTCCCCCTTTTCTATGTAAAAAAATGCGGCAGTGATCACAGATTTTAGTGTATGCCAATTAACATAAAACATGACTACACCCGCCTAAATAAGGCAATGTTGCACAAGGGCGCATATATGAAGCAGTTCAATAATTGCGAAGCTGCGATTTTCAGACCCGCAAACCAATTCAAAATAAAATATTCCTCCCTTGTAAGTTTATGTGAGACTCCAAGGTTAAATGATTAACACAATACACCAGGTTATCGAGATAGATAGTGTACAGTCACTATGGTGTCTAAAAAAAAGCCGCAATTTCACCCGAAAGGCGAAGCATCAGCTGCGTTAGCAAATTAGTGAACAGCTGTACGAAATAAGGATAGCAATTTTGTCAGCCCCATAAGCTTGTAAACATAGGCACACTAATTAAGTTAACGAGCATGGTGTCACGCGCTCACAAGCAGACATGAACACATCTGACTCGATTACCGCGAAAAGGCGCTGTCAAAACGCTAGCGTGGGTAAACGCGGCAGCAGCAGCGAGCGAAATGACATTCGTGCGGTGTATCGCTTCAACGAAAAGTGAGTGCCGAGAACACACAGCACGCACAAAGCTACGAGACGCCGACGCACCTAGACTCTGCCGCCAACACAGATCGCTCTCAAGATACGACCGGGTGAGCGCGCGCAGTCGCCACCTGCGCAGTTGCAGCCAGAGAAGAACGCCACCCCCCCCACCCCACTTTCCCCTCCTCTCCCACAGCCTCGCAACGTTGGGTGCCTCGCGCATGGCGGGAGACATTGCGCTTTGATTTCATCTTTTTCGCGCGGGCGAGATTGAGCCGCGATCGCCGACTCACACTCCTTTACTCGCACATACAGCCTATGGCGCGCGGCGATGATGTTATCGCCCTTGGACATTATGCGGAACCTCACTGCGACGCCGACGGCGGAAATGTGCTGGGAGTGTCCCTATATAATTTCTATCGCAATAAAATCTAATTTTTCTTGCATAGAAGTTGCCCTATGCTGAAGAAATGGAGCAAACAAGGTTCACTAGCCATCTGACTCATTAACGGTTCGTTGTAAAAATAACTAAATGCTGCAACATATTTTTCTGAACGTAGGTTCTTACCTTTTTTGAAAGGCAGAAAAGATGAAAGTCTTCAGCTTATGTGCCGCTCAGTGCTAACGGGATGTCTACCACGCTCGCATCACGTATGTCCTCGTGGTAGACTTTTCTCGCCAATTATACTGACAATTATCGAACATCCACACCGTACAAAGCCTAATGATTCACTCGGCAGCACAACATAGGATAACATCTTTGTATCTCTCTCTTATCCCGATCATGAGACTGAAATAATCAGAAGAATAAGAATAGGCTGGGGTGCGTTTGGCAGGCATTGTCAGATCATGAACAGCAGGTTGCCATCATCCCTGAAGAGAAAAGTGTACAAAAGCGGTGTCTTACCAGTACTCACGTACGGGGCAGAAACCTGGAGGCTTACGAAAAGGGTTCTACTTAAATTGAGGACGACGGAACGAGCTATGGAAAGAAGAATGGTGGGTATAACGTTAAGGGATAACAGAGCTGGTTGGGTGAGGGAACAAACGCGAGTGAATGACATCTTAGTTGAAATCAAGAAAAAGAAATGGGCAGGGCATGTAATGAGGGGGGATGATAACCGATGGTCATTAAGGGTTATGGCCTGGATTCCAAGAGAAGGGAAGCGTAGCAAGGGGCGGCAGAAAGTTAGGTGGACGGATGAGATTAAGAAGTTTGCAGGAACAACACGGCCACAATTAGCACATGACCGGGGTAGTTGGAGAAGTATGGGAGGTGCCTTTGCCCCGCAGTGGGCGTAGCCAGGCTGATGACGATGATCTCTGTCTTTCTCTCTCATTCTATTTCACTGTTGTCTTTCTGTTCTCGAGCCTTCCAGCGTTCCCCACTGTAGGGTAGCAAACCTCCTTGTTTCTTTCATCTATTTTTCTTTCTCTCTCTCTCTCTCTCTCTCTCTCGCTCTGTGGGAATTTAATTTTCGCTATGAAGAAATTACTTGTAACAGTTTCGGGCAGCAGCTCTTGATGAGACTCAACAGGAGGCACAATTTTTGATATATTTAACAGTGTATCTCATGCATACCGACCGCAGAGCCCTAGACTTAACATGTTCCAAACCATAAAAGCAAGGATATATCTTCTGGCATCGGCAGGCTTCCTTGTTGTGTTGTTTTTCTGGCGCCACATTGGTTTCATTATTAAAAGCAGGAGCCAACTTCTTTGAATAAAAGTGACTGGAGTGAATATTGTCTGTTTTCACCAATGTTTTGTGTTTTGAGAAATTTCCCGACAGTTGCGTACTATCATAATTGTTGCTGGTGGTAGACGCTGTAACTTAGTTTACAATCATATTGTTGAGGAGGCGGAGGCTGATAGAACTGCAGATAAGTAAATCAGTCATGTTAATTGCTTCTTAAAGACCCATAACAATAAATTTTTGTACTACCTGACGCCCTAGACACTTTCAGTTTTGTAGGAGGGGCTCGTTTGTCAACATGTAGGACTGGTGAAGAAATAAATAATTTTTCCTAATAGTTGTTGAACTTCATATGACGTGTCTCACTAAGTTGTGCTTGCTCTTTACCCAGGGTGTCGAGGAGGGTATATCACAGGTGGCGAGAAAAAGCCGTGATGCACGCCGCCATTTTGTCTGGAACTTCCCCATCGAGATCACCTACAAGAGCTCCAACGTTTCGGGCTGTGAGTAGAGGGACTAAGGGCTCATTCACACCGGCGACTTGAAGGAGGTCGCACGACCATTTGCGACTCGCGATCAAAAAGCGACCGAACGCGACTGATGTTCACGCCGGCAAGCCCGGCTGAGCGAGACCCGCAAGTCGCGGTCCCGGAGATTATCGTTCTGAGCGAGAACTCTCGGAATCTACGCGGAATTTGACGCGACGCTGGAGTAGGCCGGATGTAGACACATGAAAGATCACTTCCGGTGCGCCGCTGATTGGTTTATCAGTTTTGTGACCACGGTCGCGCGACTGAAGAATCGCGCAGAGAGCGACTGGCCCAAAATGTTCGCTTTTCGAGAAAAGTGACCGTTTGCGACCATTTGCGACCAACTTGGTCGCGCGATCACTGTCAGTCGCCGGTGTGAATGAGCCCTAAGAGCTGCTGGATTAGTTAGTTCACGATGAAAGCTTAAGAATGGTGAAAAAAAAAATACGGACGCAGAAAACAGGATAGCCGCCATTCCTGTCCCGTGAAATCGTTCTTTCCACAGGATGCAGTCAGTGGCGTAGCAACAGGGGGGGCCGGGGGGCCGTGGGCCCCGGGTGCAAGGGGCCAGTGAGGGGGGGGGGTTGTCATATACGTCTGAAGACACCCCTCTTTCCGCCGGCTACACCCGGGGAGGGGGGTGACAGAAGACCTATGGGCCCTGGGTGCCAGACGACCTAGCTACGCCACTGGATGCAGTCATGCAGTGCAAGTGAGCGGGACGACGCCTTTATTTCTTGCCCATCATTCCGCAGGGCCACAGCTATGCCTGGCAGTGTACGGCTTGGACGCCTTCGCTAACGACGTCGTCCGTGGCTACGGCGCTGTGCACGTGCCTCCCATCGCCGGAACGTAAGTGCCAGCCATTGCCACGTGGTGGTCGAGAGAGAGAGAGAAAATTGATGCAGACCCCACGGGAATCGAAGCTTTGTCTGCTCTTTGCGTTCATCGAGATTATTTGACGGTGATACATTGACGGCGAACGACAGTCGTGACGGGATGTGAAATGTTACCTTGCCTGCTCCACTTGTGTTTGTTGTTCTTGCTCCGCTCGACCCTTTATGCGAGCTTTCGTATCGTCGGCACTAAGCGCACACTTCGGCGCCATTCTGCGTTGTAGAGTTGTAGCTCACAAAACTGCCTGATCTCCCTCTATTTTCTCGGTGAAATTCCCCCTCCCTGTACTGCGGTAGCTGTTGCGCGTGAGCACGGAGGCAAGCGCGGCAGCTCCTGCACAGCATTCGAGAGGGCTCACGCCTGTACGTGGCTGTCACGGAGGGCGGATGCGACGCGGCGTAGATCTTGACACGAACTTCTCTGGTCGTCTTTCCTTTGTGCCGCACTCCTGTCGTGCACTAACGCGACAGCGTTAAGGACCCCGTGTCACAGAAAATCCGGTGTCGTCGCCGCGGGCGACGCTTGGCGAATAGTCGTTCTGAACCACAACCGTGCAGGCCTTCCACGTGGCGCATACCTTGTCTTACATTCTTTAAGAAGTTGTTCCTCGGAATTTTGAGAATTACAGCTCCTAAACAAACGTCCGGGGAGAAAGCACCGACAGCGCATGCCTTTTATGTTTTTGTGACATGGCCACGTTTCGACCACTTCCCGACGCGGCCGGGGTTAGCGGCGTGGCGGATAGCAGCAGCCGCAACAGCAGTGGGAAAGTCTAAGAGGAAAAGGAAGCTTCGCCTTAATAAAAACTGCGAGTCAGGACATTAACTTTTTATTCGGCGAATTGTGGCAAGAAAAGCAAGTGAAGCTTAATGCATAATGATACCGGCGATCCCAACCGCCGGTCGTCGCAATCTCATCCAGGGGTCCAGCGCGTCGGCTGTTTCTACATGACTCCACATAGGTTCGAGCGAGCTTTCCAGAATGTACAACAATGTCCCCGTCGCGCATGCAGTCTGAGTAGAGAAGGTTCCCTCTCTTTATAATGAGCGACAGCGCTCGAGAGAGTTCTGATGCATGAACCCGTGTCTCGCGCTGGGCGACAACATCATAGAGGTGCTTGGCTAGTGAAAAGCGATAAAAAAATTATACGCGTGTCACTATTTACCTGTTCGGTTTCTTTTTAACTTTAAATGAATTCTGGGGTTTTACGTGCCCGATATTTCGAGGCACGCCTTAGTGCCGGACCCCGGCTTAATTTCGACTACCTGGAGTTCTTTGACGTGCCCCCAGTGCAAGCTACGCGGGCATCTGTGCATATCGCCCCGTCTAAATGCGGCCACCGCTGCCGAGGTTTGATGAACCCCCGGAAGGGGAACGCAAGTTTCGGTTTCAAGGAACATGCGCGCCCCAAGCGGTTGCCGGACATCCCAACTTGTCTTTTTTATTCCTCTTTTTGTGAATTTTAAATCTGGCGAAGCGCGGGAAGTAGTTGTCTTCGCGCGTCCGTCGTGCTTACCGCCGCTCATCCTTGCCACTCGCTTAGCGATATCACAAGTTGGATCGCACTTGGTCATCTGCTTCGGTTGTCGTGCTAAGTATGAAGATGGGAAAGATAAGACAGATAAGCTTGATAAAGCGTGCAACGAATAGAAGACGCAGGAAACCAGGTCAACAAAGCATGCAGATGGCTAATTCGCGGCATCACATGTGTTGCGCGGCTCTGTGGTGTTCTCACACGGGTAATTCCAGTTCTGCGAAGTTTTTCACGTTTCCCAATGAGAGCAGGTAAGCACAAGTATTTCACTTTATTTTCGGGGCAGGTATTCATTTTGCATGAGTAAACTAGTTCTGTGCAAGCCTGAGTGGACTGACATAGGAGCAGTGCCGCTCGACCCATTCGTCATGACGGCAGCCCATCTGCTGTCGGTCAAATACTAGTACTGAATGGCTTGAGTACGTGTTTGTGGGACTATACATTCTGTGCGTTCTTTGCTTTCTCGACAGATACAGCCAAGGCTAAATTAAAAAAAAAAGAAAGACACAGCCGTGATGTTTTATGAAATTTCAAGAGCAATGACGGCAAAAGGATGCACCCACAATTTCTTGTTGGGTTTTGATGCACCGTTACCGAGATATAATACTGAAGAAGGTTTAAGCTCTTTATTTTACCAAAATTTTGAAGCGTAGACGGTGCCATACGCTCAGTTACCTTGCTTTAGGCTCAGCTTCGGTGTGTACAAGTTTTTGAGTGCCTGTATTATAGATGAGGCGCAATGTTATTTGTGTTGCCGGGAAGATGTATCTAATAATACAAGTATTACAAGTATAGACTATTTAATGCTAATTAAGTACGAACTGGTAATCCCCCTTGCGATGAAGGGCGTTATTAAGCTTATTTTAATGAATGGTTGGTTCATTGCGTTGCTGTTGTGTCACAATGGTGTCCTAATACTAAGGGTGCTTTTCTGTATGCAGGAATATGACGCAAAATATGACGCCAAGCAGCTTACATGCGCTTGTACGCACTATAGAAATATGCTCCCTCATTCGGCATGTAGTTCAAATAATGAAATCAATTATAGGCTACTTCTGGTTCATGCAGATGCATGTAGCCAGTTTAAAATTTTACGGGCCCTTACTTCTCATACTCTCAATGAAATATATGTGTTGTACTCTACCTTCTTTCTGTAAGCCACAGAACGTGTCGCCATAGTAAAACACGTGATAGTCAAGTTCCGTGTGATTAGCCCGTCATGGTTAATTTTCGAATTGGTTTGGATCTTCTGGAATCTATGTTCGCTCATTATGTACAAATTTCAGTTGTGAATAAAAATTAAATTATGGGGTTTTACATGCCAAAACCACTTTCTGATTATGAGGCACGCCGTAGTGGGGGACTCCAAAAATTTGGAACACCTGGGGTTCTTTAACGATTACCTGAATCTAAGCACACGGGTGCTTTCGCATATCGCCCCCATCTAAATATGGCCGCTGTGGGCACGATTCGATCCCGCGACCTTGTGCTTAGTAGCCCAACACGATAGCCACTAAACAATCACGGAGGGCGCGAATGAAAATTGCTTCTGCAGGTTGACTTTCGCACTGCATGGAGGTCAGTCTCTTTAGAGTAGATAATGCGTAAAAAAAGCGTTCAACTTTTAGTTTTGTTGAGTTTCGGCTGACTAGGAAATCGGCCAATTTTAGTTGATCCTCTTCACAACACACAAACAAACAAGCCCACTATATCTGTGGGCTTGTTGAACTTTAGCCATAAACGTAACCATAAGTTAGGAATTTTAAAGCGACAACTTTCGCGAAATGACAAAACGTAATATATTACCTGCAAATATTGGTAGTTAACGGTGGCTTGCTATATAAATAAGTTTTATTATAATTGCTTGGCACGGTGTGTACGAGCGCTGTCCCAGTGCTTTAAAATGTGAATAGAAGATTCCAACGTAAACGTGGCAGAAAGAAAAAACGCTTCGTAAACACGGCACACTTCAGCAGGTTCTGCTCTGCGATTTGGCAAATA
Source organism: Dermacentor variabilis (assembly GCF_050947875.1). Taxonomy (NCBI): domain Eukaryota; kingdom Metazoa; phylum Arthropoda; class Arachnida; order Ixodida; family Ixodidae; genus Dermacentor; species Dermacentor variabilis. Next base: position 141,841,838 of record NC_134575.1, on the reverse strand, counting down.
ACGCCGCGCGGCCGGCAGACCTGCAAGGGAGCACTAACACAGCCAACACCCTCTAGAGGTGTTGACGCAGCCCGCTTGCATGCAAAGTAGGAATGGAAGGCTTCGCGGCAAGCCTCCTCCTCCCTGCGGCGCGCCGTCTCCCTCTACCTTCTGGCCGCGTCAATGACGTCATGGATGCGCTGTTTTGTTTGTGTGTTATTTCCAGTTGGATATCCGGCAACCGCCAGTGGTGAAAGCGGCGCTGCCACCGCGTGTCAGCAAGTGCTTGGTGGCGATAGCAAGGGCTTAGTGGCGCAACCCACCGCCCCGTTCCAAAGGGGATGCTGGCATTCGAGAGGAGTCCCTCCCATGGGCCCGAGTGTCCCAAGGGAGGGAGTTCCCGCACCCTGATTTGATCCCGTGTGCTCGGGCTTAGCGGCGCAACGCCGAAGGCATTACGCCGCTACGGCGGGTTTCTTGTTTTCTTCTTTTTTTAGACGAACAGGTACAGAGCTCCGCGCAACGCTAGGTTTGCGTCGAAAAGTGCTTCATTCCGAACTCTCAATGAAAGAGCTTGTAAACCCGCATTGCTGCTCAAGCTACCTTTGAATAACCTGTTGAAATGCAGGTGACCACAGGACGCGCCCACCTCTGTCATTAATACCAGATAAAAAAAAACAGTGCCCTTCAACTCTGTGAAGAAATATGACCAGCGAAGCTTTGCATGTTGGCGAACTGGACCCTTGAACTGGACCTCCGCCGCGGGTCTGCCAGGTATTGCGCCATCTTCGGCATCGCAGCAGGTATGGAAAGGGCTTAACGCCTGCTTCAGCTCTGCTGCGGGTCGGCCCGGCATTTCACTACCTTGGGAATCGGCCCACGTATGGGCAGTTCTTAACGCCTGCTTCACTTACGCCTCCGGTCGACCCGGCACTGCACTATCTTCGGGATTGGTCCATGTACGAGGAGTGCTTAACGCCTGCTTCACCTCCCCAGCGGGTCAGCCCGGCATTGCACTACCTTTAGGATCGCCCGACGTATGGGGAGTTCTTAATGCCTGCTTTACTGACGCCTCCGGTCGACCCGGCACTGCACTATCTTCGGGATTGGTCCATGTACGAGGAGTGCTTAACGCCTGCTTCACCTCCCCAGCGGGTCAGCCCGGCATTGCACTACCTTTAGGATCGCCCGACGTATGGGGAGTTCTTAATGCCTGCTTTACTGACGCCTCCGGTCGACCCGGCACTGCACTATCTTCGGGATTGGTCCATGTACGAGGAGTGCTTAACGCCTGCTTCACCTCCCCAGCGGGTCAGCCCGGCATTGCACTACCTTTAGGATCGCCCGACGTATGGGGAGTTCTTAACGCCTGCTTCACTTACGCCTCCGGTCGACCCGGCACTGCACTATCTTCGGGATTGGTCCATGTACGAGGAGTGCTTAACGCCTGCTTCACCTCCCCAGCGGGTCAGCCCGGCATTGCACTACCTTTAGGATCGCCCGACGTATGGGGAGTTCTTAACGCCTGCTTTACTGACGCCTCCGGTCGACCCGGCACTGCACTATTTTCGGGATTGGTCCATGTACGAGGAGTGCTTAACGCCTGCTTCACCTCCCCAGCGGGTCAGCCCGGCATTGCACTACCTTTAGGATCGCCCGACGTATGGGGAGTTCTTAACGCCTGCTTTACTGACGCCTCCGGTCGACCCGGCACTGCACTATCTTCGGGATTGGTCCATGTACGAGGAGTGCTTAACGCCTGCTTCACCTCCCCAGCGGGTCAGCCCGGCATTGCACTACCTTTAGGATCGCCCGACGTATGGGGAGTTCTTAACGCCTGCTTTACTGACGCCTCCGGTCGACCCGGCACTGCACTATTTTCGGGATCGGTCCATGTACGAGGAGTGCTTAACGCCTGCTTCACCTCCCCAGCGGGTCAGCCCGGCATTGCACTACCTTTAGGATCGCCCGACGTATGGGGAGTTCTTAATGCCTGCTTTACTGACGCCTCCGGTCGACCCGGCACTGCACTATCTTCGGGATTGGTCCATGTACGAGGAGTGCTTAACGCCTGCTTCACCTCCCCAGCGGGTCAGCCCGGCATTGCACTACCTTTAGGATCGCCCGACGTATGGGGAGTTCTTAACGCCTGCTTCACTTACGCCTCCGGTCGACCCGGCACTGCACTATCTTCGGGATTGGTCCATGTACGAGGAGTGCTTAACGCCTGCTTCACCTCCCCAGCGGGTCAGCCCGGCATTGCACTACCTTTAGGATCGCCCGACGTATGGGGAGTTCTTAACGCCTGCTTTACTGACGCCTCCGGTCGACCCGGCACTGCACTATTTTCGGGATTGGTCCATGTACGAGGAGTGCTTAACGCCTGCTTCACCTCCCCAGCGGGTCAGCCCGGCATTGCACTACCTTTAGGATCGCCCGACGTATGGGGAGTTCTTAACGCCTGCTTTACTGACACCTCCGGTCGACCCGGCACTGCACTATTTTCGGGATTGGTCCATGTACGAGGAGTGCTTAACGCCTGCTTCACCTCCCCAGCGGGTCAGCCCGGCATTGCACTACCTTTAAGATCGCCCGACGTATGAGGAGTTCTTAACGCCTGCTTCACTTACGCCTCCGGTCGGTCCGGCGTTGCACTACCTTCGGGATCGGCCCACGTATGGGGAGGGCTTAACGCCTGCTTCACCTCCGCCCCTGGTGGGCCCGGCATTGCACAACTTCGGGATTAGCCGGCGTATGAAAAATTTTTGGTCTACGCGGGGACGGGATCCACCAGATCCTAGCCATAGACAGCTTCGCTCTAACAGTTAACCGCAGAGCTCATCTTAGGATGGCTATGGACGGTAATGCGGATAGCAATTGAGCAATGTCGCGACAGACCATGTTCCCGAAGTCCCGTTTATTTAAGACACGTAGTGGTAATCTGATACTTTCGCTGACTGGTGGTATGCTGCATACTATGATATGGTCCCCCTTTCCTATGGCACCCGTTAGAGTCGTCCATGAGCATGGAGGCATCACGATGACTATGACGCTGACGTAGTAACGATAAGCTGAGGAAGAAGGAATAGTATGAATGGAACGACCAAGGCGTGTAATGGCCATGACGCGACCACAATGAGATCTCGATTGCTAATTTAGGACGATGGTATTACAACAACGTGAAGGCGACGACATAAGCACAATTAAATTACGATGATGACAGTATGGTGACGGTGACACTATGATACCAACCGGATGAAGAAGAGGGAAAGACAACGATCGCACGACTGAGACGGCATCAGGACGATGGTGCGATAACGGATGCATGGTAGCTTGCGTCTGTGTGACGACGACGCATTGACGGCGATGCCATGACAACGACGGTGTAATCACGGTTGAATAGCTACAGCATGATGGCGCTAGAATGACGAACTGAGAATGACGTTGATGGATCGACAAAGGTTCTATGACGACGACGGTGTGGGGAAAATGGGATCACGTTGCTGAAGTGATGACAAGACAAAAATGATCGTGTGACGACGACGACCTGATGACAGTGTTGGGAAGACGATGGCGTGACGACGGCATGACGACGACGGCATCACGGCCCTGAACACACACCTAGTGACCCAAACTATTTGAACCCCTTGGTCGGGGTGACAAAGACAGCATGACGCGTCAGATGTCGAAGCTTGAAGACGATTGAAAGACCACAACGGCATCACGTGCACGGGTCCATACCTACCGGCCCAAGCTATTAGACAATTTGGGCGAATGGGTCGGCGTAGAAGTCGTAACGACCCCGACGGGATCGAGACCAGGAGCACATACCTAGCGGCCCAAGCAGGTAGAGAAATGGGGCCACTGGGTTGGCGTAAAGGATGGATAGACAGATAATAATAATAATAATAATAATAATAATAATAATAATAATAATAATAATAAGTTTATTTATTGGTAAAAATACAGAAAATTACATGTGCGTAATATACATAAGCAGGTCCAATAGCCAAAGACTATCGGGACCTCCTGCTAATGACACTTATAATGCTATACGATGCTTAAAGCAACAGTAGTAAAGGGGAGAGCTAAGAGTAACATCAAAACATGTTTATAGCATATGAGTAATAAGAACACTTGTTAACAGCCTGACAATATAAAGAAACGATAAAAATAGGAGAAAAAACATGCACAGTATCAGTCTAGTATTTATTATTAATGCTTCTAGTTCTCTTTTAAATTGGTATAAATTTATGCATTTTTGGTTATATGTGGTAGAGTATTCCAAAGCCATATCGAGAAAAACTCCGCAGTCTGTTTAGCATAGTTCGCACTTTAGGTAGACGGAAATTATTATTGAGTGCGAATCTATTGTTACTATGAGCTATCAGATCACAGGGTGAGAAGCAAATCGATCGTAGTTCCTTAATCATATATTTGCAGAATAAAATCCATAGATTATATCTGATGAGTTCTGAAATGGTTAGGATGATGTTTTCCTGAAGGGATTTTCTATTTGCAAAGCGTGAACTGCCTGTAATAATTCTTATGGATGAGTTCTGCATTAACTGGAGGGATGCCGGGATGATGGAGGGACGGATATATATATATATATATATATATATATATATATATATATATATATATATATATATATATATATATATATATATATTGTGTGTGTGTGTGTGTGTGTGTGTGTGTGTGTGTGTGTGTGTGTGTGGTGGAAGCTGCTGAATTAGGCAAATAATGCTGTTCACATTAATGCTATCTCTATACAACAGCGCCTACTTTGTGTTTTGAGTACAGGCAGCGAACAACGTAAAAATGCACCGAATATCTTTATTGAAGATTGTCATCAGTTGTTTGGAATAATAATCATTGGCTGTCAAAATATATTGTAATTAATAAGTACTGAGAGATTGCAAATTCTGTATTTTTGATCATATAATTATCGAGCGCGCACGCAATAATCCAAACAACCAAGCGCAATTAACTCTTTCAAGTTCTCCATTGACGTTGGTATTCGTTGGACTCCCGATGGTATTCCTTATGAGGTTTTCAAGAACATGGAAGGAGCAGCTCTCGACGCACTTCTTCAGGCTATTAACAAAGTATGGGAGACTGGAAACGTTCCACCTGATTGGAAGCATTCAATTGTTTTCGCGATTCCGAAACCAGGAAAGTCTCCAAATAGCCTGCAGTCTTTACGCCCAGTTTCACTAACCTCAACTGTCTGCAAGCTCGCTGAAAAGATGCTGGACACAACTGTTTCCTGGTGGCTTGAACGCCACAATAAATATCATCCTGCTCAAGTTAGATTCCGTTCTTACTTGGGAACTGAAGACGGACTTTCTATCTTATCAGACGATGTTTTACAGGTTTCACCACACAGTCGCGCTGTGCGCACGGTAGTAGCAACAGACATAACGAAAGCTTATGACAACATAGACCATGAAATCATTATAGCCAACCTCATCGACCTGGGACTTCCACCGCGGGTGATAAGATTCATCTACTCATTCCTTCAGAATCGCACATTTGCGATTAGAGTAGATGGAAGGCAAGAAAGATCATCATCAGCAGCAGCCTGGTTACGCCCACTGCAGGGCAAAGGCCTCTCCCATACTTCTCCAACTACCCCGGTCATGTACTAATTGTGGCCATGTTGTCCCTGCAAACTTCTTAATCTCATCCGCCCACCTAACTTTCTGCCGCCCTCTGCTACGCTTCCCTTCCCTTGGAATCCATTCTGTAACTCTTAAGGACCATCGGTTATCTTCCCTTCTCATTACGTGTCCTGCCCATGCCCATTTCTTTTTCTTGATTTCAACTAAGATATCATTAACTCGCGTTTGTTCCCTCACCCAATCTGCTCTTTTTTTATCCCTTAACGTTACACCTATCATTCTTCTTTCCATAGCTCGTTGCGTCGTCGTCAATTTAAGTAGAACCCTTTTCGTAAGCCTCCAGGTTTCTGCCCCGTACGTGAGTACTGGTAAGACACAGCTGTTATAAACTTTTCTCTTGAGGGATAATGGCAACCTGCTGTTCATGATCTGAGAATGCCTGCCAAACGCACCCCAGCCCATTCTTATTCTTCTGATTATTTCAGTCTCATGATCCGGACAGGCAGTCACTAACCTGTCCTAAGTAGATGTATTCCCTTACCACTTCCAGTGCCTCACTACCTATCGTAAACTGCTGTTCTCTTCCGAGAAAGATACTTCACATCGAACAGAGGAGTTCCACAAGGTTCGGTTTTGGCTCCTCTTCTCTTCAACGTTGCTCTAATACCTCTAGCCTGGCAACTACATCGGATTCCAGACGTGAGGTTCTTAATCTATGCGGATGATGTCACTTTGTGGTCCGTGCATGAAGATATATCTAGACAAACTCAACAGCTTCAAGAAGCCCTTGATGTTCTGAACAACTACGCTCAGAAAGCAGGGTTGGACATTTCCGCCCAAAAATCAAGCTATGCTGTGGTGGCCAACAAGAAAGGACGCACAAGAATCACGCAGCACCCCTTTACATTTAGACTCGGCGCAGTGACAATCACTGAGGCTTCTGAGGTCCGCATACTGGGTCTCGATATTCACCACTCCGGCAGTGGTGCACACTGGCTCCGTAAAACCAGACAGAGTTCGACAAAAACCCTTCACCTTATTCGTCGCATTGCAGCAAAAGCAGCTGGAGCTCGTACTGACGTAGCTCGACGGTTGGTGCGTGCAGTCTTGCAGCCACGAATTTTATATCAGACACAGTTTCAACGGCTGACTTTGGCACAGCTGGCACAGTTGGAGACGATTAATCGCGATGGTATGCGCACAATCACAGCACTGCCCCGCATCACTCCGATACCAACCTTACAGGAACATGCCCAGCTCAACACAATTGCAGAGTTAATTTTGCAACGTGAAACAGCACGTGAAATAAAAAAGCAACTTGTTCCGGCTGTCGCTGCGTTGCATGCTCATTTTCAACACGGCTCTCGGATTGACAATCAGCCCTATCCAATGCCTCCCTGGGAATTCACCAGCATCACAACTAATAAGCCAACGAAGTTACGACGCAGCGATACAACAGGTATTATTGACGAACACAATATCGTCGATGCATCATGCGCTAACATCTGCAAAGTCTATACGGATGCTGCCATTCTCCCAGACGGCGGAAGGACATCATTCCTGAGTACTACGCATAATTTCAGCAGCGGCCACCAGCGCTATTTATCTACGGAAGCCAACGCTCTAGTAATGATACTTTAAGCCATCCACGATGCTGTGCAAGATGCGACTTCTAAGCTGCCTACCATCAAGCAACTAGATATCTTCACTGATTCTTTAGCGGCTATTCAGGAACTCAAGAAGGTTGATAAGGCGATGGAAATCTGCGAGACAATACGCACTATGAATAGCAAAACAGCTACTTGCGTCAAGGTACACTGGATTCAAGGCCATTCAGCGAACCCTCCCAACATTGCTGCTGACCAGCTGGCACACTGCCCTCCTAATCCTGATCCTCCACCTATTCCCCTCCCACCCCAACCCCGTAACTCGCTCCGAGCCCGTAAAAATGTTCTCCGGCAGGACACACGCGCTCTTATCCCACTGTGTGTCTGCTCCCTCCCCCTTCACCTTACTAGGGCGGAGGAAGTTGTGCTTAGGAGGCTTCGGGCCGGGGTGGCCCTTACACCGGCTGTTGTCTCAAGGTGGAACTGGTCGCATTTACCACTGGGTGCTACGTGTCCATACTGCTCCGTTCCTGTGATGGAAGCAGATGCATACCACCTAATATGGACATGTACGGGTTTACAATCGGAACGCTCGCGTCTCCTACTACAAGCCGGCCTCCGCTACAGTGTGACAACCAGCTATGACCGCTGGATACATGACAAAGGATTCCACAAAGCACTGCTTCAATTCATACACAACACAGGCCTCACAGCACACATATAATACACATATACGCTCCAAGAATTATGCCTTAAGGGCAAGTCTTTATCGCAATAAAAAAATACTGTGGATATAGGTGGATTAAGGTTGGAACAAAGTAGAGCAAGATGGATTAAAGTTGATAAAGTGGATTAAACTTGGTACATATTAGAGCAAGGTGGATTAAGGTAGAGTTGGGAAGGACGCGTGACAATGCATGACTTCACGTATCACGCCCACATGGTAATTGGAAGTGAAGCTTATTCTGAGACGCTTATGTGTGACGTCACGTCACTTGTCATGTCATGACGTCACATCAAGCCACCTCACGTCATGCGCTACCATTGGTCCACGTGCAGCATCATACGATGCAACGTGTGCACACATGTATTGCACATGTTGGGAAATGGTAGTAGTGAAGAGGAGGAAGCGTCGCTACTGTATACAAATGCCATGGCATGCGGCTTCGTCAGTCGGCCAGATGTGTTTTGGTTGCTAAAAAAAATCTTTAATGGTGATATCTTAGAGACGTCCTGATATTTTCACATTCAGATGACGTAAGAATGCTTAAGTGACTCAATGTTTTTGTTCTTGTGTTGTTTTTGGGTTATCAAGCCAGTTGTCACTAAAAGATTGGCTTTATTTTTGCATTGTAGGAAGGTAAGTTTCTAGTCATGGCTCAACATTTCCTGTAGTGTTCCTTTAATCAGAAGCGTAGCTTTCAAATGCTTCAAATCAATCGGCTTGCATGGCTGGCGGTGGTGCCCGTAACCTGAGCGCGGTTTCCTCACTGCAGTGATTGGCGTAACCCCAGCACTGCCAAGCCCCAGTCCCCTGTCTCTCAGTGCAAGAATCGACTGTCGTCTCTGTCTCATCACAGGCATCGCAAGAGTGTCGCCTTGTTCGTGCCGGATTCGTCGTCGACGATGCACAAGTTGACCAGCTGGTTGACGGGACGACGACCCGAGTTCGTCGACCCCAAAGTGGTGGCTCGCGGCGAGGGGCGAGAAGGTAGCGCCGATATCGTTTTTAATTTTTCTGCTTTTGTCTGCCTGTGAGAATAAGCAGCGCCAGCGGCGTCGTTATCTGTTCCGCTTTCATGGTTCTTGCGGAATCAAAGAAACAGAAACATAATACCGAACCGATTACTTTTAAAGAATAGCTTTCTTTGGCTGTTCAACCCACTTTGCGGTTTGTCAGTTTCTAACCATTTATGGTCAACTTGGAGCAGTGGAAAGCACTAGTTGTCACAAGAAATAAATTAAAATACGAAATAAAGATGTCCGACGGTGGCTAGCCATTAGACCGGGGACGCATGCCTCAAAAGGCAGAAGAATAAACTCGTGCAAGCCAGCCCTAGAAACGTGTAGTACACTATTGTAGACAAGGTCAATACACGTGGTCGCGAAGTCGAGGGTGAAATGTGGTTCCAAATCAACGACATCAATTACGGTCGTGCGATTGAAGCGCGACTACATCTCGCGGAACAAAACATTAGTTGATGAAAATTAAGCATCCAATACGTCACCAATGCAAACATTTGAAAAAGTACAGACAATGTAATTAGAATAAGAAAATGTAAAGTCACAGGCAGTTTTCTTCCAGCCACGAATAATTATGAGTACTTAACTGTGCAGGATTGCTTAAGTTTGATCGAGGCGTTGCGTGCTGAAATATTCTGAGTTTGTATTACCGTATTTAGCATTGTACTGTCGTCAAAATTTTCTTATGCGTAGCCATGAGAGGTAATGGAAATATATATGGTATAACCGTATAAGATTCGATCAGTAACATTATTTTATGCCTGCCTTTTCACTAACTGTTAAGTTTTTGTGTGTATTCAGTAATATAAGAAAAACTACATGACACGCGTGTTGTGTTAGTGAAGAATAAAGTGTGGCTTTTGTGAATTATTTCAATGCAATTCTGACTTTATCTTAACGCCAAAATAACATATGTGTGTTTTTACTACAGACACACGCATATGGCACTTAGTTAAAAATCTGAGTGAGCCCATTCCTATGAATCCATGGAAAACTCTCAAGGCTCACCAGTGTAATGCGTGCCGTTATAAAATGAGCTCTATATATACATATGGGTGTATCCAAGTTACATTGCGACGCGATGTTACGGCAAATATTCTCAATTTGCCTCACTTGTGCTGTTTTGTGCTTTATATATGTGATGTGATGTTAGCTGGCTCAATAGACGACTTGGCCAACAAGTGTCGAACGGCAAATTGTTTTTTTTTTCTTTTCCGGCGAGTAGTTGGCCCTGCGAAATGTAGCTGGCGCTGCCATGCATCCACCAGCCAGTGAGCAATAAAACAATAACAGTGAAGGCGAAGAGAAATGCAGCCATAATGAAGCGCAGAGCACTATGGGGATACAATAGGTACGAGGTGCCCCGAGGTATGTGAAAAGGTGTAATGGTTCCAGGACTTACTTTTGGAAATGCGGTTGTTTGCTTTAAATGAGGGGTACAATCAGGACTCGATGGGAACCAAAAAAAATTAAATTATGGGGTTTTGCGTGCCAAAACCACTTTCTGATTATGAGGCACGCCGTAGTGGAGGACTCCGGCAATTTCGACCACCTGGGGTTCTTTAACGTGCACCTAAATCTAAGCACATAGGTGTTTTTACATTTCGCCCCCATCGAAATGCGGCCGCCATGGCCGGGATTCGATCCCGCGACCTCGTGCTCAGCAGCCAAACACCATAGCCACTGAGCAACCACGGCGGGTCGATGGGAACCAAAGGTCAGTGGGTTGCCTCACATTGGGCGCTCACGGGAAGACTACAAATGAAGCTGTGCAGGCTGATATGGGCTGGACTAGTTTTGAAGTCAGGGGAGCTCGCAGTAAAATTGAGTACGAAGAACGATTGAGGAATATGGAAGAAAGTAAATGGGCTGGGAGAGTGTTCAAGTATCTGTAACGGAAAAACATTGATTCAGAGTTGAGGAAAATAACTAGGAAGCTCACCAGCAAGTATGCACCCTGTAGGGTGGGCAACACAGCAACAAAGAACGTCAAGCGGAAAGTCAGAGAGACTGAAATAGTCTCATGGGTGGCGGCATTGGAAAAGATACCTGCCATGAGTAACTACTTAAGAGGTAAAAACGAGATCAGGGAAGAAACAATTTATGCTAACTCAGAGGGAAGCTCATTATTTTTCGGGGCAAGATCGGGATGCCTTAGAACAGGCACCTATAAAGCGAGATAAAGAAAGGAAGAAGTATGTGCTTGCTGCGGTAAAGCTAGGAAAACTATGGAGCATGTTTTATTAGAATGTGAAGGCGTCTACCCAGCGGTCGATTTAGGCACCAAAGGCCTCCTTGAAGCGCTTGGGTTCAGCGCGATCAGTGGAAAAGTAAACATGTCCCCAATAGGGATTAGTAAGAGGCGATTGGAAGACCGGTGGAAGAAAAGTAAGGAAACGACAAAAAACGGAGACGTGCAAAAGCACAGTTCTCAATAGGGGATCAGAAAATTTGGTTGTGGGAGTTCATATTTTTTTTCTTTTTTATTGTTGAACCTAGGTAGGACATTAGACAGTATAATAGCAAAAGCTTGGTGGCGCAGCCCACCGCCCCCTTCCTAAGGGGACGCTCATAACATTCATCCATCCACCCAAGCCGCCATTGCAGGACGTATGGACTTCTAAGGCGTCTTGGCTACCATGTGTTCATATACCTTGTACTAGGCGCGTAGGAACAGTTACTAATTAAAGAAAGTAGCAGTTTCGCCCGAAAAGCAAAGCATCGATTGCGATAGCAAATCACTAGGCATCTATACGAAGTAAGGATAGTAAATTTATCGGCCGTATCAACTTGGAAACACTCGCTTACTATCTGAATTAACAAGCGAGGTGTCTACGTGCACAAGTAAACACGAATACATCACACTCCACGAGCGCGGACAGTCGCTGTAAAAACGCTGGTATAAGCAAGCACGGCAGCAGCAGCGAACGAAGTGACCTTCGTGCTTTCTATCGTTTCAAAGCAAGAGCGGCGAGAGAGAGAGTAAAACATCTTTATTAATAATGTTTGAATGGCGAGAGCAGTGTGGGAGGAACCCTCAGTCCAGGGTCCCTAAGATGATTCCGGCGATGTTTCGAGCCCGTTGTATCTCAGCTCGGAGGACCTCGGGAGGTCCGTCGCGGAGGGCATCGTCCCACAGCTCTTTGTTGCGTAGGGGGTAAAGGAGAGTTGGCAAGGGACGAAAGAGGTTTGCAGTGCACTCAATCGTGACGTGGAAGATTGCGGGCGAGCCGCCACAGCCAGGGCAACGATCTGCATAACAGTGTGGGTAGAGTTTATTGAGAGAGACAAGATTTGGAAAAGTTGCGGTTTGTAACTGGCGTAATGCCACTGCTTCCTCCCGCGAGAAGGACGGCGGTGGTGCGGCGTGGGTCCGACGAATGCGTGTATAATGACGGAGTATGTATTTGTAACGGAGCAAGGGATCCCCCCACTCTGAACTAGTCGCCTCACCACGCCGAGTCGCCCGGCGGGAAATTTCTCGGAAAACCGCATGTGCGCGTTCGTTACCCGGCAGCGACGTATGACCAGGGGTCCAGAGTAAGTGGATGCGGGGAGGAGTGGTTGGTGTATTTTGCGGGATCTGTTTGAGAATTTGGTGCGCCGCTCTCTGGATGCCATGTCCTGATAGGAACGCCCGGCATGCCTGTTGCGAGTCCGTCAATATATACACTTCCTCAGGAACACGGATGGCGTATCGAATTCCAAGAGCAACACCGAGAATTTCTCCGTAAGCGGCATTTGTTCCGCGCATTGCAGCAGAGTCTCTCAAGGATTCGGTGCCATCCAAAACTACCGAGGTATAGCCCTCTTGAGTGCGTGATGTGTCCGTGTATTAAGTATGTGTTTCCGGGATGTTTGCAAGCATGCGGCCAATGTATCGTACACGGGCTTTGCGCCGCCCTCTGTCATGCTCGGGGTGCATATTACGTGGCAATGGATGAATACTTAGTGCTTGGCGTATCGCTGACGACAAGATCGTTGGACGGTTTTGAGACTCAAGGGGTGGGAAAGAGTATCCTAGCCGTGTGAGAAGATGGCGGCCAGTAGGGGTGAGTAGGAGGTGCTGGCGATGGCTCACCCAATGTGCCTCTAGCAGCTCGCCGAGTGTGTTATGTGTCCCTAAGTTAAGGAAACGGCGTGTGGAAGTATAATTCGGGAGGCCATGGGCCAGCTTCGTCGCTTTGCGAATCATTGCGTCTATGCGAAGTTGTTGCGCTTGGGTCAACCGCTGAAATAGGAGATGGTATGTAAGGCGGCTGATCACGCATGCCTCCACCAAGCGCAGCAGGTCCTCTTCTCGAAGTCCCGAGCGCCTGTTGGAGACCCTCCGGATCATGGCCAGAATTTGCTCAATCTGTCTGGATAGAAGGGAAACAGTGTAGTTTGACCTGCCATCCGCTTGGACGTGTAGGCCGAGGATACGAGCACGATTAACCTGTGGTATCGGTGTGCCATCCACGTGCACAGTGATAGGGGGAGTAGAGGAACGGCTCCGGGGGCGAATGATTATGAGCTCCGACTTTTCGGGAGCACATCATATGCAGCATTTTCTCGCGTACTCGGAAACTGTATCGACTGCTTGCTGCAGTCGGTCCTGGATGGCTCCGTCGGAACCCCGTGTCGACCAGATAGTAATGTCGTCCGCATAAATAGCGTGGGCGACATCAGGGATCTGGTCGAATAGTCGGGGGAGCCCTGCGAGCGTGATATTGAATAGAGTAGGGGAAATAACTGAGCCCTGGGGTGTCCCACGTCCCACAAGGCGAATCGTGCCGGATCGATGCGGTCCCATTCCTACGGTGGCTGTGCGATCTCAAAGAAATGCGCGGATATAGTTGTACATACGAATTCCACAGTCTGAATGTGCAACATTGCGAAGGATGAGGTCATGTTCAACATTATTGAATGCCCCTTTTAGGTCTAAGGTGATGAGTGCTCTCGTTTGGGCGGACGACGGAGGTCCTATGACTTCCTCCCGCAATTGTAAAAGCACATCTTTGGCAGACAGATGAGCTCGATATCCGAATTAAGAGTTAGAAAAGAATGATTTTTCTTCGAGGAAGGGCTGCAGATGCCGCAAGAGTACATGCTTCACGAGCTTACCAATGCAGGATGTTAGGAAGATGGGTCGTAAGTTTTCAACCTTAACAGGCTTGCCCGGTTTGGGGATCACTGTGATGTCGGCGTGTCGCCGTGCTTGGGGAAACAAGCCCTTGCGCCAGCAATCATTGAAGATGTGGGTGAGGTGGTTAATATCCGCGTCACTGAGATTACGAAGGGTGGCGAATCGGATGTGGTCGGCTCCCGGTGCCGTGTTGCGGCGTAGGTCTTGTAGGACCGCCCGCACCTCGTCAGATGTGATGTCTGCATCGAGCAATTCGTTCGTCTCGCCTACATAAGGTAGTCAGGGTACTGCGGCGACGGGCCTGTGGGTATGAAATGCTGCTCTAGCTCTCTGAGGAGTGTCGAGACATCGTCCCTGTACTCGTGCATTAGGATGTGCAGCTGTTGAAATGTTTTTCCCTTTGTTGTAGTGGGATCTGTGAGTGAGCGAAGAATCGACCACGTTTTTGCTGTGCTCAATGTGCCTGAGAGGTGATCGCAAAATCCTCGCCAGTTATTCCTCGTAAGGATCTCTGCATACTCCTGAGATTCTCGTGTAATCTGATCTATACGTTTCCTAAGTTTGCGGTTGAGGCGTTGTCGTTTCCATCGTCGTGTCAACCATCTGCGGGCGTTCCAAAGATGAAGTAAATGCGGGTCTATGTCTGGTGTCTCGGTTGTGGTGCGCAGTGTGCTCGTGGTGGCCTCTCGATCTTGTGCGAGAGAGTCAAGCCAGCGTTCGTACCCTTGGCGCTCAGGTGGGTCCTGACGACGTTCCCTGAATTTCGCCCAATCCGTTATACGCACATTTCGCTCGGGCCTGCGCGCACCCCGTAATGACAAGGTGGTCGCCACAATGTAGTGGTCACTACAAAGGTGCTCTTCTAAAGGCCTGTGCGCAACGACTGGGCCAGTATTGCGCACGAAGGTGAGGTCAGGGCAGGTGTCACGAGATACGCTGTTGCCTATCCGAGTGGGGTGCTCTGGGTCGGTGAGCAGTGTGTATCTGATGTTACAGATGGCATTCCATAAGCGGGTCCCTTTAGCCTGCGATTTAACGTAACCCCATGCAGTGTGTCGCCGGCCGTAAAGTCGCCGGCCACCACACAAACCCGTCCAAACCTACCAAATTCTGAAAACAGTACGCTCGCGAACGGGGGGAACTGTATGCATTGAGTATAAACAGACTCTCGCTGCGTTTACCTTGCGTAATTATTTACAATATTTGGTGAGGAATGTCAATGTTAGTGGTATGCATGCGACATATAACATGTTTCGAAACTAAGGCTCCCACAAGAGGAGAGACACCCGAGAGCGTGCTGTAGCCGGATAAAGAAGGGGTGCAATTGACTTCCTGTAAGAGGATGACATCGGGAGGGTTCGTGGATGTGGCGATATACTGCTGTAGGGAACCTCGTTTTCGGCGGAATCCCCTACAATTCCAGTGCCACACCACTAGCTGCTCCGCGTTACGCGGCGCCATCATCATCGCAAGAGGAAGCAGGCGGTCGTGCATTGGGATGCGGGCGCCGGGTGCCCACATTTGAAGGTTGCGGCCGAGAGCCTTGGTCGGAAAGCGCGCTTTCTTTGTTACCGCTAAGCTCAGGAACTTGCATGCGTGCGAAAGTACACTCTATACATGATTTCACTTGCTCCGTAATCCCTATTTGAAGGGCCTCCATTTGGCGTTCTATCCTGTCCAGAGCCGCCTGCATACTAGTGCTCATGTCTGCCACCAGCGCGTCCATTTGTTTTTGCAGGCGCTCACAGCGCGCCTCCATGTCACGACGTAGGCGGGCTATTTCTATTAGAGGATCGGGATTTCATAACGAATTGGTAATAGGAGAAGGGGTAGGGAGAGATTTACGGGGCGGAGCGAGCTGTGGGGGACCCTCCGCCCGACCTACCTCCCGAGGCGCCTCCATTGCTGTTTTCTTCTCCGGGGTCCGCTGCACCCCTGAAGGGACCAGGGTCACCTTGGCTGGGGCATTGGTCTGCAGGGCCTTCTTGTAGGGTTGTTGGGAAGATGGGAAAGGAGGGCGCTTCTCTGGGAGGCGCACCGATGCCTCGCGGGATCGGGACCGAGACTTGGAGCGGGTCCGGAACTTGCGACGGGATCTCGAACGCGTCTCCGACCGGACTTGTCTGGTCTCCTTCGTTGGGGCGCGCGACGTTGGGTCTCCGCCGTATCTGTGGTAGTGGTCGGGTCGCTGGAGGGTAGAAGTTCACGCTGCTCTTTCTCGAGAGCTTTCCGCACCCAAGCTTTGTTCAGTGACTGCCTAGCACGCCGCGGGCAGTTTGGATCCGCTGTAGGGTGGGTCCCGTTACAGGATCTGCAGTGTGGGGTGCACGGATGTGACGGGGTGGGGTTGTCAGTCCCGCATGTCGCGCAAATGACCACGCGCGGCGTAGGACAGTAATCAGCCCAGTGGCCGAGCTTGTGACATATCTTGCAGACCAGTTGGCGGGGTCGATGGGGGTAGCAGCGGAGTTCTGCACCATAGAACCGCACGTAGCGAGGCACTTTAAGTCCTTCAAATGTTACCAACGCAACGTTGGGTTGACCCATCATTCGTACTTGAAGTATTTGAATTCCAGGAGCCAAAAGCTCATCCACTAGCTTGGAAGATGGTGTACCGGGCAAAAGACCAGGAACAATTCCCTTGCATAAGTTGTCTGGGGCCGCAAAATATGTTGTGATGGGATGGACCCGCTGACCAAGGTTCAGCTCCCCCATCTTGTACAATGCGTCGGCTACGTGTGACTCGGGTGTGCTGATGATTGCCAAGTTCTGCTGAGGTCGCAGTCGGAATATGATGTCCCGACGATCGTCGGTGGTCAAGCCGGCTGCACTCCATAGAGCACTGGCGAGTTCTGGGCGCGTCCACTTATCGATGCAGAGTCCTCCGTGAGGCCGCAGAATTATCTTTTCATCGTGCAAAGGAAGTTGAGGCAGGTTCTGATTCCGACTGCGCTTGCATACGGTAGGCTGGGAGGCGTCCGGAATGCCTAAGATGTTCTCGGATGGTTGCGTCTTAGCGTGCGTTTGACGTATGCGTCGCTTATGTATGACTGTCTTCCAACAGCCACCTGTGTCGTCGTCAGTTTTGTCGTCGTAAATGTTCGGGATAGCATCTTCCTCCATCCTTTCCCCGGTCGGAGTGTCTACCTCTCGTAGTTGGGAGGGAAAATTGGCGACGATGGGATCGGCGGCCACTCCCGCGGTATCCACCTCGGGCGTCTTCGTTGTTGTCGAGGAACGCGTGGCGGCGTTCTCCGTCGCCGATTGCGTCTTCTGCTCGTTGGAAAATGACGTTGCGGTAGATAAATGCTCCATCGAAACAGAGCGGTGAATTGGCCGAAGGCCCTTTGCACGCCCGTTTAGAACATGGGCCTCGGAAGAGCTGGTCGCTTGGCGCTCTTGGTTCATGGTGTAGAAAACACGCCAAGGCAGCTATGGCCCCGGCAGGGGCAGCCGCGTTGGAATTCAAGAGCGGCGAGAATACAGCCCGCGTAAAGGTATGAGCCGTCTGCAGATCCTTTTCAAGATACGGCGCGCGCGACGGCGCGGTTGTACAAAGTACGCACTTGGCGGAGCCGAAGGCGCCTCCCTTCCCTCCCTCGCGACCTCCCGGCTTTCCTGCCTATAACGTGTGAGGTTGAGCCGCGATCGTCAGTTCACCTTGCGCCCGGTCGCGAAATGTGACGTTGCTACTAAGGGGCTTTAGTTGCTACTAAAGAGGCTTTAGCTGCTACCGGATCACAGCGCCACCACCCTCTCTCCCTCCCATACCCCACGGTCTTTTGTGCGACGGAAGACGGCGCGCTTGCTCTCCGTTTTTCCCCTTCGCGCGCGCCAGATTGAGCCGGGATCGTCGGCATCCCTCGCGTGCTTTCACCCGTACATACAGCATACGACACGCGTCGACGTTGTTATCGCCCTTGGAATTTATACGGAACATCATGGCGACGGCGAAAATGCGCCTGGAGTATCCATATAATTGTTCTTGCAATAATAATTCACCGACGATTACGATACTCTCTAATGCGAAATTTGAGCGCAGCTCTATACATGTTTTCAATTCGCGTGAATATCTTTATTATGGCTATGTGTACTACGCGGTTTATACTAGCAAGAAAACGGTGTGTGTGTAACGTTTTTTCGTTCTGTACAGACGACGCGCGCTACTTTGGCGTCGCACACGCTGGTACCGCGGATGAGCGTAGCCCTTCCCACCTCACGCCGCCCATCGGAAGCGTAGATGAAATCTCCCACGCGGCGGCAGACTCCGCGCAGGCCATTTACCTTCCGCTTCTCCTCCACCACTTTTCGTCTCATGCTTTCCTTGCAGCCTCCTCCTCCGCTTTCCTCTTCGCGCGCTCTTTCATCTACCACTGCGCTCCGCGTTCGCTTTCATCATTCGGCTGTGCTCGTTTCTCTCGGTTACGAGGTACAAAGCCGTCGAGGCACGCTGACGCTCAACGCAGGAAAGGGCGCTTAAGAGCTATGCTCTAAAAGTGAGCGCGCGCATCACCTAACTGACGATGAAGCATTTCTTACACAGAACTGGCCGTGCGGAAACCCCCGAATGTGATTGTGGATTTGTAGACGAAGATATATCACGTCCTCCTAGATTGCCCACATCGCGAAACACCAAGATGCCGACTTAAATAAACCCTAATTAAATTAGACCGCAGACTTTTCAGTTTAAAGAAACTTTTGGGTCCTTGGCCAACAACATTGTTGCAGAAAAGCGCTTTAAAAGCACTAAAGACTTTTTTTGAAGACAGCGGCATTGTTGGACGTTATTAACGCTTTTATTGTTCCTTTCATTTCAATGTCGCTGTATATATGCATGTGTTTGTGAATTATGTCATGTTCACTGTTCTCATGTGACTATACGTTATAATGCATTTGCACGATGTATGTGCCACCCGCTGACTAGAGACTGTGTTATTAGGCGACAGTGTCGTTTGTATTCTTGAGACTTTTATCTACATAACTGTGGGGACATTTACCTTGTATATTTCATTTCATTTCATTTATTTTACCCTCAAGGTACATAGTACATTATAGAGCGGAGGGGCTAAGAGAATACAAAGTAAACATTGCTGAAAGTAACTCAAACAAAATAAATAACAGCAGTAATAATTCCAAATTTTGAGTTGACATCCGATGATAAACAGAGGTACAAAAGATACAAATACAAATGTGATGTACACAATGGTAAAGAGGTTAATAATATAATATAATATTTGGGGTTTTACGTGCCAAAACCACTTTCTGATTATGAGGCACGCCGTAGTGGAGGACTCCGGAAATTTAGACCACCTGGGGTTCTTTAACGTGCACCTAAATCTAAGCACACGGGTGTTTTCGCATTTCGCCCCCATCGAAATGCGGCCGCCGTGGCCGGGATTCGATCCCGCGACCTCGTGCTCAGCAGCCCAACACCATAGCCACTGAGCAACCACGGCGGGTATGGTAAAGAGGTTCGAAAAACATATTATGTACAGTATATTTACAAAATGCATTGTTAACTTTTTGATCATGATGCTGATGAAAACACTGCAATAGAGAAAGGTACATACACATAGGCAAGACAAATGGTAAGTATATTACAAAATATCGTTTTCAAGTGCGTTTCTAAACATACGTGGATTAATTATACCTGTTAATGAAGGTGATAAGTTGTTCCAGTCTTTACTAGTCATTGGTAAGAATGAATTCGCGCCCACGATAGTATTGAAATGCGATATGCTAAATTTCTGAATATGATAACGGCGAGAAGAAATGAAAGGTGCTGGTCTTATCGAGTGTGTAAAAAGGTGTTATGATAATAGATTTACTGAAAAAGAGAAATGCGTGAGTGTTTTCGGCGGTCGGATAAGAGAGGCAGGTTTAATAAACATTTCATATGTGTTACGCTTGCTGTCCGATGGAAGTTTTTTAAAATGAAACGGGCTGAGCGGTTTTGTATAGCTTCCAGCGTATGTATTAGTGTTGTATGCCAGGGATACCATATTGATGAAGCATACTCAAGTTGCGAGCGAACGTAAGTGGTATACAGTAATTGTTTTAATGATGATGGTGCATGAGAAACATTTCGGCGCAGGTACTGTAAAGTGCGGTTAGCTTTGGACACTATAATATCTATATGCAATTTCCAAGACAAATTGGTAGGTATGGTCACACCTAAATAACGATACGTGGTCACACAATCGAGTGATATATTAGTGAGAGAGTAATTAGGAGAAGTGGAGTTAGTACGAGAAACCCTCATAGTTTTGGACTTCTTAATGTTAAGTTGTATTTTTCACGTGCTGCACCAATTAGTTATTTTATTTAAGTCAGTTTGCAGAGCCGTTACATCACAGTCATTGGAAATGTTGCGGTATATCACACAATCGTCTGCAAATAAACATATCTTTGATGAAATATTAGTAGGTAAGTCATTAATGTATATAAGAAACAAAAGTGGGTCCAGGACAGATCCTTGAGGGACGCCGGAGCCGACAGGGGCTAAAGAGGAATTAGATTCATTAGCAGAAACAAACTGAACGCGCGATGTAAGAAAGCTACAGATCCAATTAAGTAGTGTAGGGTCCATGGTTAAGATGCTTAGTTTGTGTAAGAGCAGAGCATGGCACACCTTGTCAAATGCCTTAGCGAAATCCAAAAATATGCAGTCCGTCGTGAAGCCTGCGCCAAGGTTTGAGTGGAAATTGGTTTTATATGTTAGAAGCTGTGTTTCGCAAGATAAGTTTTTTCTAAACCCATGCTGGTGAGGAGTAAAGAAATTATTGTCGTCAAGGAAGTTAATGAGATGCATGTAAATTACATGTTTCATAATTTTATAAGGTACCGAGGTAGGAGAAATTGGTCTATAATTAAAAGGATTATGAGTGTCACCTGATTTGTGTATGGGAATGATTTTTCCTGTTTTCCAATCTAGCGGAAGCATGCCAGAGTTGTATGATTGCGAGGATAGATATTGCAATATGACAGACGAATAGTCAACTGTATTAATTAAGAATCGACACCGCAGGAAGAAGTAATTTTCAAATGTTCTATAATTTTTTTTTTATTCCTGTTGCATCAAATATAATAGGGTGGTCCATAGGAGGAAAGTTGCAGCCCTGCAGGACGGGACGGTCGTTGTTGGGTGCGGGAGGCGAACACGATCGCACAAACGCGCTGTTCAAGACGTCTGTGCAAAGACAGATGGAAACCTG
This sequence comes from Dermacentor variabilis, assembly GCF_050947875.1. NCBI lineage: Eukaryota > Metazoa > Arthropoda > Arachnida > Ixodida > Ixodidae > Dermacentor > Dermacentor variabilis. Next base: position 141,820,537 of record NC_134575.1, on the reverse strand, counting down.
ACTACCAGACTGTGCTAATGCAATCTTATTTTCACGTTTGCATTTTAATACGCTCCAAAAGCGCTTCGGATTGGCTTTTAGTAGTAATGGCAGGGATTTGCTAAAAAAATGTGTGCTCAGTATTTTTAGCAGTAATTGAGTAGTTAGAGGCAGCGTTTTTATATGCAAGCCAATGTGCAGGTTTTTTCGTCCGTTTAGCGTGGCGAAAAAGGCGTCTCTTCCTATTTGAGAGCATATTAAGGAACCTGTTATACCAGGGGGCTTGATTATGGGAATAAACGCGCTGGAGGGGAACATGCTGACGGATTAATTCTAAAATTTTATTCTTGAACATACACCAATTTCTTTCAACTGATCGTTCAAAAAACTGCGGTAAGAAGTCGTCAAGAAATGAACATAGGCTTGAGTTTATGGTAGAAAAATTGGCTCTTTTGAAGTTTCTGATTGTCTTTAGTTGTTTGCATTGATACTGCTGAGAGAATGTAAGCGTGAAGTGCAAAATGTCGTGATCACTGAGACCAGGTAAGTGAGATATCGATGAGACGTTGTCAGGGGAAGATGTGAGCACGAGATGAAGTAGTGAGGTTGAGTGCCGAGTTATTCGCGTTGGTGACATGACCGTTTGTGAGAAACCCAAGTCAGAACAAAGTGTAATGAACTCATTACATTCAGTAGATGAGGGGTCAGGAAACGGACTGATGTGGGACCATACGATGTTTGCAAAATTAAAGTCGCCCATTAGATATATTGGCACTCCAGGATAGCGTATTGTTATCTGGTTCAAGTTGTCATCCAGGTCATTGCAAAAAGACAAAGGACTTGAGAGTGATCGGTAACAAGCTTCTATTAGCAGCTTTTTTTAATTTTTTGTAAGGCAGCACCAGATGATTTCTAAATCTGAAACAACCGGCACACAAAAGCCCTCAAATCGGTCACTGATTGCAAGACGTACACCACCGCCTACTTTCCCGATGCGATCGCTCCTAAAAACAGCGTATTTATTTCTGCAAAAGAACAACTATTGTATGTACCCTGTGTTTCTTACGTCATAGTCTTCCTCTGAAAACGTTGCGTGATAAGCCCTGGTGCTTGTGTGAAAAGGTTATTTGATATGTAATCCTGAATCCTGTATGTTGTACGATGGAACCATTCAAGAGATAAGGAGTAGCCGGCGCCTTAAATTGTGCATCAACTTCTCCTTATATCATATCAATAAAAAAAATACAATTTCACGAAACGCATTCGTCCCCGAAATTAGCTGCGCGTCTCCCATCGCACTGTGGCGCGTTTGTTCTGCAAAGTCCTGCATGTAGTATCGTGTTCCTATGAAATACGTTGCAATGACGTATAAAGCTACCGCCTACATTGCGCGTCGCACATCAACAGCGTCAGGCGCGTCGGACACAACTTTTTTACGAAAGAGCCGCGGTTTCGCCCGAAAGGCAGAGCACTAATTCCAATGGCGAATTATTGGACAGTTTAAGAAGCATGTGTGGCGTACGGTTAAAATCAACAGAAAAAGTAAAGAGAGAGAGAAAGAGCGCCAAACTGGCTACTAACTACTCTCCAAGAAGCATCCAATATACAGGCTGTCCCAGCTAATTTTAGTCAGTTTAAAAATGTGACGATGCACTAAGACGACACGACCAAATGCATGTTGCTGCCTATTGTATGTAGTAAGTCACACTGCTTTTTGTATTCTACTTAATTCCATAATCAGTGAATATTAATTGACCAACTTCTGAAGCAAGGAAGTTAGGCGAAAAATTTCGCTTAGGAAGTTGTAGAGCGCTCTGCAAAACGTCCGATTAAACAGTTTATAACCTTATGTCTTTTAGGTATGAGTGCTTTTTGGCTCATTGCAGATGCAAGAAATACAAAAAATATCAGGTGACATGTCGGCTTACGCGTCGTGATTGCAGCGGTCTCAAATGTTTCTCGTACACACGAACATAGCATCTAGCAGGATGTGCTGCCGCTCAAAAGGCGACGAGGCAGTGGCGTTGGCTGCGCGATTTACGCCACCGATGTGCTTTCCTCGCGGCGGTTCATGATAGCGATAAGCAGGCGCAGGTAGCTATAGACAGCCATCACCAACTTGTCCAACCTAGCACTCTGCTATTAGACAGCTATACAAAGTAAGGCGAGTAGTTTTATCGGCCAGATTAACTGCTTTGAACATTCGCTTCGTGACTAAGTTAACAAGCATGATGCCACGCACGTACAGGCAGACACGAACACACCTCGTCAGAAACCTAACGTGACGCGGCGGCTGCATCCGCGACACTTCGTTCTGCCTCTCGCTTCGATGCGAACGAAGGGCGCGAGGACAGGACGAAGCCAAACACGGTTGCCAAGTCTTTGCACCAGCCGCCCATTACTTCCAGGATATTGGGGGCGAGGACTTGCGGAGTAGTCGTCTGTGCCTCCCTTGCGTAGTGTGAGGGACAACGCGGCGCGCTCCTCGTAGGTTTGGCTTACGGCGCCCAATAAAAACACCACGCGGCAGCCCTCCTGGAGATTTGCGTAAGAACTCTCAGAACGAGGGACTTCTTTATTGTGAAGATAATAATCTTGGGCAAACTGAAAGCACAGAATCGTTTACAGACGCTATCTCTTTACCGAATACGTACCGTGAACGCCACTGCCCGCGGCCGCCGCGATGGAGTCTCCCGAACGGGCTTCTTGCGTGAAGGGTAAGAAAATGGTGAAAGCAAACTATGTGAAATGTGTTCCTAATAGTGGGCGGTCTGTATAACCGAATGACGCCTCAATGCAGTGATCGCACGGGTTCGCAGCGACCGACTGCGCGTCCCCATGCATGTCTGCAAACAATGTTTCGCTTTCGCTGCGAGCGCGTTTCCGCACCGTGCCGTGAGCTTTAGGCCGCATAATATGAGCGCTTGACAGTACACAAGCAACCATTGTTGCGTGGACGCTATCAGAGATGTTCAAAAATAATTTCGTGATGTGCCGTCGCGACGATTCAGTCTTTCTTTTCTTTTCTTCTAAATTCTTATATGCTTCAATATCATTATTTCTTCTTGTTGTGCTGCACTGTATGTTTATCGGTCTTCTCAGCGTGTGATTTCCCGCTGCTTCTTTTTCGTAATCCAGTACATTAATTCATAACACAAACATAACCAAAAGCCATGCCTTTTCTTAATCTGCTTCTTACCGCTCCCTTTCTATACCAATGAGCTTGCCAGTTTTCAATTCATTTCCACCACCAACAAGTTCATAGACCAAATAAAGCCGGACCAAAAATAGCCGGTGTTAAGGACGGCCCGCTGAGGTGCAAGTTTTGCCAGCCAGTTGCGACAGCGGCGTCAACTTTTCCTGGAACGCCACCGCAACCCTCTAGCCACACGGCGCCGTGTTTGTCTCCTCCTCATTCTGGTCCTGTCGTTTAGCGCTGTTTGAATTCTATAGTCACTTAGTCTACTGTGTCCGCAGGACAATGCGAGACGTCCGTCACTCTGCGTTGCGGGGTTGCCGAGATGAGTTCGACGAACCAGGCTTTGTGAACACGCCACCGCCGACCTGATCTGCCGCGAGCGGGGAAGTCGCCGAGGGAACGTCCTCGGAGGCCCCTTCCCACGCGCCTTTCAAGACGCAAGACAATGGACAACCGGCGGCCGCGCTGCGGGGGTCAGCTTGGGGAATCGGATGTGCCGTTCCTGACGTCAGCTCCGAGTTATGCGAAGGCCATCTGACGTCGGTTGGGGACCGTGAACCTCGCGCAAAGAGGTGTGTGTGTAAGCCCTCGTCTACAGTGCCTGGTCGAACGTTTCCCTCACCTAAGGATCGAGGGAGGACCGAGTGTTTATAAACCGCTGTTGTGCGGCTGCTCAGTGTACTTTCTCTCGCAGTCATGCTAGACTGATCAACTGCAACGTCCTTGTGTAGATACTGTAAATAAACCCATATTCCTCGTTCTCGATGAGAAGCAGTCCTTCCCTTTAACAGCGTGCTCAGCGTGGATAAGTTGGACGACGGCATGGGCCAGCTACCATCTAATTCATGCCCGACTCCAATCTTGACAAGTGGTTACGAACGGTGGGATTGACCTCACAATCCTGAAATGCGAAAACACCCGTGTACTTAGATTTAGGTGCACGTTAAAGAACCCCAGGTGGTCGAAATTTCCGGAGTCCTCCACTACGGCGTGCCTCATAAGCAGAAAGTGGTTTTGGCACGTAAAATCCCATAATTTAATCCTCACACCGGGCATCGGACGTGGGCGAGCGTCTCAGTGCGCGTTTTCTGCTACTCACCGAAAATCGCAGTTCCGACGCTGTATCAGAAATATTCCTTGCGTCTGCGCTTGCTGCATACCCGAGTTGTAGCCGATGGCCATCTGCCGGTTCCAAGTTTCGCGAGCCAAGCTTCACGCAGCTTCTTGTCCTGCGGCTACGTGTGAATAAGGCTGATACCGGGCTCCGCTGCCTACGTGCGGCACCGAGCAGTAGCATGCCATGTTGCACGCCTCCAAAAGCAGCCACTACCTATTATAGTCCTTTCAAATGCTCTCAAGCAGATACCCAAGGCGGGACAACCTCACCGCTTAATCAGAACCGCAGCGCAGACGGGACTTTCGTTTTCAGTTCGCTTCGGCACTTCGAAACAGCCGACGCGACGCTGTGTCCACGTGATCCCTCATGCCACGTCGCGCCGACGGTGGTGCCAGCTTTCCCAGTAGTGAAGCTCGCCCACAATATGGCGCGCGCGGCCGTTTTCAGCCGCGTCATGCACCGCCGCGGCCGGAATAGAAGGAAAACGCTTTCTCCCGCCCTCCTCCGAGCGCGCGCGAGATCAAGACCACCGTGATCAAGACACAATCCTTCTCAGCTCGCCCTCGCGCGCTTTCCCTCGCATTTGCAGCATGTAAGACACGAATTATGATCGACTGTCGATGCATAAGTGAAACACATATTTTTATGCCAGCCTGTTTGAGACCCCAGTGAAACCAAGTCACAGTGGCAGAATGACGCTTTGAGTATTGCATGATGAGTAATAATAATTAGAGTAATTGACTATTTAAGTATTGTGAAGTCAGTCATGCTACGTTTCTGAACTAAATTACTGAATCACCCGCTCGAATTACATAACTTCTTTTTAAATGGCGGCAAGCTTTTCAAGAACGAAAGGTGTTTCACCAGCGATTGCATAGCATAAGCGGTAAACGGCATTCAGAACTTTAGCGAAATGCCTTTAAACCGCATGGTGCACTGCAGACGAACTGCGTCGCTTACCGGTCTAAATATGATTGAGTGGGAAATACACCGACGCGACAAGGTAAAGGATGAGAACAAGAAATTTTCCGCCGAACGGCGGCGATCCATTGCTATACCGCTGCTCCAGCTCATGGGGCTTTGTGGGGAATGATTAGAACCGTATGGACGGCACATTTTCGCCGGTATTGGAGCCCCCCACCATGCAACAATTCTTCTTCGACATTCCCTGAAGCTATGGCCACCCCAAACGAAGGGCGTTACTTATCTTGCCCAAAAAACGGGAATAAGACAGAGAAGCACGATCAACGACGCAGAAAATTAGGGCTCGCGTCTGGCTTCTTTCCCATTTGTTCTGGACAAGGCCGCCACAAGAGGCGCGTCCATCAGCGCGCACTACGCGAATACGTGTTTTCATTTCGCGATACATTGGCTGGAGCGGACAATCTGTCACATGCGCCACATTGAGAACGGAGTAATGTGCGGCGCGACTGCCTCACCAAGCGGGGCAATCGGAGCCTCGCTAATCGGCGCTAAGCAGATACGACCGTTAGCGCGCATTGTGCGCTCTGCGCTTGAAAGCTCAAAATAGCCAGACCGGGTGAGGTGCCTTTTAAAAAGTATGGCGCACACTTTATACAGTTTTACCACACGGTCTGACCGCACACTACTAAAGAAATTGCCGTTTACCGTGCTCTCGCAATGTATTTTAATGAGATTACCATTGTTTGCCTATTTCGGTCTATCTATCTATCTATCTATCTATCTATCTATCTATCTATCTATCTATCTATCTATCTATCTATCTATCTATCTATCTATCTATCTATCTATCTATCTATCTATCTATCTATCTATCTATCTATCTATCTATCTATCTATGCCGACTGCAAAGGCTGTAGCATTCTTTAAACAAAAAGTCAGTTGGCAGTCAGCGCCTGTGGTATCTGCTTTTCTTTGTATCCCTGTTTCAGACGCGCTGTTTTAGCGTAGTATGAACCGACTTGTGCTCACCGAGATGTTACTCATGGTGTCATCATTCAATCAGGATTGTGCTGCTGTTGTCACGCTGTCGTCTGCTCGCCGTCGTCTTCATACGCTTGTCGCCATCTCATCGTTCTCACGCTGTCATCGTCGTACCATCGCCATTATTTAGGAGTTGTTATCTCATTGCCGTCATGTCGTCGTCGGCATACCGTCGCTTATCGTTCCATCAATGACATTTTTCTTCGTCATTCCACCGTTGTGCAAGCGTCGGCGTGATACAGTCGTCGTCATCCGGCCTTGCCCATGGGCGATTTTGGAAAACGAGTACCATCGTAAAGTGGGGGGACGATACCGGAGGATGTTGCAAATAGCCGAAGCAACGTAAGTCGGAGAATGACCACTACATATGCTATATAAACGTGACTTCAGAAATATGGTGTTCCCCTGCATTGCTCGAATGCAGGGAAACAAATTCATTGTGAATTTGTTGAGGAGCGCTCGTGCACAATGCCAGCTGTTCTTCAAGTGACCAGGACCTTGTCAGGCTCTTGCCTTTTGTCTTGGCGCCCTCTTTTCGTTGCAAAAGAAAATAAAGTTTCACTTTCACTCATTACCATCGAGAGTGATCGTGAGTTGAGCTCAGCCGTAATTGTTTTAAGGCGAAAACTTTAGTGACTCCTTGCAAGGGCTCATACACCCCCCCCCCCCCAAACAAAAAAAAAAACGCGCCGTCTAGTCCAGTGGAAGATCGAAGAATCACAAGATCGAGACTTCTGCACAAAAGATTTCCCAATGTCAGGGACGTGGACTATGTGGACGCGTCGGAGTAGACAAATAGACCGAATGTGTCGATAGTTGCTACGAGTCTAGAGGGTGGCTCCAGAGTTACTGGCATTGTAAAAAAACTGGAAAGGCGGAGGTGGCTACTTTAGCACTGGCAATAGCCTCCACGGAGGCTAACTTCGTAGTCATTGACTCCAAGACTGCCGTCAACAACTATGCCAAAGGAAGAATCTCGACGGAAGCACTAAGTTTTTAAGCCAACTTTCGCGAAGATGGAGTTGCTTATATTATATGATCACCCACACACTCATCCCTTCCCCGGAACGATATAGCGCACAGCCCGGTTCGAGCAGTGACGGGCCGAGCAGACATGCAAATACTGGGAACGGGGAGAGACCGGATGACCAGCTTTGACGAGAACACCGAACGCTACAAATTGGGAAGGGCCCGTTTCCCCCCCCGGCACGCTCGTCGCTGAGTAGACGGCAAGCGACGGCATGGCGCCTCTTGCAAACAAATACGTATCCGATTCCGGTGGCCTACCACCGCTACTACCCGGACCTTTACAGGGATAGATGTAGATTCTGTCAATGAAGGGCGCTGCTACAACATATGGTTTATAGGCTTGTCCTCGGACACCCACACAGTATAAAACACTTAAGACCATAGAGTAGTGGGGGACCGCGTTGCTCAACACTGCACCGAAAGAACAACTTAAAGCAATCCAGCAGGCTCAAGATGCCGCCAGGGCCCAAGGGCTCGAGGCCGTCAACTAAGTAGAGGCGTCTAGATCTCATAAATCTGCTTTCCTAAAACAAAGTTTGTTTCTCCTCTAGTCCAGTGGTACAAAAAATATAATCGGCAGCAGTTGCGTATTCCCACTCTTTGGCGATGACACATCGAACACACCGGTCCTGTACACCGACGTGGCCCGCTACCCACAGAAATGTGCCCTATGTCTAATCGTACTAGATAGTGCAGACATTCTAAGGGCTTCGGCCACGCTCAACACTGTGTACAGTGGCACGGCGGAAGAGGCTGCTATCGCCCTAGCCATCGTACACGCTTCAACCATACTGGCACCGGATGGACCCATCACAGTGGTCACTGATTCACAGACCGCCTGCAGGACTTTGGCACAAGGGAGGGTGACATTCTACACACACCGCATCCTTACATCATTACACCCCACAGCGTTACACAGGGTGCGCATCGTCTGGACACCTGGACACGCCTCTCTCCATGGTAATGAACGCGCTAATGCGGTAGCCCGAGAGCTCGCTAACCGGGCGTCATTGGAAGAGCTGTCCAACTCAGACGACGCACCGACAGAACCACTGAACTACACTGAAACTCTACAATATTACAGAGATACCAGGAGACACTTCCCTCCACCACATAATGCCCTTACTCGAGAAGATGCCGTGGCGTGGCGACAGCTTCAAACTAATTCATTTTCCTGCCTCATTTATATTCACCGCTTCCACCCCACACAGTATCCCTCATACTGTCCCTATTGTGGAGCAACGCCCACAGTATATCATTGCACCTGGGAGTGCCCACACCCTCCGGGATACTTCCCTATTCCTTCACATTCACCTTCCTCCTGGGAGACTGCGCTGACCAGGTCAGACCCGCAAGAGGAGCGACGGCTGATCCGGCGGGCACGCGGAGTGCCGCGAGCCAATGGGGCCCTCAACTAAGGGCTCCACTCTGCGAGGAAGTCGACCAATCTCATGACAAATAAATGTTTTCCCTCTCTATCCCGCATAAGCAAGCAAATATGCTCATACCCCCGTAAGCAAGTGCTCACACCCCTTAAAGGGACACTGAAAGCAAATACTAACTCCACGTGGACTGTTTAAATAGCATTCCAGAAACCTCGCAACGCTTGTTTCGGGCCAAGAAAAGGCTTAGTTTACGAGAAAATTGCATCTGCAGTGTCCGAGTACCACTGTCGCGATTCAAGTCTCCCGCCCTCCAACCGGGGAATGGTGACATTGCATACGCTATCACCGGGCTCTGCGTGGCCGGTCGTTTCCACAAGGCACAAACGACCGGCCACGGCGAAACCGAGCAACGATGGAGCGGCGGACTCGCCGCTGCAGCTGTTGCAGGTCAATTGGCGTGGACCGTTCAGGCATCCCGCGACATCACGTGGAAGTGGAATTCTCTGCTACTTGCAGTTTGTATAAGGGCGCTATTCTGGACATTCCGCCACTTTCTTCGAGGCGTGACGTAGGCGCGACGCATTCAAAATGGCGCTGATGGCTCCGTTTTGCTTTCGTAACGTGACGCCAACTTGACGTTTTGCCTAAGAAACTGAAACGAAGGCACTGAACCTAACGTTCTTGGTAAAGCAAAACAGTTTTCCTCCGGAGTGAAAAATAAAGCAGCTAGATCGAAGCCTACGATTACTCCGTCAAAAACGCTTCTCGCTTCTGTCGTTTGCTGCGTACAAGCCGTCGTCTGCTTCATTAACTATGATGCGCACACCCGGCAAACGGAATGAGTGATCGTACGTCGGCGCCAACACGCTTGTTTTCTTGCTTGAGACAACGTACGCGACCTACCAGTGGCGATGCGCGCATGTTCTAGGCCACGTTATCGCTATCTTGTGAAGCGCAAATGACTCAGCCCGACTCGGGGTGTTATTCTCGACACGCATGGCGGCTGCACGACCGCCATTATCCGCCATGTTGACTCTCTGATTGGCTGTGGCGAGCTCACGTGCCTTGAAATTTGTGCCGGGAAACGGAAGTTTTGCGAAATGTCATTTTGCGTTTTCATCAAGATGAAACGTGACGTGGAGCTGCAAAATTTATGGACTAATACATCTATTGGTCCTTGGCAGATATATTGTGATGTTAGTGTTTCAAAAAGAATGTGAGCGGCAGCGTGCAGAATCCAGTGCAATGCATCTGCAATTGCGCGAATATGTGGTGGCGATCCAAGATATGCGCCATGCCAGCTTGCTGATTGGCTGAAGGAATATCTCGTGAGGAGCGTCACAGGAAGGGCTGTTTCGTAAACGTCATTTTGACGATGCGTGACGTTGCGCTGGGCCGCCATTGCTGAGATTTTCCGCCATGATTTTTGCTGCGACGAGCCGCGCGAATTATGCTAATGAGCAGCCGTATGCAATGGCAGCCTAGAGGAATGCGTATCTCCACATTTTCCGCGTCGTTTGACGCCACGAAAATCTTTTGTTCATAACGCGTGCTCATAGTATTTGCATGGCTCTCGGGTAGTGTTGGCATTTGTGTTTGGGGTCACCATTTTTTAAAAGAACGCGTTTATACAAAATAATATTGGTTGAACATAGCAAACTTTCGGCAATCTTGTCCACTTTTCACTGCTACATTTGTATTGTAATCAAGATTAATGCCTTTTCGCACAATCAAAAGTTATGACAACGGCCTCTTTCTAATTTATAAAAAGAAATGTACGCAAGGCGGCGCCTTGAAGTTTCCTCCCGCGGTGCGAGTAACCAGCGAAATGAACAAGAGATGGCAGCGCCGGCACTTGCGTCGCGCTAGTGGATATCTCTGGCGCGCGCAACGCTATCGGTGATATTCGGCTGTTTCTCAGCCAGCCGAGTCGGGCGAGTCACTTGCGTTTCTCGAGATAGCGATAACGTTGCCTTGAACGTGCGCGCATCACCACTGGTAGGTCGTGTATGTTGTCTCAAGCAAGAAAACAAGAGCGTTGGCGCCAACATGCGATGACTCATTCCATTTTCCGGGGACACGCATCCTAGCTATTGAAGCAGACGACGGCTTTTACGCAGCAGACTACGGAAGCGAGAAGCGTTTTCGACGGAATAATTATACGCTTTGAGATAGCTGCTTTATTTTTACTGCGGAAGAAAAACTGTTTTGCTTTACCGATAACGCTACATTCAGTGCCTTCATTTCAGTTCCTTAGGCGAAAGTATTGTTGGCGTCATGTTACGTGAGCAAAACGGGGCCACCAGCGCCATTTTGTTTGCGTCGCGCCTACGTCACGCATCGAAGAAAATGGCTGAATGTCCAGAATAGCACCCTCGGCTGGCTGACAAACGGTCGAATATCACCGATAGCATGGCGCGCGCCAGAGATATCCACTAGCGCGACGCAAGCGCCGGCGCTGCCATCTCTTGTTCACTTCGCTGGTTACTCGCACCGCGGGAGGAAACTTCAAGGCGCCGCCTTGCGTACATTTCTTGTCATAAATTAGAAAGACGCCGTTGTCATAATTCTTTATAGCGTGAAAAGGCATTAATCTTGATTACAATAGAAACGCAACTGCGAAAAGTGAACAAGGTTGCAGGAAGTTTACTATGTTCAAGCAATATAATTTCGTGCAAACACGTTCTTTTAAAAAATGATGACCCCAAACACAAATGCCAACACCCCCCGAGAGCGATGCAAATACTATGAGCACGCGTTAGATTTTCATGGCGCCAAACGACGGGGAAAATGTGGCGATACGCATTCCTCTCGGCTTCCATTGCATATGGCTGCTCATTACCATAATTCGCGCGGCTCGTCGCACGACAAATTATGGCGGAAAATCTCGGCAATGGCGGCCCAGCGCAACGTCACGCATCGTCAAAATGACGTTTACGAAATTTACGAATTGACGTTTACGTTTACGAATTGACGT